>NW_009260613.1:772743-808183 GCF_000687185.1 Egretta garzetta
TCGGGACATGGTTTAGTGGTGGGATAGCAGGGTTAGGTTAAAGGTTGGACTCGATGATCTTAAAGGTCTTTTCCAACCAAAGTGATTCTATGATTCTATTCTATGATTCTATGAAGGTAGATCATGGAAGTAGCAGCCAGCTTGTGCCTATCCTGCCACTTGTTTTGTAGTCAAATCTATGCTGTATTCATCAAATTAATGCATGAAACAAATATTTAGGCTGCAATGCCATGTGTACCAAAAGTTAGGAAATGCCTCATTTAAATTTCCCCATATAACGCGAACTGATCCTGCTCAGACATCCCATCTCTGTGGTGGATGCAGTGAAGGCTCAGGACAAAAAGCATAATGGGACTGTACAATTAAAAATCAGTCTAATGCCTGCACGTAAGTGTGGCTGAATTCAGCTTTCACAAGCAACTCCAAATACGCCATTTCTGGCCACGTTCCGGCATTTGGATGCCAACTGCTTCTACCCTGCATAGCAAGACTCTGATGCAGTGCTGAGATATAAACTCCTGCAATTTGTGAAGGCCAAAACTAAGCATTAGTTATCTTATGTGAGTGTAGTAAGGTACCTTACTATCACATACAGCAAATGACCCCTGAGCCTTCAAAGGCCTTGGTGGTAACTCAGAGGCTTTGGTGGTCCTGATAGCCTCAGCCCTCTGTGCGTGTCTGCGTGGTTTGGGCCTGGGATCTTTGAAAGGGTCTCTGTCTCATGTTTGGCTCAAAAGGTAAGGAGGAGGAGTACAATCCAGTATCCTCTTTCCTGCCCTTGAAAGGCAATGGCCTCATGTCCCCACAATTTGTTTGAGAGATTGAGAGGGGCATGGGCTACTCTTGGGGAGTTTATGGAGGAAGATGATGGCCATTGTTTCTCAGCTGGGGAATTTCTACTCCAACAAGGAAGGGGAAGGATGAGAAGTAAGTTTTAGTGCTGGATCTTTTGGCACTACTGTGGAGGGAGAAGAAAGAAGCCTAAGGCAACCTTTCTTTATTTATATTTTTGTAACTTCCTGGGGGTGGCACCCCTCCATCCATCATGGGTGCCCCAGCGAGGTGTGACGGGACTGTGACGTGAAGCACCATCCTCCACCATCTCCCAGCTGCAGCTGCTCTGGCAGCTCAGCAGTGCCCCCAGGCAGTGTCTGCTGCTGCTCTGCCAGCAGGTTCAGCCCATCCGCAGCATGCTGATAGACGAGCTCGGGTGGTTCGTGAGCGGAGGCAGGTCGGAGGCGGATGCTTTGGCTGGGACATGTTTGCTTTGGCCAACTCTGCTACAAAAGCAACTGCAGAGAGCAGAGGTGCTCATGGGGTTGGCAGTGCCTGAAGACTGCAGGAAATCAGAATGAGCCCTGGCTTGAACCATCAGCCTGTGCCTCACAGCTCCCTCGGATGCTTCAGTCGTGCTGGAGCATTGCCAACATGCTTTCCAGCCTAATGAAACTGCAAAGTGAAATAACAGAGGTTTAACATTAAATGTCTCAACCAAAGCAGAGTGGAATTTCCCAGGGCAAAGATACTTCTTTACCCCGAGGGCATTCCTTGTGCTGAGTACAAATACCTGCTTCCAAAAAATGGAAGTGTGATCCCTTCCCAGAGAAGGGTCGCAAGAATCCTTTGTAAAGGCAAGGGTTAAGTAACATTAATGTAGGATGGACCAGTGTCCCCAGTAAGAGATATTAATTGACTTTTAGAAAGGAAAAGAAGGAAAGGAGAGAAATGTCTTTGTTGTGCTCAAACATTTCTTCATTGGCAAGATTTAAAGCCTTTGGCTGTATGGATACGTTGCTCAATAACCTGAAGATCTGTTAGCTCAATGCCATTGTAAAAATGCTTGGATAATATTCTGCAGAGCACATTCCCGCTCTGATTAAACCTAACACAAAACTGAACGCATTTCAAATATATACTGTGGTGACTGTGAAGATGAACAAAGTTATTTTCTTTACCGTGGGGCCTGTGAAGTCACAAGTAATACGGCTGCATCAGGTGATGGCCAGCTTAGGAAATCAGGGCTGTGTTTGCTCAGAATGAGTATTTGCTGTTACAGAGAATTTTCCTTTATTCTCTAAGGATGATATAAATTGCTGCTAGTCCAAATTAACTGTTTCAGTAATAACATCTTGCAGAGAGGTAGGCTGGAGCAGGAGAGGGGAAAGATACAATAAGCAAGGTTTTCACCCTTGCTCTGCCCCTTCTATAAAGAGTAAAAGAAGAAAGAGCAGCAAAGAAGAATCCGTAAAAGCCCCCAGTGCAGCTGGAAGAGATGTTCCCTCATGCAGAAGCCAGCCATCGGTCTGCCTTCTAAAGATGCTTTCAGAAGCACTGGTCCTGGTATTTTGAGAAGATGATGCTGGAGACAGAAAGGCCCAGAGCAAGAGTGCAGCCACGGCGCGGAGCAGAGTGGCTGCCCCAGGCAAACCTCCGGTGTCCAGAGGGCAGTTGCTGTGGGGTCTGTGCCACAACTGAGCCAATGTCCCCAAAGCCATCTGTGCTGTGCAGAATTGTTTGGGATCAGGAACACGCTAAAGTATCTTAAGACCACTTTAGCCCTATTCCTGGAGCTGCAAGTTTCTCAGTTCAGTAAAAAATCTGATTTAATGTCATAACCTTGTACATTAGGAAAAATTTCTTCACTGAAAGGGTTGTCAAGCATTAGAACGAGCTGCCCAGGGAAGTGGTTGAGTCCCCACCCCTGGAGGTATTTAAAAGATGGGCAGATGAGGTGCTTAGGGACATGGTTTAGTGGTGGGATGGCAGGGTTAGGTTAACAGTTGGACTTGATGATCTTAAAGGTCTTTTCCAGCCTAAACAATTCTATGATTCTGTGATAGCCTCTCTGAGAAAGATGTCTGTTTGCCTTTAGAGACTCTCCGTTCCTCTCCTTGCAAGCTAAGGCACTGAATTTACTTGAATCCTTAACCAAGCCTTCCCCCAGAAAGCACCCACTGACCCCAGAATCTCACCAACAGTGTTTCAGTCTCAGATTTGCTTTTTCCTACAAGGCTAGAGAGAAAGTTCCCTGTTTGGGATCTGAAGAGCTCTGATCCAGGGTACAAGGCAGATTTAACAGCAGCAGCCGAACTGGTGACAAGCCCTGGCTGCCCACTCCATCCTCCCCGAGAGAACCGTTCGCGGGAGAGGCCACGGGAAATGCTGCTCTGCTGCTGGCCAGCTGACCCACAACCCAGCGTGGCGGGATGAATGGAAACCACCAGCCGGGATGCTTGCCTTCTGTTTCCCAGAGAGGCATTTTGAGCTGGCTTTTTTGTCCATGCTTGGGATTATTCGCTGATACTTTAAATTGTGAACTTTATATCACCGTTTTATACTGCAGAATAGCATGCTCTTCACACATGTGATAAGAATCATCCAGCTTCTTTGTGTATAAATCTGTTAGGTCATGCCTACATTTTCCAGCTATTGTTTTAGGAGTCCCCTTCCGGTATTTAAAAAGGGAAATACCTTCTTTAATATCGTCTTCCAGCTTTGAAGCTGTGCTGAACAACAAAGACAGACAAACATTTAATTCTCCCCTAATCCTTTAAATATCCTTACAAGCACATGGCGTTCATACACTGTTAAGCCCGTCTCCTGTGGCAACTGTACGTCTTCTTCTAACTCTGCCTTTAAAGCCTGCAGCTTCAACTGGGGCGGAACAGGAGCCCCTGGTACTTCATCCTCTGGTGGCTGTCTTTCTGGGTGGTATGGAGGGGGATGTTTTTCCATAATAAAGCGATCATCTGGATTGAATTGCAGATATCTAATCCTCACACAAGCTACTCCTGTTTGGTTTTGTGAAGCGAACAAAGACATCAACTTAGACATGCTCCAGGCTGGATTCAGGTATCTCTGGGACCTTCTGATCATTCCAGCGATTAGCCAGACTGCCTTGGTAACTTTAACACAAAAGGACATGCATAGAATAAAAACCTTTTTCTTCAGGAAAGGGGATCAAATGGAAGATTTCCTTAACTTCAGCCCCCAGGCAAAAGACAGAAGGGGCAGGCAGGACAGTTGGGACAAACCCAACTCTCTCAGGCCTCCTGCCATGTTTTTATGGTATGGGAGTGGGGAGTGATTCCAGTAGCTGCATTACAGGATGGGGGCTGGGGTGGGCAATGTTCATGTGAATTGGTGAGTATTCATTGACTTAAGCCCCGCAAAACTACATTTACTGATTCTTTTCCTTTTCTTCCGCTTTACGACCTCAGGAATTCCTGCCAGACCTCGGCCTTTGTGTAAAGAGTTGGCCGGTTAGGCGCCCCTTAATTGTACCAGAAACTCCTACATGGCTGTGGCACTGTCTGTACTAAACCCACTGGTTGACTGGTCAAGGCAGGGAGCAGAACGGGAACAATCAGTTATCCCCTGGCAGCCTTGGAACGTGCCTCACCTGGGTCACTACCCAAGCAAAGCGATACCATTGTTACTGGAATTCCAGTAAATTACCAGCCGGATTGTGGTCAGGAGGACAGTTTACAAACGACTAAAGCCAATCATCTCACGACCCTATAAAACAGTGGTTTTTTTCTAAGTGAGGACCTTTGAGCTCTCCTGGACCACAGTGGGCTGCAACCAGTGTCTCCCTCTGACTGGATGCCTCTCAGACTTTGCAAACTCTTAAGTTTGTGAAAATTGGAGGTCCATCATCAAAGACCAACAGCGGAGCCTGGGCTGAAAGCCTTCACTGCTTGAGGCTAAACCCTCACATATTGAGAAATGCCAAGACATTTGAGTGAGTATTTCACTGAACTCGAGGGGAATTTTTAGCAGGTATACCTTTAAGTAATCAGTAAATGTGTGATTTAATTACAAAGTGAGTCTTACACCGCTGCTAGATATATATTATCCTCAGACATAAACCATTGACCAAATCTGAGCCTAAGGCTGGACCTAGCCACACCTAGACTCCTCCCTGAGAAGTTTAGAAAGCAAGGGGGTCTCCTCTGAACCTCGTGACTCAGCAGGAGGGTCTTCCTTATTCTCTGCATCCACGATCTCTCTGTGAACCATTCTAACTCGAGTATAACTGGATTTTCCTTTGTATACTTCCTCCATGCAGTAATAGAGTGAACCTTGCCATCTTTGAATATTTAAATAAGTCGCTGTTTTGATTCATTTTTGTTGGATCACTTTGTTAATTGACTGATGATTGAGTGCTGTTAAAATATCCCAATCCAATCCTGTGCTTTGTCATAAAGGCACAAATAAATTCTAAACCGCTACTAAATCAAATTGTGTAAAGACACTCATTCACGACAAATGGCATAGCCAGCAGGATTTGCAACAGGATTTCGCAACACTTCCTCAACATGAAAACTTTCCGCTTGTTTTCCATTGTTTTTTGGTCTTCCTGTGAGAACCCATGCAGACATTTAGTCTACTCCGCTGGCTGAAGGCAGACAAACTGTACCAGTATCATTCCTGACAGGTGCCTAACCAGGTCTTGAGGACTGTCAGACCCCATTCCCTCCTCAGACAGTCCATCCTCATATTATCCTTCCTGTTCAAAACTTCCATCTGGCATCTATCCTGAACCCGCTATTTCTTGGCCTCTACAAATCAATATGGAAATATATAATCTTTTCCCCTGATTTATCTGTTCAAAGGCTGCTTGTCCTACCCCCGCTCTGCCCTCCTTTTCTTTAGGCTAAACCACCTCAGTTCTTTTCTATATATTTTCCAGACTTCTGATCGTTTTCACTGCTTATTTCTGCCCGGAGTACATCACATTACCAAGGTTCCCTTATTTTGCAAGCAACCGTGGGGCTAAAATCTGAGCGCCAGATATCACCATTTTGATCAGCGTGGGCATGGAAGCCAGGCTTCGGGCTCCTTTTCGAAAATCTTCCCTTTTATCAAAAGATGTAAAAGCCTGGTGTAAGCCTTCGCTGATGAAAGCTTGGATGATAGCTTAATAGAAAGTAGCATTTCTGGAGCTAATCTGCCAATCCAAATGCACAGCTACACTGCGTGGTGGTGGTGGTGGCCATTGGGAGATTTTTCTTTATTGCACGCTCTCACTTACTGAACGCTAAAACTGATCTAATAGCAGGAGGCTTTGGAGGAACAGCAAAGTGTATAAAAAGGACACTATTTCATTTCTTTTTTTTAAAGAAAAATGAAAAAGAAAACCAAAATAGGCCACTACCGAGGCTTTAAAAACCCAATGTAACAAAAGGAAATTTCTGAGGTTTTGTGCTGTTTTGTGCACTTGAGTCACTTGAAAAAAAGACCAAATTCAATGTTGAGAAAGTAATGAAATGTTCTCCAGGATGTTTTTTTTCCCTGTTTTTTAATGATTTGCTTTAAAAGGCACTATCCTGTTCGCATTTGAAAGCTTCTCTTTGTAACCCTCTAAAGCACTCCAGACATTTTCTACAAGAAGGTTTTAAACTCCCCAGTATAAACAGATGGTCTGTTGGTATTTGTATGTAAGAAGCTAGCAGCTTATATTGCAAAACCGACTGGACTAAGTCTTAGGGGTTGAAAGGAAAATTAATGAGTAATATCAACACGTGATGGCTTTGCCATAGTGAGATCCACACAAATAATCAAGACCATTGTGTCATGTTATAATATAAAGTTGCTATGTAAATATGGGGAAACTCCTTTTATTAGTGGATTTGTTTCTTAAATTAAGGGAGAGGTTGGCTTTGAGGCAGCATTATGCACGAAATCCTGATTTTAGCTGCGCTGATGCAGTTAAGTTGCTGCTTCCATGTGAATGGGGACACCACATAGCCCCGCAGCTTTGATCAGCCTTTTGGGAACACACATGGAGTTCCTCCCCCTACTGTACACATCCCGTGAGCCTGGTTATCCCCCACACCAAGGCTAACATGCTCAGACTAAGGAAACAGCAAGAGAGTACAACAGGTTTCTTTACGCCAGTTTTAATTTGGCGTAGAGTTCAGTTACTGATAGAGTTACTATCAGTAGCATCATGCCAGCTAGAAGTCGTGCTGGAGGACAAGTAACATGGAAAAAAAGCACGATCCTTAAGAGCAGAAGGAACTCAAAAAAGGAGTAAACCATCATTGGCAAAGTTGACGTGCCGATTTGCAAAGGGATATTTTGGCCAATGCATACATGTTCTTAGACATTCCTCAGTATTTACCTTAAAGGCACTGATAAGTTTAATGAATAAAAAAATATGCAATGTGCATTCTGACATATTTCTCCTTTAAGAACTACACTTTTGGAAAATTTATCAAGTTCCTTCTAAAATAAATTTTTAAAGACACAGCTGACTTGCTGAGTCCCCAGTTATGCCTTTCCTAGAGAAAAATAGATGTCTCTCATTGCTGGAAATTACATTCATATATGAATTATGCTCACATATGAACCTGACTGACATGTAGGATCAGTTTATGGAACTAACACTATGGGCTACTTCTATAAGAAGGAGCTTTCCAAATCAGATCCTCAAATGATAACACTACAATTTCTAACAGGGATTTCTCAGTCAGCTGGTACCCTGGAGCTAGTGCTCTTCAGGTGCTAATTTAATTTTTTGAAGTTTTTTTTAGGCCTTTAGAGTTGAAACTTCCCCATTGTACTTAGAGACCAGGTCATCACAACAGGCAATTTGAATACATTCCCTGGTTTTATTTTCACCATGTCACTCCCACATAACAGTGACAAGGGACAATTCTGCCCTTACGTGATGTTCATTGACCTTCACTATGACAAGGAACCTTTCCTTTCATGTCAAATCGGTATGGAGGGATACATTTTGCCATCAGATGTTTAAACTTGAACATGAGCTGCATGGATGCACCCACACTCGGCATTTCACCCCAGGGCTTAACACCACCCACCACAGGGTTTCCCCAATGTTCCTGGGCATGAAGGATAAAACAGAGCAACTGTGTCCTGTAGAACAAGGCAGACCAGTGAGCCAGAGCAAAACCATTGCAGGCAGCCCTCCAAAACACGAAGAGAGAGCGCCTTTGTTGTCTCAGGCCATGCAGAGGAATGCACAACGTGTCTGGGGAGCTCATCTAACCGTGATACCCAGGCAGCAACAACACAAACATCAACCCATGGTCACCAGGAGCTGTAGCTGCTCGCTGGGTGCTTGCTCTTCAGCACAGAAGAGGCTGAATCATTACAGAAAAAAACAAGGGTTTAAGCTTCAACTCTTTTATAGGAGTTCCTTATAATGGAAATGCAAGATTGGCAAATGCTAGTTTGGGGTAAGGTGGTTGTTTTTTTTTTTTAAACCTAGATTTTTAGGTCCTGCTTTTATCAGCTTGCCTGACCTGTTCTGTAGCATATGGATTGGGATTTCATCCTGTGAGTCCTCCAGAAAAACAGTAACTTGTCGCTGAGCTAGTTTGTAACAATTTTGTAAACTAGAAGAAAAAAATTAAATAAATTTATATATTATTTTTTAAACAGATTCTTGGGATATGATTTGGAACCCTATTAAAGGGGCTCTGTCAAAGCAGTCTGCCTGACCCAGAATGCTTGATTTAAAAATTAAGGCAATGTAAGCTTTTACCATGGCCTAAGCTTTTATGGTGGCAGGATCCTCTCTGTGTCACCCCTGGTTCCTGGGGCTGCCAGACCGCCCACTGCTGTGGGAGGGAGCAGTGCTCTGGGCTGTGCCACCCATCCATCCGCGCTGGCAGTGCTTCCCACCAAGTGGTTGGGATGCGGTGGGAGAGGTCAGCCCTTGCCTGGATCCGGTGCAGTTCCTGCTGTGCTGCATCTGGCTGGGCAGGGAAAATATTCACTGCCACCCATGTCTCCCACCCCCTCCACGTGGCCTTGCTGGCTTCGTCTCCCTGGGCACAGGAGACAGGTCTGGGGATGTTTTCTGGCACGGCAGCTGTGTGGCGCTGGGTGACTTGTGTCCATATCGTTATACCCTCTTATCCTGCATCCAAAGTGGGAATGGCTCTTGGCTGTGGGACCTGTTTGGGAGGGCTGTCATTGCACCCAAGTACTACCAGGGACCCTCACAGCCTGCTGGCACAGACAACCATGCTCCAGGGCCTGGGAGGCATCCCTGGCTGTTTTTCAGCTCACTGATACAGACGTGGCTTCTTCAGCCGGGCAGCAGCCCTGCCTGAGGCCCCTCCATCCCCCCTGCCCTGTCTTCTGCCTTTACAGCCAGGATAGACAGAGGCACCTTTAGGGCATGAGTTTCTTGACCTATTTCAGGCCTACCCTCAGATGAGCGGGACTGTGTTCTATTTTCTACTCTCGAGTGCCAGGGGAGCACCGTCTGCCACCTGAGATGGAGAAGCTGCAGTAAGGAGAGAGCCACGCATCTCCTAGGCACCTTCTTGCTTCAGCATCTCCAGCCAGACAGGGAGCACAGGCACAGCCGGCACAGTGGGGCCCAGGGCACGTGCCAGCATCCCTCCCCTGTCCCTCCCTGTGCAGCCCCAGATGCCAGTGATCAGTTTTGGGCCCCTCACTACAGGAAAGACGTTGCGTTGCTGGAACATGTCCAGAGGAGAGCAACAAAGCTGGTGAGGGGTCTGGAGCACAAGTCTGATGGGGAGCGGCTGAGGGAGCTGGGGTTGTTCAGCCTGGAGATGAAGAGGGTGAGGGGAGACCTTATTGCCCTCTGCAACTGCCTGACAGGAGGGGGTAGCGAGGTGGAAGTTGGCTTCTTCCCCCTGGTAACAGGCAATAGGACAAGATGAAATGGCCTCAAGTTGTGCCAGGGGAGGTTTAGGTTGGACATTGGGAAAAGGGCTAGGTTAACAGTTGGACTTGATGATCTTAAAGGTCTTTTCCAACCTAAATGATTTTATGATTCTATGATTTGTCCCTTCAAAGTGTCCCCTCCGCCACCCCTTGCCGCTCAGTTCATGGGGCGGGAAGAGCCACCCACTTGGGGATGGAGCCCAGCTAATAAGGAAAGCCTCCTGAGGAATGGGACATCACTTCCTCAGGGCTGGCCTGCTAAACATAGCCTGGTGGGGATGAATACTTCTGTGGAGCAATCCGTGACCCAACATGATCTGGTACGTGGGGGAATTTCTTTAGGCTAAAATGAGGCATAATGCGAGGCAGGCAGGGAGGGAAGGAGGAGAAGGTTGTTGCCGGTTTTCTGGCATCTCATTAGGTGTCTCTGCTAGTGGGGAGAGGGGGGCAGATATCTCCAAGGCATGATCTGGGGCAGGGCATGGGCTTGGGGACCTGGCCAGCCCTCTCGGGGTACCTAGCTTTTGGGGTACTCAGCTCTCTGCTTTAACTTCAACAGAATCCCAGAGCAAATTGCTGTGCTGCAAGACTACACCAACCCATCCACCAGGAGCTAAAATACCATGTGTTACTTGTTAACCCTTGCTGGTAATGAAACCATGTCTTCAGCCAGTAGGAGAACATCGCAAGAGGCAGACTGAGCTCCCAGAAGCTGCCAGATGCACATTTTTTCTCACCCCCTCCTAAAATATCACTGTGATTTTAATTTACTCAGATGAATGAGCAGTTGACTAAACAGACATTCATTATAAAATTCATATTAAGAAAAGAGACGCTTGGGATAATTTTGATTGATTTACTTGGCAGAGTTTTGATAGCTACTGAAAAACATACTATTCATGTTTAGGTGAAAAATAAATGGAGTCAAATAAGTGTCACTGCATAGTACTAGGAGGTATATACAGCCACATGTAAAAATGCATAAACACAAACATTTCTGTACAGCAACATTTCCTTTCAGTCTGTATAGAGAAACACTGGTTTATAATATGGGGAAAATATAAAGCAGACATACATGCAACAAGGACATGACAGTTACATAGGTCCCACCTGCCTCCCGAGAGTTACAATAATAATAACAACAACAATAATAATAAAAGCCTTTTTCAGGGAAAAAAATTTGAAACCTGGAATGTTTTCATGTTGAGGTTTCCAGAGAGCTTCAGACGTCAAACGTATCTGAAGGTGATTTAAAGGCTTGATTCAAAGCCCTGTGAAGGCAACGGAAAGACTCCATTGGTTGCGGTGAGCTTGGGGTCAGACCCAGCTATTTAACCACGATCCCGTTCTGCCCTCCCCAAAATGCAAAGTTGAAGTCTGCAGATAAAAATAAACAATTGTATCATACAAAACTTTGTATATAGAATACAAAAGGTAACCGTTGACTTTTTGTATAAAATACAACTTTTTGATAGTATATTTATCTCACATATGTATAAATATAACCCAAATAATATGATTTTTATTATTCCTACCAAAATATTATTACTTTTTGGTTTTTTTTTTACAAAAGTTTACAAAACAAATAATTCTTTATATTTACAACCCAATACTGCGAAGAGTGCCTGGTCGATGATGAAAAATAGACTATAAGGGTAGTGCACTTAGCCATCGCAAAGAAAGAGAAAAAAGACACTAGCTCTGTTCAGATACAGGTGTTCCGAAGAAATTATATTGGATTCAAGTTTTGGTTGCAAGAGTCTTTCACAAGCTCACATTTCAAATGCATCAGGCGTATCTTTACAGGACTGCAAATGGCCTCTACCTTTGTTGAATTTACTTAAGACAGGATGAGATTTTGATCCCAGGAATGGCACTCACAGCCTGGTGTCTTCTCCACTCCCGGCTGAGGCCAACGGGACAAAGCTCAGCATTGAATCCACCACCGGATGATATCCTGAAGTCTTGGGATCAGCTCCTCAGCTGAATAATTTTTTTACATCATTTGAGGATCTGGAAAACAATCTGGTCTTAATACAGAAACCAGTGGTGGCTTTTTCAATGGCACGTGAGGATAGTTGAAGTTACTAGACTTCAGTGCCTACTGCTCATGATGATACGAACTCAGCCTTGGCCTGAGCGGTGTCGCAGTCATCTGTTCCCACCAGAGCTTCAGCAGTCACCGCTGACCTGCTCATGGATGGGGTGTGTACCTGCGTGTGAGACATGAGCCGATCTTCCCTCCACTTTCAACTCATGTAGCTACTATTTCAGTCTAGTTTTGCACAATTTATAGGGGACTCATTTATTAGACTGCATCTATATCTCTCCAAACCTAGGTGAGGCACCAGTGACCTGGCCTGAAAAGCTCTTTAAAGACTTGGAAACATTTTACTGGGGTATCAATGGGACTGCATGCACCCCAGCCAAAACTGTGAAGAAGAGGGGGCTTTCTGGGCAGCTGAGCCACCCTGTTACACGTGCAGGGGTGTGTGATGATCACTAGCTGGGGCAGCAGAAGGGACTCTTCGGCAGCCTTTCTTGTCCCTCTTCTGAAAAACACGTCTGGGAATGAAGAGCATCATGGACCAGCCTGCCTCAACTGGCATATCTAGCTAAATGCCTACATTACACCTTCCCAGGAGGTGCTGGTGCTCGTTTGTGTGACGATGCTTCTTGAAACATCATGAAAAATTGTGCCCACGTGAAATGACAGGGCGAAATGACTGGAAAAGCCTTATTAAAACCTCTCTTGAAAAATAGGTCAGATAAGTGCAGGGGCTATTGTCAAGTAGTCTACGCATCCTACTGCCACTAACAAGGATGAATAAAGCACTTGCATGGGACAGGGCGATGCCTCTTGGCACCAAGGCATGTGAACGTAGGCATTGTATTCCTTTGCCACATCTAGTTTTAGCTAATTCAGAGGAGGCTGTGAAACATGTCGCACCACATCATTTTAAAGAACAGCATTTTCATTTGAATTGCAAGATCTGTTCCCGTCTATGATTCCTCCCGTCTGACTCACTGCGGATCTGCTTTATAGTGACATAACACCTCCTTCTGGTGCCCTTACTGACCAAGTCTATATGAGAAAATTTAACATGGTCCAGACTATTCCCTGGCACTGAGGTCAAGTGGTGTGGAACAACCTGCGTCCTTACTGCTCTCCTCTGTTAGCCTCAAGGTAAGGTGGCTGCAAACTGTCCATGGGAATGGTCCTTGCCCCAGGTTAACTCCCTAGTGACACACAGAAATTGCTTAGGGCAATGTTAGCTGGGCCATCCCCAAACCCAGAACAGATGATTGAGTCCAGTGCCCAGAAATATTTCCCCAAACTGTTTCGTTTACAAGCACAGATGTGGCTGGCTGGAGCCTCCTACTGTGAGTAACCCAGGTGGTTATAACTGATCTCCATGCTAGTTTCAGGGGCACAGCCCATCATACTCTGCCCGACAGAAGCTGTGGGGACCTGGGCCATCATTGGACACCTTTCAACTCTCCCCATATGGCAAAGGGAAAGTGGGATGAAGCCAAAATGCTGTGCAATCAAAATGGTTGCCTCTCCCCAGACAGAGATGCTGGCATTTCTGCTGGAGTAAACGTGTTTGATAGAAGACGACCAGACTGAACTACCTGACACTTGCCGTGGGTTAAGATGAAAATGAGGATAGTGGCTTAGCTGAGTCACTTCATGCATTTGCCCTCCTCTAAGCTGGACTGAGAAAGTAGTTGGTGAGGGTCAAATAATGAGCACCCTTCTCACTTAAGTCGTCCATTAAGTCACTGGAGTCCCTGGGGTAGGGCAAGGTGGTAAAGTGAGGATCCTGAGCTTTGATGTAGTTCATCTGATGTTTCCCTCAATGCCCCAAATGACTGTGCTGCTGGCAGGACAGTAGCCTCCTCTGATACTCGCTGAAAGCACTGGTGAAAGGGAGAAAGCAAACGCTAGAGCACACCGAGTAACGCACTGGGTGATCTGTTTCCTTCTTCCCTCAGACGAGACCACTTTCCCTTTTGTGTGCTACAAAACACACAAGGTTTAAACCAAAATCATCGGGAAAGCAAATGTGAGTTTGTACTGTGTAGAAGAAAACAGTTTTTGTAACGCAATGAGATTTACACAGGGCCTGATGCTGTCAGGGCTGAGTAGTCCCGGGGAAGTTAAGGGCTGTGAACACAATGACTGAAGAGCTCTGGACCGCTTGGGCTTTTACTTGTACTCAGAAAAATGATGTTCCACAACCCATACCACTGTCTGGTGCTTGCGTGTGTGGGAAGCTAAACACGTTTTTCCACGCAGCCCCCGTGAGAAGAACTGATGGGTTTGCAATGCGCTGGGCACTGGTGTGGGGAATAGACCCTTCGGACGTTCTCACTCCTTTGTGTCAGGCATGAATATCACTTATGTTATCATTTCATTGGGGGAGACTTCAGTTTTGTTCCTAGAGCAACTCTTCAAACAGGGCAGTCGCCCTACGTGGTATTTTAAAGGACAGCCCAGTTACTGGAGTGTAAATTAATAAAGCAGGTTGTTGGCAACTAAAGAGAAAGCTAATGTCCTTAACTGCCTCTTCAACTGGTTCACCCTTGGTGCTGTCACTTACGAGTGGTTCCCCAAAATTTCATCGAGGTTGATGTCTTTCATCCAGTCATCATTACCAGGTTCTGTTTTCAGTAAAGAATCTATAAAGTCTGAGTCACTGTTGAGTGCAGGTCCTATACTGTCACCTTGCTGGTTCAGAAAGTCAAATGCTAGATCATTACCATGGTCACTTCCTTGGTAAGCCCGAGAGTTTTGGTTGGTAGATGTGAAACTGGTTGATGGCAGAGATGACGGAGGTGTCATACTTGTTCCTGGTTGATTCAAGGTAGGCACAGTCTGTCCTCTCAGCTGGTTAGGTCTTATGCTGAGACCTCGTAGTGAGCCAGCAGGTTGTCCATTTAGAGTCTGGTGCATTTGGTTTAAAGGAGGCCTCATTTGGACTCCTGCTGTTAACTGATTAGGAGGTGCCAATGCACGCTGAGGAAAATGCTGGTTGCCTACATTGCGTTGCAAAGACTGGTTAGGATATGGAGTGCCCGTGGGGAACCGGACCCCTGTGGGTTTCAGTGCATCCTGCTGCTTCACTGCAGCTTCTTGCGGGGCCCAGTTCTGGGCAGTGGCAGTAGCCGTGATCATCATGTTGGCCGGCCTTTGAGCAGGGATACCTGTGGCTCCATGGTTCAAGCTTGGCCTTACTTGCTGCGAGTTGACCACCGACCCTGTCCCAAAAGCCGCTACGTTGTTTCCCTGTGTCATGGTTTGCTGTCGAGACATCATGGGGTTATTCTGACTGGGCAGGACTTGATTTTGGTTTCTGTGTGGCTGCATTTGGTTCATTCCTGAAGTCACGTTGTATGCGCTTGGTTGGTTGCAAGGAAGGTTCCCGTAGCAACCCATACTCCGAGTGGCAGGAACAGAAGGCATTCGGGTCCCAGCAGGGGTGGACATGAGGCTGGAGCTCTGGGGCATGATGCTATGAGTTGAAATTGGGTTGGATAAGGACATGTTGTTGGAGCTCATACTCACAGCTGGTGAACCACCTGGAAAGGAGAAAACAACAGTGTTAAAACAAACATGAGTGCATCAATGCATGGCTGTCATGCAAATACCAACAGGTTAAAAGTCCAGTTTTCTAGCAGCAGAATTTCTTGAAGAAGATACTTTGCTCTTAAGAGGACTTGCATGAACTTGCTTCCGGCTTTAAAGATGCCTATCATCCAAAGGGTGGTTTGGTCTCTATGAAGCCATTGGTGGTCTTTCCATCCCTTCAGAGGACATCAGATAAACCAAAACTGGTGGTCATTGTAAGAGAAATATTGGAGTGGGGAAGTACAGACAGAATCACTGGGCAGGAAAGAAAACTTTTCTGCCTTTTTTTACAGAAGCGCTAGACACCTCGGACAAAGCCTGTCTAAGTGAGCAGAGGCAGAGGAGATCAAGAACTTGTCTTCCTTACAGGGCACGGCACATCCTGGCTCCCGCTAGAGACAATGGGGAGTGATAGGGGGGTTGTGGAGTCTCCTTCTCTGCAGATATTCAAAACCCATCTGGATGATGTCCTGTGCAATCTGCTCTAGGTGAACCTGCTTTAGCAGGAGGGTTGGACTAGATGATCTCCTGAGGTCCCTTCCAACCCCTGCCATTCTGTGATTCTGTGATAGGCACCATCATCAGGCCCCCTTTCCACCTTTTTTAGACACCTGCAGCAGTGGTATCTATCCCTTCTGGAAATGCCTATCCCAGATGACAGCAGGAGCCAAGACTACATCTCACATGTTTGCAGCACTCGGAGCCTCCCTCACAGCCAGGTGCTGGCACAGCAGCTCAGCCCAGTTTGTGACCTGCTTGTCCTCCCACGTGGCGGCCGAGCAGGCATGAGGACATGGCTCAGTTCTCTGCCTGGTGAGTGCCACCCACGTGCCCCTTCTAAGTACTTTGTTCCCAGTTGGGCTATGGCCATTTGCCCCTGCAGAAGGTGACTTGCCCGTGAGGGAACCACACATGGTACCTGATGTGCAGGCATTTGCTGCACATGAACATCACCTTTTGTGCATCAGAAAACTAGAATTTAAGAGTTGGATCAGAAAACTAGAAGTTATGATATGGCACGAATCTACCATTCGTGGCTAATTCTGCCCAGTGGAGGATTTTCCTGTACCTGACATCTGCCAGTGAATCACAAGAAGAGAGGTTTCTCTTCAGCCTCCAAACCTTGACACAAGCTCACTTCTGTAGCAGCTATGTAGTCTTTATTTTGAGGCCACAATAAGTCATTCATGCAATGCAGGCTGATTGCTTATGCAATTAAGGCTCTGAATTAATCCATGAGAGACTGGTTGAAGATGACCAAATGTTTTCTAAACACAGCCAGTGTAGATGGCGCTGTGGAGAACCCCACTCCTGCACACAATCAGACGCTCCACAGCTTAATTCCCTTTGCTACTGTTGCATCCAGTACAAGCCGTGTAAGAAGTGCAGCTAGGAGAAGTCAGCTTCAAGGCAAACAGAAGGAGATGTTTCTTCAGACAACGTGTGGGGTCAGCCGAGGAAATCTCTGCCACATGGCACACTACAAGCTAAATTCTCGTACCACTTTGGGTGACTCCCAAAGTGTGAGAACAGCTGTTGAATGGGCTTGCTACCAAGGTACCACCACATTTCGGGAACTCTCTGAGCCTCTCCCAGAGGAGGAACGGAGGAACATACAGCCCTGGAGCTTTGCTATTTAATAGGTAGCAACTAGTAGCAATTGTTGGTTGTGGGACACTGCCTTGGTTTGAGCCTTCATACATACAACAAAAACAGACTGAATTTCACTAACTTGGACTTTGTCATCAAAGCTTATTATATATTAGTCTGTGTGATTAATTTTATTAGGTGGTCCATCATCGATTCCTTCTTACCACACAGGTGCTTCAGGACTGTGATCATGCCCGCAGCATTCTGCAAAGACATCAGTCTCAGTCCCTGGCATGTTGTCCAGTCCTTCAGTCCTTCTGAGCTGTTTTCAGAACTTGACAGTTTTCAGCTTTCGATTTCAAGGCTGTACATCACAGCCGGTCCCAGTAATAGCTCTTGCACATCTCCAACATGGACGTAAAGTAAGCCCTTTTTTCCTGCTCATAATCTTCTCGGACTGTGTTTGTCCTTCCAGTTGCAATCTCACAGCCTGTTTACAAGTGATATCTGGAGACCTATCAGCCATTTCCTTCTGGGCTATGTTAATCACACAGGTTTCTTAACCAAAATAAGCAGTATGAAGTCAGATGCTTTAAAGGATGTTATCTGAAAAACCACTACCTTCATCAACCAAAGCTGTGGTTTCATTGAAAAAAATACCATGCTAGTCTGAAAAGATTCTTTTACATCAGCCCACGTTGCCTGATATTAATTATATGCCCTTCCTAAATTCTTTATTATTCAGGCTGTGTCAACTCCCCAGTATTTTTGCTGAGCTCTGCATTAGGTCACTAGGGCTGCAATTACCTACTTACTCTTTTAATTTTTGTCATGGCATTAGCAGTCTTCCTTGGAGTTTCAAGACTAAATGAAAAGTGACATTAAGAATTTGGAGAACCTTTCAGCCAGCTCCTTTAAAACTCCTGAAGACAAATCATGCACATACATATTTAAAAAGTCTATGTTTAGGAACAGCTGTTTAATATACTGTTCCTGTGGAAATTTCACCATAATGATGTTCAGTTCCCTCAGACTGGAACCGGAGAAAAAATTATCATATTTCTGCCTTTTCTGCATTATTTTTATACATATGCTATTTCAATTTAGTAATGGATGCAAAGCGTTCCCTTTTTCCTTAAGTACTTAAAAATAATCTCTTCCCAAATCATTATTAACACTGAGCCTGACTCCACAACCAGAGCTGCTTGTTCCAAATCAATATAAAAGATGCCTAAGTTAAGAAGCTCACCTTATCCTGGAAAGCAGGCTCTTCTACACACTGGCTCTAAGCAGGAGGCACTTGACTATGGAGAATCAAATTGTCCTAACAACAGTTACGTTGTCCTAACTTAAGCACCGAAATTCAGCCCCTGTGCTGGGAAGTCCCTGGGACAGGAGATGTCGTGAGGAGTCCACCTGGTTTTATCCCCACCGGGACAATCAGGCTCTCTTCCATGTCCTCCCAGGGCCCCCCCTAACTGAATTTAGCTCTGGAAATGAAGAGCAGAAAATCAGTGCTCAGCAGGCAACCTCACGATCAGGCCCATCTCTGGCTTTGCTAGTGGCCTGTGCATTGCTCGCTGCTTTTTGGAAATACTGTAACATCTTTTCACAGGGGTGATAGAGGTGGGGGCCCTGATTCTTTGCTCCTTTATGCCGATACTAAAGAGGAGGAATGGCACAGAAATCAGTGGCATTTCAAAAGACCTGGAACAGCCATCATCTGGGGAGAGCTGGTTCTCTCCCTCCAGCTAAACTACACGTTTGTGGAGTCACTTCACTTGCCATGGGATGAAGCCCCTCCTGGGGTGACCCTGCCAGCTGTTGAGCTGCCCCCAGGGCTACCATCATATCATAGGATGCTTTGGGTTGGAAGGGACCCCTAGAGGTCACCCTGCAAGGAGCAGGGACATCTTCAATTCAATCAGGTTGCTCAGAGCCCCGTCCAGCCTGACCTTGAATGTTTCCAGGGATGGGGCACCGCTCCTGCAAATGCCACGCTCTGTAAGGAGCACAAGTGGTTGGGACATAGCTTGTACTTGTTGTGCAAAAGACAAAGCTTTCTCTTTCTTTGTATTGCTATTTTTATCCTTTTATTTTTAACACAAATATTTTCCATTCTGATTTCTTCCAGATGGGAAGAAATGTCTTCCCCGGCAGCCCTGTGTAACAGCAGCTGGGCACCCCGGGCTACGGCGATTTGGAGAAATGCCTTCACTGCCCGATTCACCTGCCCTTGTCTTGGGGGTTTCCTGCCATGACATGGCACTATGGGGAAAAGCACAGAGGAATAAAATGCTTAACCAAGCGTTTCCAAGCCCCTATGTGATTTTACTTAACTTTTTGTCTCTTCCTCCCTGACCTGAGCAAAGCTATTCCCAGAAAAAGGAAAGAGATTCCCTGCTGTTACTGCCTTATGCAAGAGCTTCCTAATCGCTCCGTCTGGTAGCTTTGCTGCGAGCTCCCGGCACAGCCCTTGCTCCCAGGCTCGCCTGGAAAGCTGCTCTCCTCCTCGGGCTCACTCAGCAGGGACTTGAGATTTGAATGGACAAGTGCTGCCAATGCCACATGGCTCCAACCCAGGAGATGGGACTCCAAATACCACAAGGTTGGCAAAAAGTCCATCAGATGAAGAATAAGAAGAGCCACATAACAATGGCGATCTACTTATTTTGGAGCCTTTCACAGATGTGGCTGCAGTCATTTCCATTTTCCCTCTCAGGCTAGAAATGCATTGTTTTTAAGTGAAGGCCAAGAATCTCAGTTAATCATTTGATTCCAGGAATGAGCCTTTAAACAACGCATCAAATCACAGGATTCCCCAGCAAACTGCTGGGGTTACCAATGCATTTTTTTACAAGCGCAGGCGGTACCCAGCCAGCAAGCAGGGCCCTCTCTGCCCTGTGGCATTGCCCTCACCATGGGTCATTATGCTGGCATCAGCGATGCTTGTGCAAATTTACTGAAGATGATAAACACTCGGGCCCATTAGAAAGCAGCAGTTTCCAGACTGCAGCAGGCTTATGGCTGCTGGAACTTGTAAACAAAGCAAAGGAGTGCGTGAACGTTGCCTGAGCTCCCTTCCACATGTAGCCGAGCGAGCTGTTGGTGCCATGGCCAGCAGGTTGGGCAGAGGGGTGGCACGTGAGCGAGCTGCACTTGGGAACTTGTTAGAAACATAATAGAAGCTGAAGAAGTTTTGCTACAAAGGACAGGTAGGAAGGGAATCTGAATCTGGATCTGCAGATCCAACACTTGGAATCTGGCAGAATCTGCAGAGCCAACAGTTACGGAAAACACAAACAAACCAAAACGTCTTCTATTTCTTCAGTGTGTTGTATATAAAGATATACTAGAAGGTAAAGGATCCTTTTTATACTTAAATGCACAGGTGCTTTGCAGTATAAAGAACATCCTTGGATCCCATCTGCTGCATTTCCCCCACCTCCTCTCTCCTCAGAACATTTTCCTTACCCTGCCCTTGCTCTCAGAGCAGCCTTCAGCTAACCAGCAAGGTGAACAGCATGAAAAACCAAACAAGCAGTCTTGTGCTCCCAAAACTAGACTCTCCAAGAAGGTGAAACCAAGGACTAGTCCTGAAGTGTTGGGCGTTTTCTGGCTGAAAGAAGGGGCCTTTACCCTACTGTTTGACTGATCTGTTGAAATGCTGCTTGTAGAGCATCACTGAGGCCATGACCGTGGCACATTAAACAGACCAAAAGTTTGGATGATGGCTCTGGTGGCCCATGATGATGTCATATGAGATACTTAAAAATCAGTATGGGGGTCCTCACACTGTACATAAGCTGCCATTCAAAGGGATGGATAGTTCTCATCTCAGCCTCTGAAGCAAGATGTACCACGTACATGAGAGAAGCATCTGGACAGAGTGAGGTTGCATAGTCAAGAGGACACCTTTGCATCAAGTATTTGGGTGCACTGCCTCAGGCAGTGCTAATGGGAGGGCTGCCTCCTTCCCCATGCCCGAGACATCAAGCACCAGCCTGGAAGAACCACCACCTGGTTCTCCAGGTCATATTTCAGCACTTTGCAGCGGTGGTGGGCAGCGAGGTAAATAGCACAGGAGAGAAGCAGCCACCACTCCCTGCCTCTGTGGTGATGTAGGTGGATACCCAGAAAATTAGGCCCATGCTATCAGTGCATGCATGGCTCTCCTGGATGGTTTTCCAGCTGGAAGGAAGGAAACAAACAGTTTCATTTAGCACATGGGCACTTACCAGGATATTGGTTTGCTTGTTGCATGTTGACCACGTTCCTTCTTTGGTCTTTATAATCTGGTGGTGGTCGTGTCAAGTGTCTGTTCAGCTGATCTTGCGGAGTGATTTTCTCCTAGAGGATTAGAGTAGAAATATATTAATTTGCTTTTCTTTATGCTTTCCTGCTCTGTGTCTTGCTCACCTCTTTCTTTTCTCAGTAAGTACAAAGCTGAAGCGTTGTTTCCTTTTGCCCTGTCTGGTTGACAGGAGAGACAGCTGTGAACTGAAGGCTGTATGAAAACCTTTCTGCTTTTTTTATTGTATTTGAATCTGGTTTAACTTTCCTTAAAATCACTGAGAGTTGCTCAGCCTCTGCAGACATTGGCCACGTCTGCACTGCAGTACAAAGTGTCCTCCGATGGCCGGACCATCTTCCTCACCATGCTTATCAGACAGAGGGACCTGATGGTTCCTCATGGCTCCCTCCCTGTCTGTGCAGCTGGGTTTGCTTTCAGAAAAAGCACAGAGGGAGATCAAACACCAGGTCTAACCCAGACACACGGCTGGGATGCAGCTGGGGAGAAAGGAGCGTCCAGACCTGGAAGGTCCACATTTGCCCCTTGGCTGCGTCAATGTTCATTAACCCATTTCACCCACGCTGGCCTCTCAGCGTGCACAGCTGGCAAAGGGCATTGCAGCTTGTCATTCCCAACCCCAGCCGTGCCCATCTCTCACTCTGTCCTTCCTCCTACCCTGGAGGAGCTCCCACAAAAATCAGCAAACCCCTTTGTTTTGTGATGACAGAGCACTGGAACAGGCTGCCCAGGGGGGTTGTGGAGTCTCCTTCTCTGGAGATATTCAAAGCCCGCCCTGGATGATGTCCTGTGCAATCTGCTCTAGGTGAACCTGCTTTAGCAGGGGGGTTGGACTGGATGATCTCCTGAGGTCCCTTCCAACCCTTGCCGTTCTGTGATTCTGTGATTGCTTCATCCTCCCTGGTGCCTCCCCTCACCAGGTATGCCAGCAGGACCTATGTCCAGAGTTCAGCAAGGCTGGGCTGGTTGGTTTTCACACAATTCACCATTGCCCTGTGCTTACACGTACGTGGTGCTGTCATTCACAGAATCTCCAAAGAAGGAGACTCCACAACCCCCCTGGGCAGCCTGTTCCAGTGCTCTGTCACCCTCAAAGTCAAGAAGTTTTTCCTCATATTCAACTGAAACCTCTTATGTTTCAGTTTGTGCCCATTGCCCCTTGTCCTGTCGCTGAACACCACTGCAAAGAGTCTGGCTCTGTCCTCGTGACATCCACCCTTAAGATATTTGTATGTGTTGATGAGGTGCCCTCTCGGTCTTCTCCAGGCTAAACAAGCCCAGGTCTCAGCCTTTCCTCATAGGGGAGATGCCTTACTCTGGAGTACAAGCACTGAGGGAAGGCCAGAGGGGAAAGCTTGCAGAAAAAGCCCTTTGGTGGGGGAGATTTTTTGATTTGGGGCCTGCAGGGATACATCTCTGGTGAAGGATGCAAATGCAAGTCCTTGAACTGCAATCTGACTAACTGCCCTGTGTTCATAAAGGTCTGGAAAGTGCAGGCACTGGAGTCAACACCGAATCTCTCATCAGCGTCACTGTGACTTGATGCCTCCAGAGTGCTGCAGCCTGCCCACGAGCAATGGCTCCCCGGGATACATGGCCCCATGGCAGGAAAATGGGGGTTTGACCACATGAGTTGCTGGGAAGTTATTGCTGGTGCACAATTCCCTCCTGGAGCTGTGCTTACTGGGCAGCTGCCGGGCAGGCTTCAGCTCTTCTCTGCAATGCGTCTGGGTTTCACGCTTGGCTGCTAGAATGGCAAACTGGCTCATCGGTGTGAAAAAGGGTCGGGCTCTGGCTGGTATTGGATGTCCATCAGAGTAATTTGGGGCTCTTCTGCTTGGAAACAGCACGCAAACAGACCTTTACGTGAAAAATCTGATTTTTCTTGTGCCAGGAGCACTTTAAAAACCTGGGAGAAGAGCCTTTCTTGCGGCATTTAGGCATTTCCGAAATGCACTCTGGGAATGAGGGGTCTGATTAAGATTTATCAGGCTTGTTTTAACGTACTGCTGGACCCAAACCCTTGTAAAGAAGAAAGACAAGTTATCTCCCAGGAAATCCCCACAATACATGTAAAAACTGTAGGCAGGCTCTGCATGTATTCCTGTGAACACAACACAAAAGCAAATGCAAGCTGATCAAAAAACCACATTCTGTAGAGTGGTTTTGATTTTTTTATTTTACTTATTTTTCAGAAAAGCTACATGAGGAATTCACTTTCTGTTCTGCTAAAAATTCTGACAGCATTTTGAGCTGACTTGAAATTTCAGTTTTCTTCTGCATAAATTAAAAAGTCAACACATATTTCCCTTGTAGGACAAATGAAATCCTTAATTTCAAACTCAAGCTTCCTGATTATATTTTTGGAATAGAAATAAACTTGTAAACAAAAAGATATTCTCTATAAAAAACGGAATAATTTTTTTGTAAACATCCCCACAAAACCATGAATGTTTTTCCGCTTCTGTGTTGTTCTTAAATTACTGAATGGCACTCACTAAATGCGTCAGTATTTCTGAGCCTACATCTTTATAGAGAAAAGAAAGTTTTGGATTCAAAATGCCAGGCCAACAAAAATGGGTCTTCCCTGTAGGCTGAGAGATGCAGGTTGAGGTAAATAAGCTGCTGTCATTGCAGCCTGGGGGAAGCCAAGCAGGTGGTGGTGTCACCTCCATCCTTCCCCACAATCCTCCCTACAGCCCTTCCCTAGTTGCCACAGGGCATCTGTGTTACTTTCTCCCTGCCCCAAGGACATGCCAAGCTCAGGTCCTCTTACAGTATTTCTCTTTTCTCTGTGGTTTGGCTAGCAGGACTACCAAGGAATGGTGAATATGAGGATGCAGAGGGCATGTGCTGCTGCTCTGGGCAGGTAGGACTCCCCCCTGTTGCACTGGTCATGGGTGATGGGCCATGAAGAAGCAACTTCAGCTGACTCCGTTTGTGCAGTATCAATGGCAATGCCAGTTTAGTGGAACAAAACCAGTGGGTTCTACTATTTATCACTCCCAAGAAGACCACATATATCCCTCCCCCCACCCCGCCCCACCTCATAAAATGTCTCCCAACTGGTCTCTAAGATACCAAGGGACAGAGAAGACCTGGCTACAAATATCTGGAAATGCAAAAAGAAAAACAGAGAAAGGATGACTCATGTATGATCCCAGCCAAGCACACAAACTTGCGTTGAACACTAAAATGGATGTATCTGATCCTTGTTTACAGACTTTATACCATGCTGCCTAGGTTGCAGAGCCTGGAAGTCAACTTTCCTTTGTGGTTGAAGTAGCATAGCAGTGCACCATAGCTTATCTTGCAAAGAAAACCACTGACAATATTTATACGCCTCACATTAAGCATACACTGAGACCATCCTCATAACAAAACCACAGTAGCTCAGATACTTGAGTTGTTTCATGTAAACTGGAGAAGGTTTCAAAAGGGCTTAGCAAAGTGCTGAAAAATATGAGGCATGCTCTAGAAGGCCTAGGCATCGCCAAAATGACCTCGAAGTTTTGGGGGCTTTCTTCCCCCTGTCTTAAGCTTTCTTTTCTATTGTTTCTGTGATAATCTTTTCCATGTAAAATAAAGAATTGGAAAACTTACGGCTTCTGCCAACATCTGCTGCTGTAGAAGGAGTTGTTTTTGCTCCATCATTTGCCGTTGCAGAGCCTGTTTCTTTTCCATCAGTTGCTGATTCAACATTGATTGCTGGGATGAATTCATGTAACCACTTCCAGTGTTTGGATTCGAGCAAGAACTGGAGCTTGGAGTGGGGCCAGCTCCCTGGCCTACCACAGAGTGTTGATCCTGAAACAGAAGAAATGGCTCGTGAAGGATGAGAATAATAACAAGCATCAAGAAAAGGAAATAATCCTTTTTATGCAATTAGCTCAAGTACAGGACACAGCCCACAGACTCTCGAGACAAGCGACCGATACAAAGGCTTTGACAAAATAAGAAGGGGATTGAGTAACTTCATCACTCATGGAAGACTGAAAACGTGCCAGGTGGTTCCAGTGGAAAACCTCAGTGTTGTACCAGGAGCTTGGGAAACATTAACAGAAGTAACGGAGCCGTCCTGGGGATCTTTCAGGAAACTTGCATCGGGCCATATGGCAGTTTGTTTGACCACAAGGGAACAAACTCAGCGTCTGCTGGTTCCTACCATCTGGTGAGCAGCAGCGAGAAGTTACAGACTCATTGCTAGAAGTGGCATCTATTCTTAGAAAATACAGAAGTGGTAAGCTGTTACTTTGCAGTAGGGTGAGTGGTGCCGCTTTCATTCGTCCCGTCACCTCCCTGACAAGAGCAATCTCTGTGAGATTGCTAATTGTCTCCCATTAGCGGCAGGCTTGGAATGTATCAACTTCCTTGGTAAAACAAATGTGTAACTGGACAGAACTTTGCAGAGGGCTTTAGGGTCTCCCTGGTCTTTGTGATGGCTCTAGCTCTGCTTCCTCTTCCCTGTGTGCAGCTTCATAAGAAAGAAAAAGCAAAAAGTCATCTCAGGGGGGGAATGGGGAAGGTACTTGGGAACCCAGACCATGCACGTACAGGCTGAGAACGATCATGGGATGACAATGTGCTGCTCATTTTCTTTTACCCATGGTTTCCCTTGGCAGCAACATGTTTTCTGTCTACTTGTTCCACCACTGTTTGGTACTTGGACCCTTACCAAACGTAGGAAATAGTTTTCTCAGTCCGCACACAAAAATGTGTTACCCTACAAAAATATTCAGCCTATGTTGGAGCACTTGATGGTCAGGTATTCCTTAGCTGCCCAGCTGCAAGGAGAATAGGAGACACTGGAGGGATCACAAGAGTCATGAGAAACTTCCATTTTCTGACTCGACTGTGTGGCAATTCATCATAGGAACCAAACCTCACCTCTTGATTTTGTATAACCATAATAGAGCAGTGTATTTGCTCCACAACACAGGAATTCCGGACCCCTGCAGTCTGATGCTCCCTGTTATACAGCGGTTTTCTCGGTACCAAGATGTAGTCCCAAAGTCTGGTCTACTACCCAGGTAAAGCTCTGCTGTACAGCCGTTGCCTCCCATGGCATCCAGGGAAATACGGACTGACTGACAGCAAAGCAAGGACTGGCCAGGCACAGCCTACTCGTGCCTCGAAGACTGCAGAGCACCGATGTTCATCACTTCGCAAACTGCAGGAAAGCTCATTTCTGTGCCTTAGCTTTTGCACATACCCCCCACCCCCCAATAACACACACACCACAGACTAATCCAACTTATCTCCCTACCATCTGGCATGGAAGAAACACAATGATTGTTATGGGTATTTCTATTTTAAAATAATTCTGTGGCTTTTAGATGGGGCCACACAAGTGCGTAGCTAGCTAGCTAAAGTACTTGACGTCTGTTACTGAAATAAACCCCATGACTTTCTTCTGGAGCCACCTGCAGCCCCCAAGGCAGAGTTACAAACCCACCCTTCCAAATTTATTGGGCTCTTACACAATTATATCCCGCACACTTTCTTTTGGTTCCAGAAGGAATCCAAGATTGCTCGGCATTGCCACATTTTTCAGCCCTTATGTTAGCTGCAAGATAGAAAATACCTCCTCTCAACAGATCTGCTTGCCAAGTTGTTGCGCAAACTTTTTTGTCTTTCTTAAAATATTTTGAAAAGAAAAATATGTTTCAATAAATTGGCTTTGACTTCTATATTCAAATGACAACTCTAGCTTGAACGCAGCCACATGTTACATCCATTAATAGAATTCATCTGTTGTGTTTTTGCACAGATAATGCAGGCTCCCCCAAACGCGCTTTCATAGTCCTGCATAAAAAAACAACAACAAAGCCCAACTTTTTTTTTCCCCCTCATCCCCTGCCAGCCCATATAAGCTGTGGGGATGGATTTTGTTCTAAGATAAACCGTGTAGTGTCCATTCACGATACCTATTAAAGAGAGCTCTTCTCTAACAGCAATTGGCACAAAGCACCAGCTGCTTGGCAAACAGGCCCTGAGAAAACAGTATAAATCATCAACTTGGAGCCAGTTGTTGGGGTTTTTTTTGCATTTGGGCCTTTCTCTGCTGTTCATGAAATGTCAGTGTAAGCCTATGAATCTACGATGTGTTACTTCTCCTGCCTGCTGATCTTCCATCAGCAGCAATGGGATGGGAGAAGGAAGAACAGTTTCCTAATAAATCAGGGGATTAGCTGCCCGGCAGTTTGACCCTTTGTGAACCAGTGCTATGGAGCCGTACCCTCGCCCCGTGCTCACAACACTGCAAATCAGAATGCAGAGGGGCTGCACCGCTGCCAGGGACGTGGGGCTCTGCCCCTGCGCTCAAAGCAGCCCTGCCGAGGAAGGGAAGATTTGGGTTGGAGTTGGTTTCATTGAACGATTTCATCCTGCTCTAAGCCTGGCTTTACCACAGCAGCTTTATTATGACTCCACACTTCTAAAGCTGCCGGTGGCCTTCTGAACTTCATTCCCGTGTTCCCATGCCTGTGGTTTATGCACTTTAACTTTAGAACCCCCTGACCAAAGAAAGGCCGGAGTGGGACACTCGTGTCCCCTTGCCCACAAGCACCTCTGCCCAGCAGGCTGCAGGGGCAGCCCAACATCTTGCCCACATGGTGCCTTGCCTGCACGGTGACACCACATTGTTCCCCCTCTCAGGGAGTGTAACCCTCTCCTTGCTTTGCCTCCAAAGAGGTGATGCGACGGGGAGCACATCCCTGCAGCCAGACGGCTGTTAGGGGTGGGCTGGAAGCATCACACCTCCAACAGGTACAAGTGTCAGGCTGGGTTTGCCCCCCAAATCCTGCCCCACTTGCTGGCACCGCTCATGCATGCTGCATCCCTCCAGCCCTGCAGATGAGCTGCAGCCCTTGCAGGGCCGTGCTGGGTCCCTGCCGGGGCAGGGGCAGCAGCTGAGGGCTGAGCTAGTGTTCGCCGAGCACCACAAACCCCCATCTGCTCTGCTGGTGCCGAAACTCCTGCACAGCGGTGCTCTAGGCTCAAGGCCGGTGTGTTGCACCCCGTTCTCTGATGTTACAGGGAGATTAGAAGCTACGAGAAGCAGGAAGAGTGCAGAGGCAGTGAAAGCTCCTCAGAGCTCGTAGCACAACTGGGGTTTTGTTCGTAAGCATCACAAAGAACATTGTGCTCAAATGTATAAATTAGCAGTAAATCAAAACATTTGAGACTGAGTTTGCCTTTCACTATCCCTGCTGCAGCTGCCTTGTCTTCATACAAATGAAGGGAGGTTTTGGCTTCTAACACACATATGGACATATCTCTTCTCTTCTCTTCTCTTCTCTTCTCTTCTCTTCTCTTCTCTTCTCTTCTCTTCTCTTCTCTCTTCATTTCTCTTCTTCTCTTCTCTCCTTTTCCTTTTCCTTTTCTTTTTCCTTTGCCTTTTCCTTTGCCTTTTCCTTCGCCTTTTCCTTCGCCTTTTCCTTCTCCTTTTCCTTCTCCTTTTCTTTCCCATTTTCTTTCATCTATTTTATTTTCTTTTCGCTTATTTTCTTTTCCTCTTTCCTCTTCTTTTCATCTTCTTTCCTCTTCTCCCCTTCCCCCTTCCTTTCCTTCCCCTTTCCCTTCCCTGCCCCTTCCCCTTCGCCTTCTCTTTCCCCTTCCCCTCCCTTCCCCTCCACAGCTTTGTTGCTCTTCTTTCAGGCAAGGTTAGGAAGCCACGCACAGGGTGCTCAATCCAGCGGCCAGTCTCAGCACCTGCCAGCCCCCTTCTGAGCCACCTCTTTGCTGCTGCACCTAATGCAAGAAGAAACACCTCTTTCTACTAAATGCTGGGGTTTCCATGGACATCTGGACTCCAAGCACTGCCTGCCCACGTCCTTGCCTCAGACAAGAAAACAAAACAACAGCAGGACCATGGCAGAGTGCCCGTCGAGTAAGAATTCTTTTAGCTATAGTGAAAAAGCTAAAGAGTTTTCTTATTTTTAGGAATAACTCCCACTGTTGACTGGAGTGCGGAGGGCTGCTTTCTGTGCCAGCGTACACTGTGAGAGCCCCAAGTAGCTCCTGAGGTTGTGCTGATCTGCAACAGCTGAGGATCTGATCCATGTATCAGGGCTGGGAATAGCACAGAATGGGCAGAAACACAGCCAGCCCAGTTCTCCCTGGCTTTACTGCTTGTGTGGCCCAGTGGGGGTGCAAGAAGCATCTTCCTGAGCACCTCAAACTCATTCAACCTTCTTTGCATATCTGGAACGTACAGCATAAAAGTGAGTCTCCTCGGAGTTTCGGTCTCTAACCAAAAACTTCCATCAAATTGTCTCCAAACTGCCTGCTGGAGTTCTCCCTCCACTATACAGAGGGTCGGGGATGTATAATTAGGCTCTAGATGCCTAATTTAGACAACTAAATTAGGAGCCCAGATTAGATGATAGGAACATTCC
The DNA here is from genome assembly GCF_000687185.1 of Egretta garzetta. Lineage (NCBI taxonomy): Eukaryota > Metazoa > Chordata > Aves > Pelecaniformes > Ardeidae > Egretta > Egretta garzetta. Next base: position 802,358 of record NW_009260613.1, read on the forward strand.
CTTACACTCCTAATTTTAGATGCTTATAGCCACACCCGAGTAAGATGTCTGGAAGAGTGAGTGTGAACAGCCCTTGATCTGCCAAGCGCTAGTGAATCGCTTTCGAAGCATGCTGTAGAGAGTGACCTAAAAGCCCCTAAAGCTAGGCATGCAGAAGATGCTGTTAGAGGATGAATTTCTCCTAATATCCTGCCAAAGAGTAGTTTTATGCATTCCAGCAAGATCACATTCATATGTTAAACAGCATTTGAAAAACCTGAATATTCCAAGAGCCCTGGACCTGTTTTTCCTGTGTCTAATATCCAGAGATACAGCTGAGTGAAGACTGCAAAATATTCCCCTTCAGTAATTTTGTGGAGTGTTTGTAAGAAGTTGGCTGAGCCACATGAGCCCATCTTCTGTGTTTTTCTCCTGTGAACATCTGAGTTCTCAGGACAAAAATTTCGGGGCCAACCATGTTTGCAAGACACATACACAAGGAATCACGGACACTAGCTTTTGCAGTTTCACAAGCCCAGGCTGCCTGCCAGGAATAGTTGTACCTTCATCCAACCAGGGAAAAGAAGCAAATGCTGTGTCACTCCTCCAACAAAACCGGAGGGGAAATGCGGGCAAATCCCTTCAGATACTCCAAAGCTGGAAATGATCAGGGCAGTAGGGAGCACCCACCTGATTTCTGCAGCCTCACGAGCGGGAGGCACCCGCTGGAGTGAGAAGTTTGGATATTGAGTGCCGCAGCTGATACTCAAGATGCAAAGGGATAAGGACTTCAGCACACCCAGCTGCTGCAGCTCTCACTGCAGGGAGAGCCAAGGAGGCCAGGCTTTTTAAAAGGCCAGTTTTTTGCACGCGCTGGAAGCAGACCTCAGAACTATTTTCAGAAACAGCTAATTCCCCTGCTACTTGGTATTGCAAAAATTTATACAGAAAAAAGAGTAAAAACCAGACACTGTGCACAATCTCCTAGGTAAAAATGGGTGATCAAATACCTCAAAGGAGCCAGTCCCCACTTTCAGTGAGAAACCACAGGCAAGGAAGGCTTTGGCAGATAGTTACTTGTGCGGTTCTTAATAGAAACCTTTTTTAGCACTTTGCCTTTTCAGCACCAACAAGGAAGCTGCTCGCTCCTGAGATACCCTTGCGAACTGATTTTCAGCCGTTAGTGATTTATTTGCAGCCTTGCCATAATCCCTTGCCAGAAAGCCGCACAGCCCGATAGCCACTAGCAGGCACTCTTAGAACAACGTTCCCACCCCAACTCCTTAACCTTGGGCAAAGTGGGAGCTGCATCTTGCAGGGAGGGAGGCTCAGATTCAGCCCTTGCACAATCACATAGCAACAGACCCAGGAACAGTCCCTCATTACGAGCCTTGTCCGACAATCAAGTCTTTTACAAGAACAAAGGTTGACAGTGATTAATCAGTAAGCAGTTTCTTGTTCCTCGCTGCACGTGTTGGAGGCAGCCTCCCGCCGAGGCAGTCTGGCAGATTTCCTGTCGGCGCTATACCAGGGCCCACGGCCGGACACACAGAGGCGTCTTTCCCCAAAGCCAAGCGCACAGATGAACGTCTTGTCTCCGTTTCTGAGCACGGCAAATTCGGAATGCATGCGCATTCTGCAAAAATAATAAACCCTGATACATCTGATTGCTGTATATTCAGGCGAAACGACCTAAGGGGGGATTTGTTCATGTCAGAAATTTTCCCAGAGACTTCAAGGATGGATTATTAGTATTTTACCACGTGCGCCGTGATGAACTTTTAATGTGATCTTCTGGCATAAGGTACATATGAAGGTCTCCATTTTAGAAAGATTTTGTTTATTTGCAATGAAAATAACATGCACGTGTTGAAAGTTCAACAGAGGAGGTTATTGTAAAACGGCTGCATCAGAAGAGGAATGTTGGCTCCATCGAGGTCAATGGCAAAACTCCAGCTGACTTCAGCGGGGCTAGAATTTCCTCCCAGGTCTCCATCCAGCCACAGGGGCACAGTGGCACCCTTGGCTTGGGGTGACCTCAGCGTACAGCTTCTGGACAAGATACTTCCTTGGTTCAGAGAGACACTAGCAAAGCGCCTCCACTAATGTACCTGGGCAAAGACTATCCTGAGATCCGTACGGAGCTCTGGTTTCAAATGCCTCATGTGCTCTAACTTATATTGAAATAAGTCTGCCAATAAGCATGAATGGTGAGGACTCCTATCAGGTTTTTGACAAGATCAGACACATACTGATTTGTTCTGCCTTTGCATTAACATTGGCAGTCACTGTAATATGCAATATCCACACTGCAACAAGCCAAGCCCTTCAGCTTATCATCTCACAATTTCAGGAAACCAAATTAGAGAGGTTTAAGGAAAAATGCCGCTCCTCCAGCTAGAACAAGGGCTGGTGTGAGCAGACCTGTTTTGCCTAGTACTTCAGGACAAGGTACGTGCATCCTCGCAGGCTCTGTGCTTCCACTGAGGGGTGGTAACTTCCAGCTGAGGCAGTGAAAACTTCCCAAACTGATTGAATTAAACACTTGTGGTTATCTGTCTGTATCTTTAGTCTGGGTATATATTATCTGTGGATACTTATACCTTATTCATCTAAATGTTCTTGTCTCGTTGCCATATGTTTATTATCTTTCCCCCAAATTATCTAGCCTGAGGTTGATACAGAGCACGGAAAATTTCAGCCCGCTTAGCAGAACCATAAGCAATCAAAACCAGGGTCTTGTAAGAGGAAGCGTTGGGTGAATTCAGTAATAGGTGGCACTCTCATACGTATGGGCTTATTTTTAAATGTCCAGTTTACAGAGCAGTGCTAAAAATTACACTGAAGTCTTACGTGTAATAGGCTTACATATAAAGTGTGTCTTTTTTTGCCGTATCATCCTCATGTTTCCCTCCCTGCAGCAGCTCTGGCAGTCCCCCTAACCCAAGGGCATATGGGCAACATACAGGGGAGCGTGGCCCAAGAGGTCCCCCAGCTTGTGGAGATCTGGACAGCAAAGACCGCATGGCCCAGCGGCATGGAAGGAGCTAAGTGTGGAATGTTTATTCTCAAAGGCCACTGTTTGCTTTCAAAGATGAACCGTGTTTGAGGCACACTGAGCTGAGGGACCTTTAGGCTCACGGGGACGCTGCGTGAATGCAGCCATCTTCCAGACCTGAGCCCGCCCAGCGGTGCCACGGTAAGATCAGGTCAACACTAGTGTTGCATTTACAAAGCTACTGCTTTCTAACAGAGCTAACGGAAATGGAATAAAACAGTCTGTGCCTTTTCTTCTCGATCATAAACACTAATGCAAAATTCTATAGGAAATGACTGTAATTTTTTTATCCTCTTGATTTCCAGACTATTCTCTAGTTTCCTCAGCTTTTCCCACTGGCATTTATCTAGGTTTTCTTTGCACCTTCCATATCCCTCCTCATACAGGATTCACCCTCCCTTTTGTTCTGCAGTTTAAACACGTTTGTGTCACTTCTAAACAACAACCACAAAAAAAAAAAAAAAAAAAAAAGGATGATGACATAATGTGAAAATGTTCCTCAAGCAATAACACAAAGCAAAGCAAACACCATAAAATGCCAGTTTTTCTGCGGGAGGGCATGAGGGAGCAGGCAACCTGAACGAAATATTTAATGAAGAAAGAAGAAATAATTAAACACAAAGAACAACAACAACAACAGAAAAACCACATCACTGGAACCAAACACTTGAATACAAATGGGCACAACATGGGTGACATGACTGTCAGAGACACATATTAAGATCAAAGCCCTCCTGCTGAGAATACACAGCAAGAACATGAGCATCCTTAAACTGGAGCCTCCTGGGATCTGCTTTCTAAACCAACAGCTCTGAATTCTGATGGAAAACAATGCCGAATACTGAAAAGCAATGTGTGAAGAATGGCTCTGACCTGCGCCTCCCTGCGCTGATTAAAACCTTGGGTGAGACATACGGAGGGACTGGATCGCTTTGTTTCAAGTTGCCTGTGCCGGGACAATGACTGATGCTAACTGAAATCAGCATCTGGGGCTGGCGACCAAGTGTCATTGGGCACAGACGGGGTGGGGGGGAAAACAAATCCTCTCCCCACTGTGACAGCCCATGGCACTGGTGCGAGCGCACAACGCGGGGTTCAATGGAGCAGGTATTGACTGCCCATATGCTCGGTTTGAAATGAGCCCCTAGCACACAACCCCAAGAGTGGTCTTCCCTCTTCATGTCGAAGGGACGTCTCCTTCTTTAATTACGATTGCTGTCTTTGTTATAAAACAAACAATTTGATAGCTGATAATTCTTGGGAATTGACACAAACCTTAGGCTCCTGCCATCCCCTCTCACTCTCTTGATGAGTCTGATAAAATGATGCCAGTGGCCACAGCAGCCTGAGGGTCTGACAAATCTACCTATCCTTCATCTGCCTGGGCCAACAGCAGTTTCATTAAAATGTGAAAAAAACAGGTTTCCTGAAGAGCACTCCCTGGATTTGCCTCATTTTTCACTATGAACTCAAGATGTAGGAAGACATGTGGTTTTATCAGGTATCCCAGAAGCTCTGAACACTTCTTCTCTGGGGGATAACAGAGTTAGACAGAGCTCACCCATTTCTGCTTTTAGTCCTGCAGAGTTTAGTGCTTTGCCTGGCCAGATCCCCATCATGGGAATTTATCTGCTGCCTCACTGCCCCTCTGGTAGCATTACAAGTGACCTGATTTCAGCTGGGATAGAGTTAATTTTCTTCCTAGTAGCTGGCATAGTGCTCTGTTTTGGATTCAGTACTAGAATAATGTTGATAACTCACTGATGGTTCAGTTGTTGCTGAGCAGGGCTTACACCAGTCAGGGACTTTTCACCTTCCCCTGCTCTGCCAGGGGCACAAGGAGCTGGGAGGGGGCACAGCCAGGACAGCTGACCCCAGCTGGCCAAGGGGCTATTCCAGACCATATGGCGTCATGCTCAGTACATAAACTGTGGGGAGCTGGCTGGGGGGCAGCGATGGCTGCTCAGGGCTGGGCTGGGCATCCGTCAGTGGGTGGTGAGCAGTTGCATCACTTGTTTCTTCTGGGTTTTGTTCTTTTTTTGCTGTTGCTGTTTTCCTTTTCACTACAATGAATTATTATTTATTTTTTTATTTTATTTAAATTATTAAACTGTTCTTATCTCAACCTACGAGTTTCCCTACTATTGCCCTTCTGATTCTCTCCCCCATCCCACCAGGGGTGGGGAGGGTGAGCGAGCAGCTCTGTGGGGCTTGGTTGCCAGCTGGGGTTAAATGACAACAACTGGACATGGAAATGCTGCATGGTGGTTACTTTTCTTTTCTAGTTTCAGAAAAAAAATGGTTAATCAAAGGTGGCAGAAGGCCCATACCACTGTTTAATGGCTGTCCTGGTTTCAGCTGGGATAGAGTTAATTTTCTTCCTAGTAGCTAGCATAGTGCTGTGTTTTGGATTTAGTATTACAAGAATGTTGATAACACACTGATGTTTTCAGTTGTTGCCAAGTAGTGCTCAGACTACTCAAGGACTTCTTGAGCTTCTCCTGCTCGCCCAGGTGCATAACAAGCTGGGAGTACAGCACAGCTAGCACAGCTAACCCAAGCTGACCAAAGAGCTATTCCATACCATAGAACGTCATGCTCAGGGGGGTTGGCTTGGGGGAGTTGGTCGGTTGGTCGGTCGGGGGGGAGAGTGATCGCTGCTCGGGGAGTGATCGTGGCTTGGGGAGTGATCGCGGCTCGGGATGGGCTGGGCATCGGTCAGCTGGTGGTGAGCAATTGCATTGTGCATCACTTGTTTTGTATATTCTGTATATTCTCTTACCATTATT
>NW_009260613.1:817357-842097 GCF_000687185.1 Egretta garzetta
CCAAGTAGTGCTCAGACTACTCAAGGACTTCTTGAGCTTCTCCTGCTCGGCCAGGTGCATAACAAGCTGGGAGGGAGCACAGCTAGGACAGCTAACCCAAACTGACCAAAGAGCTATTCCATACCATAGAACGTCATGCTTGGGGGAGTTGGTCGGTTGGTCGGTCGGGGGGGAGAGTGATCGCTGCTCGGGGAGTGATCGTGGCTTGGGGAGTGATCGCGGCTCGGGATGGGCTGGGCATCGGTCAGCTGGTGGTGAGCAATTGCATTGTGCATCACTTGTTTTGTATATTCTGTATATTCTCTTACCATTATTTTTATTATCACTATTGTTATTCTTCTCTCTTATTAAACTGTCTCTATCTCAACCCATGGGTCTTACTTTTTTTTTTCCCAATTCTCTCCCCCATCCCACTGAGGGAAGGGGGAGTGAGCGAGCGGCTGTGTGGTGCTGAGTTGCCAGCCGGGTTAAACCACGACAATGGCACAGGCCCTTCAAGGAGAGCCTGGCTCAAAGAAAGGTGCAACAGCACTTGGATATAGTGAGATGTTTCTTCTGTTCTTTATCTGCAACCTTCAGAAAGCTGACACAGAGGTCAGAATAGCTCGCTCTGCCTGGGACTATTCCTGCCTTGGACAGCATGCCTGGGAGGAATTACCTGAGGAAAGGCTTCCTAAATCAGATGAAGTAAAAAAGAATTACACTTCTGGCATTTATTTAAGTTATTTACTGCCCAAATCTTGCAGCGTGGGAAAGAATAACAGACTATCCAGGGCCTGCCATATTCCAGCTATCAGACAAAATGCGACTCTGGAGAATGGGAAGGTTGGTGCCAACAAAAACCTTCTTGGACTTTTCCTGCTCATTTTGCATTATTCTTGTGCAAGAGCAGTGAAAACCTGTTTTGCATCCCTGTTTTTAAATAGACTTACTCATGTATGGAAAAGAATGGGTGGACAGGGTATCACTGTCCTATTTTCTTTCCCTGAGCAGGGGAAAGCGCAAATGCAACTGCCTGTGTCTATAAACCATCTTTAAATTATGCTGTAGTATGTCCCATGGCTGGGGAAATAGCAAAGGTCAGTAGCCCACAGTGCAAGGGCAGAAGGTCTCTGGTTTGCCTATTGCACTCAGGCTGTCCCCCTGCCACACGAGCCCTGGGCTTTGCTGAGGGGGACACAGCGTTGTCTTCTGGCAGGGCCTGCCAAAAGGCACCAGGGAGATGTAAGTTCTGTCCCCATCTTTGCATGGAGGTGGAACTTGGTCCATGGTTTGAAGAGTGACCTGCCCTCTCTCTCTCATCTTTTTGTCTAACAGGCCTTCTTAATTAAGTTATCAGGAGCACTAATGAGCACATCCTGGCAGCAACAGGTTCTCTTTTCTGCTGCTAAATGTGGCCGTAGCTACATGTTTTGTTTCAGTTTTCCATGTTCCTGCTCTTCTGTCTGGAGAGGTCCTTGGGTCCTTCTTCCGTGTGTCAGCAAAAATGCAGATGAAGGCAACTTCACTGTGAACTTTGCTTTTTTGAATGTATAGCCTGGCTTCAACCGGCACTCAGCCTCTAATGCCCGTGGGGAGGAATTATTTCAGTGCCCTCTCCATACTAAAAATATGTAAGCAGTATTATTTTAAGAAGCAATTAATACAGAAATCCCTTTTCAGCATTATATTGCTCAGCTTTTCTCTCACAATTTGGAGAAATTGAATGCAATCCATGGACAAGACAGCAAGCAGACTTGAGAATAAAGATGTTCAGCACCCTGTAGGTCACAGTCCCACAATTTAATAAACACATAAACTAAGAAAGGACTCTGTTTATTAGAGTCAGGCTTTCAGGGCAAAAGGAAGATTACAAGGAGAAACCAGCTGAACCAAATGAATTACATGGAGTTGGGCTACATTCTGTAAATACTTGGTCAGAGAGCCCAGAGGTAAAAATTGAGTTGGTTTGGTTTGATTTGGCTTGGCCTGTAGAGGTGATCCCTTTGCAGTCCTGACAGTTGGATAATAATGTAGGAGAAGAGAGAAGCATTCATTTGTCGCAAGATTGGATTATTTTGGATTTTAGATATTCTAAACCTGCATATTGCTCTACTGAAAAAATATCTTGATCTGTGACATCCTTTTCCCTGTCCTAAAAAGCAAAAGTTGGATTCACTCTTGGGCAATAGACAGCATATGACTCCTTTAACTTCAAAATAAGATTTAAATGGGATTTACTTGGCTCACGGGTTTGTACTATCTTGCACAGAAATAAATTTTACCCAAAGGCTGCTTTACAGGCCGTTCCTGCAAGCAACCTTCCCTCTGGGCCACAGAAAAGTTCCTGGTAAGTTTTTTAGATGTTACAGGCAGGAGAAGCCTATGAGGCTGGAGACAACAGCAGGAGAGGGTGACACAGAAAAATTCACTTGCATTTGTTTATTAAGGGAAGGACAAAAATCTTGTGATGTGTCAAACTGTGGGTTTAGAATATTCAGAATATCATGATAAAGGTTTGATACTGGGCAGCAAGGAGTTCTGATGTGACATTTGTGGGGTTGACACCAAAACTCTTGATAAATTGTACTGAAGCTACTAGGAGTCTTAATAAAACACCTCTAAAATACTGTGACTCTCTTGTTATTGCAAATATAGAAATCATACAATGGGAAATAATGAGTTTTAACCAATGGCATAAAGTACCTCAAATGTGTGTTGAAATATATACGGTTATGTAAATTACATCGCTTGGAATGAGTAGGGCTACAAAGGTTTAAAAAGGAGTCGCTTGGCGTGTCAAAGAGCTCTTTCCAAGTTCATCTTGTTCTCCAGACCAAAGAGGTGTCAAATTCAGGGAATAACCCCTTACTAGCAAGGTCTTGCTCTGTGAAATGCTTCCTAGATTTTAATAATAAGAATGCTAGCTGTGCCTCTTGATTTCTGCCGTGCTTCTCTGTAATAATTTTTGTACAACTAATCAGAGTCGAATCTAATGAAAATAAAGTGTTAATTAATCTTTATCTCAGCTCAATCTAATCTGACAGCAGCAACCCACATCTGCTGCTCTGCTGTGCATTCCTATTTGGACCACCTACCACACATGGATAATTAGGTGTCGCAACTACTATGGCATCTAAATTCAAGAGAGTGCTGAGTGATTCAGACAGCCATCTTAACAGCCAGACCCACCAGTCCCTGCCTTCCTAGACACGCAATGGACAGGAGTTACTATATCGTCCCATCTAGGAGCCATAAACAGATTCATTTCATGTCATTAGAAAGTTGGGTATCTAATCCAGTCACCCAGGCTCTCCCTGTCGTTCATGGAGAGAAGGCAACCCATGGCCTCCAGAGCATTACTGGTCGAGTCTGGCCTCTGAAATGGATGGGGTGAGTCTAGAGGAGCCTCTGTGCTTCTGCTGAGCGGAGGAGCATGGGGGGCTAACTTGGACACAAGACCATACATTGAAATGAGACAATTCTCACCTGATGGTAAGAAATCTGAATAAGAAATTGCACAGGCATTAAGTCTGTAGTAAAATATTTAGGAGTCAAATGCAAATACATTGGAAAGATCCCACTGGGCTTTGGACCAGGCTCTGCCATAAAGACAAGTCCTTATCTGCTGTGATACGCTCAAGGTGAAGTAGGCCAAAGGTTGCACAGAAATATTGTACACCTTCTTATCACATGAAGAAGGAAAGCAAATGAAATGTAGAGAAGAGACATTTTGTGGCACTACCCTTGCATACATTATACTTACTCACAAAGCTTCTTTGTCATGCTATTCCTTTATTCTAGCCTTGGTAGAAAAGGATAATACAGTGTAATGCCACTGATTAGAAAAAGGCTGGGTTTTCCTTAGAAAAAAAAAGAAAAGTAAAATGGTATCTTGTTACCCTGCTTCCATGTGTATCAAAGTTATCAATCAAGACTGTGACTCAACAAGATATTTAAATTTCTTAATTTCCTCAGCCTGATATCAGTGGGATATCACCACAGTCCAAAAACCTCCTCATAGTTACACTTAAAATACTGTTTTTCACAGTTCTGGGTATTTTCATTGTGTCCACATAAAGACGTGTCCGATATCTGCAGTGTACTCGTTTTGCCCAGCGGTGAGGGTGAACTGAAGTTTATTCTGTTTGGGATGGTCTGGTTGAAAGCCAGTTAGGCTTTGGAAGTAAAGCGACTAGTGTCTTGGTGAATCTGGGCCAAAATGCCATCTCTTTCTGCCTTTGATTCCTACAAAGCCTGTACAACCAACACCGTTACCAGACAGGAGGCCCGAATGGTATTATTATGTTGAGTCATCAACATACAATTTTCCATTCCTTCTGCTTTTGAAAACATTAACTTGTGAATAGGACAGCAAACATGTCATTAATAGCTTCATTTAGCCTGCAAAAACTCTAGTGCTGGCAACAAATTTTGGGAATGTGGGGACTCAACCTCCTTCAGAGTTCAAGCTGTGGACGCATGGCTGGAGGGGAGTCTTTCTTTGTGCATAATAAAGAGATTTCCAGGTTTTACTGGCTGTCAGGGCAGGTACATTTGATCTGGAAGGACAGAGACAGTCCTGGAGCAGCCAGGTGGCATTTTGGATGAGAAGAAGTGTACTGTAGAAAAGACACATTACACCAAATGGCATGGAGGGCAGTGCCTGCAATAAAATATTGTTCAGGTGTGGACGTTAGTAGTAATTGACATGCCTTTAGACATTACACTGAATGTGCTCCTTGTTCATTACTCCTGTCTTTAATGAGCTTTTGTTTTGTGGCCTGTCTGCTTGTGGCTGGTGCTGTTAGCAAGTGAGGGACATGGAGAGCGATGTGCAGAGAACTCCAAATCCAAACACCCTCATGGAGAGATGTGTTTGCTTCTGGCCTGCTCCTCTTGAGCTCTTCTGGGGGAATTACTCCGATTAATATCCATCTTGTACATACAGGCATTTTGCAAGGATAAGGGATGACCTAATGTATTTTCCTCCCTTGGTCAAATCAGACTTATCTAGTCTTTATCCACGCACACTGCATGACCCAATTTTCCCCTCCAAGATAAGTCTTCTGCTAAAAGCTGGTCTGAAAAGCCAGCTCAGAGGTCAAGTGAGCAGGATTTCATGAATTCACTGGATACCTTTAAGGAGAAAATGAAAGCTTTGGGTTACACTGCCAGTCTGCCAGCATTAGACATAAGCTGGGTTCAATGATATCTGCTGGAAAGCACATCCGTCTTGAGATACCTGTGGTCCCTGACCCAGGGAAGCTATTAGTTTGGATGAATAAAAACAAAGTAAAGGGAAAAAACATTAGAAAATTCCTAAGGACCAGGCTCGCACCTTACAGTCTGGTGTGAATAAAGACAGTCACCACAAGGACTGTGCCTTTTTTTTTTCACTCCATGAGCTCTGGCAGAGAGAAATTCCCTGCTGCAATTAGGGGCAAAACTCCCACCAGCTTAAGCGGGGCCATAGGCTCCCAGAGAATTTGCACGGCTCTGGATCACTGGCCTCTGCAAAGAACAGACATTTAAAGTCATGGAACACTGAAAATATGTGGCATAAATGGCACAATGGTGATATAGATAAGCAGACGGCAGCTGATATATTCCTTCCTAACAAAGAAGGACAGCCCTCTTTACAGCTGAGGGACCTATCAGCATCTTTGATATCATTGTTCTTGGGGGAACTGCTGAATAAAGGGTCTCTGTCTTTTTGAGCATAATTACAACTGATTTTTTTTTCCTGATAAAGAATGTAGTCATTGAGCCATAATGACATTATTTGATGACTTAAATTCATCCTCTAATCCCTCCAAAATGGTATAAATTATTGAATAAGTCACTCAACCCTACAAAAGCACTTTAAAAACATTTTGTTCAGCATGATAATGATCAGACAGAATGTAGCAAGAGTTACAGTAAATTAGACTCATTCTCCAAGCTGGCTGCCACTCAATATACTCATAGCTAAATTCTCACCTACTGAGTAAGACACTCTGCCATGGATAAATTAAGGCAGAGTCAGTTTTAAAGTGTGTTGGCAAGGACCTTTAGTTCCTTCCCATTTTGAACAGAGCACATCCATGTGATTTCTGGAGGTACTATCAGAGAGCTGCACAATGTTGTGCCTTGCAGAGATGCTGTGGTACCTCTGAGCAAGCTCAGAAACAGGGAAAAATTAGTTTGGGTAGAGCTAAGGTTTCCAGCACACCATTTCCAGCACATAGATTAGTTTCTCAGACACTCCCAGCTTCTCTGCTGCCAGACTCAAGCAGTGCCGCAAGTTAACCCTAAGGTGCCTACACCTCATCTAGAGGTGTACCTCCCTGCTTAGGTATCCACGTCCACCAGCATCAGACCTGCTCCTGTAGTGTTCCTGCGCTATGAGGAAATGGATCTACCCCAAATCCAAGACTACCACCAGTGGAAGCCTTGCTGCGTGCACCCTGTCTTGCCCTACCGCTTCCCATCTCTTACATGGCAATGGCGATGCCCCAGTAAGGTGAGTCCTCACAGCGTTGTGATACTGGGTTAGTGAAGTGGGATCCTCCTATGAATTTACTATGAAAGGAGGCTGTAGCGAGTTGGGGGTTGGCCTCTTCTCCCTGGTAATGGGTGATAGGACAAGGGGGAATGGTCTGAAGTTGCACCAGGGCAGGTTTAGGTTAGACATTAGGAAAAATTTCTTCACAGAAGGAGGTTGTCAGGCACTGGAATGGGCTGCCCAGGGAGGTGGTTGGGTCCCCATCCCTGGGGGTATTTAAAAGACGGGTAGACGAAGTGCTTAGGGACATGGTTTAGTGGTGGAATGGCAGTGTTAGGTTAACGGTTGGACTTGATGATCTTAAAGGTCTTTTCCAACCTAAATGATTCTATGATTCACTGAGGTCCCTCAGGAAAATTACGATCAGTTATCATTGGTGATAAAATAACACCAACTATAGCTAAGATATCTGAAATCCTCAGCTGAGAACACAGTCCGAGAGCGCTCGTAATCATGCAAAATTTGTTAGTTTTTATTAGTAACATCAATGTCACAAAACTATTATTCATGATGCTTCTTAACAAAGGGCCTGTTAACTGCTTGAGTGTTACCAGTGATGACGATGGATAACGCTCACCAATAATTACACCACCGCTGCTGTAATTTCGGCATTTCCCTGAATTGCTGATAGATAGCTGACAACTTTATAAAGCTGAAATATCTCCACTAAGTGTCACCATGTGATTCCCTTTACTACTGCCTAACAGAGTTACCATAACCCTTGGACTTGGGGCACAGTCATGGACTAACAGATACTTTTGAATCAGGTCCATTCTGAGGAATTTGACCCGTCTTACAAACACTGCCTAGGTTTGTTCCTGTGCTGGAACGGAGAGCCAGTGTGCTTGGGAGCCAAGCCAAAGCACTAATTCTGCCCAGTTGCCAATGTATTCTGGGAAATTTCTACCCACAAGCTAAACTTTGGCTTGTTTCTCTTCATCGTAACTGATGTCTCAGCAGACACCCTGGCCTGACCTTCTCTGCTGCCCTTAATGCTGTGCAAAAATCACTGATATATCCACAGTGCAGCAAGACACAACACAAGTTTCCCATATGAGTTATAGTTGGTTGTAACAACCTTCTCTCATCCCAAATAAAAGAGCATAAGAAGTAGCAAACAGCTCCAGTTACTGCAGTAGCCTGTTTCCAGCAGCAATGGGTAATAAATGCCTGGTACAGGGGACAGAGAGCAAGGGAAGTGTTGCTCCCCCTTCCCATGTCACTGGTACCTGTACGCCTCCGTCAGGCCCTCCCAGATTTCTCTTTCTCAGTCTGAAGAGTGCTGGGCTGTTTATTCTGTTTCCACCTGGAGGCCGTTCATACTTCTTGGCCATTTTTGCTGCCTCTCTCTGATCATCTTGTAGGGAGAACAGAACTGCATGCAGCAGTCAAAATGGGGATGAATCATGGGCTGAAACATCGGGATAATGATGCTTTGTAGTCTGCTTTCTATTCCCTGTCTAATACTTTGTACCTGCTATTTGCCTTTCCCATAACTGTTGTTCCTGATATTTTCAGAGAACTACTCATAACTCAATATTTCTCTCCTGAGCAGTGGCAGCTAAGTCAGAGCTCATGATTTCGTATGTACACAGGATTGTTTCTTTTAACTATGTCTGTTACTCTGTATTTATAGACATTCACCATTTCATACAGTCATTCGGTTTTCAGAAACCTTTTTTCCACTTTTTGCAGCTGGCTTTTGGTTTTACACTGAGTAATTTGTGTTATCACTTTGTTACTCACCCCTTTTTTCTAGATCTATGTGTCTGTCACACCAAAGGTCCTGGCCTTAATGTCAATGATTGAACTCCTTTATTAAGAACCTGACCACTTATCCTCATAGTTTCGTTCCTAACTTGATCCAGCTTTCTCTCTTAGCCAATTGACAGCCTGAACTCTGTTAGGTAAAAGTCTCCACATCTCCTTATTTACATAACAGAACTGAAAGGAAGTGGCAGTTCATCTTAAGCAAGATGGGGAACAGAAAACAGGTATCTGCTAAAACAGACCCCAAATCCATCCACATTGGCATTCCCAAATCACATTCTTGGTCATACTTTCTGTAATCAACAGCGGACCACTTCCAAAATCCAGGATAAACCCCAGGGATCCCTATATTCTGGCATTTTGAGATGCCAAAACAATCCTACATGTGAGTTAAAGCATCCTGAAGTTGTTCTAATGTACACCAGATAGAACAGTCCTGCAGGGACTACTGTCTCTGGCCAAGACCCTCCTTGCGTGACACTGGCCATGAAATGGTCCCTTTGCCTACAACACAGTAGAAAGTATAAATCTGGTTATACTGGCTTTCTGGCTACTTGGGGATGCCTGTACCTGAAACATCTCAGTTGCCCTTTGAGCACAAATGTCCATAGCTTTCATAGCACTGGAGCGATGCATTTAATAGTCTCCAACCCTGGTCTTCTACTTTGGAGGCCAACATGTGAGGTGCCAACACAATGGACACAATCCCAATGTTTGTATCTTGGGGAGAAATAAACCTATCACATTTGGATTATTACTTTAAGATTTGGATTATTACCTTAAGGTTCCATACTATCACAGGCATGTTTTGAGAAGTGAGAAAAATATAAGGATCATCGAGAAATTCCTGTCACCTTGATGTCTCCTGCAATCTTCTGGGGACCAACCATACAGCTGGTATCTCTGCAGGGAAGATACGGACTAGAGGCTGAATCAGGGTCACTTCCATAATCTCTGAAAATGTAAAGACTGAGATGGGCTAGATATGTCAGGCTGGAGCACCATTACTTTGAGACAAAGAGGTGGAGAAGGAGAGTACAGATTTGTAGGAGACATGGAAATATTTGGAAGCCAGGCTTATGCCTCCTGGAGAAATGAATCTTTCAAAGAAAGCATTCAGTCAGAGTAATACAACTCCTGATTTGCTTTCTAAGGCCTCCAGGAGCTTTTTCTTGGGAAGACAGATGTCCATATTTCAATGCCATCACAAGACCAAACAGCATTGTTTTACCTGAGGCCAAGGTCAACCTGACAGAGGCTTGTGCCAGAGATGCCCAACACAGAAGCCTGTGTGCCCGTTGGGCCTTTCTACTTGTTGCCAGACAGCTCCTTCACAAAGATTCGCTAAATGGCTCTGCCGAACACTGTAACCAGCAACGTGAGCCATCAGAACTATACTTTTCCTCTTCCATGGCTTTTCCTGGAGTTGTGTTGTCTCTGGCTGATGTTTTGACTTGGCAAGGAGCAAACTTTCTTTTCATTCCTTCTCTGATCTTTTGAGATTCCCATCAGTAATGCTGGGAGAGCGAAGTGTGAATCATATGAATCAGGAATGGAAAACTGGCTGCACGTCCTCTGGAGAAGACAGAAGTCAGTTGTGCTCATCGCTGCTTTCCACCTCCCACCTGACACCCTCTCCCTGATTCTCTCTTGCTCTACTTTGTCGAGTTTTGAACGTTCTTCACATTTAGATGGGAGAGGATTTGTCCAGTGGGCTATTCCCTGAAAACTGGCCTTTGCTAAAGTCCTCTGTGCAGCGGCAGCGCTCCCTCCCTTTTGTAATGACTCAGATGAGTAGGCCCAATGACTCAGTGGTTTGGAGAGCTTAAGTATCAAGGGACTATTGACAATAGCCTTCCCTAGCTTGAGTAAGGATTACAAATCTCAGTGCTTTGGGATTCAAAGATTCCCTCAACACCCTCCCAGCTCTAGAAATTGTTTGTACCCTCGCTCCCCCATACTGCAAAGGCTTAAGCAGGTGGTACTCTGATGAGAACTTGGAAATAGAACTTCTTTCTTTCATGTGGCTGCTGGGATCTTCAGGGAACAGAGTCAGCATGAAGAGATCAGCGTTATCCCACAGTTTCTGACATCACAAGACCCAGAAGTGGTTTAGTGTTTTCTCAACCTGCACCTTCCCTGTCTCTTTTCTCCAAGAAAAGGGAATATAAGCACCTAAGATTGTTGCCGTATTTCTACTGAAATGCAAAGGACTCAATTGCCAGGAAGTCTCTGGTCAAACTCGCAATGGAAGTTCGAAAGCTGCAGATGAGAGCAGCATGCCCTTGTCTCCACACCAGGTCCTCCCTCCTGTCTGCCATGATGAATGCACCTGGAAGCATCAGGTTGTCCTAGCAAAGAGCAGGCAGCAGAACAACAGACATTTCCAGGAGCTGGAACAGTCTGAAAAGCACATAATGGGAGATGAGAGACTGAGCAAAAGGAAAGAGAGAGGTTGCTAAATGGATGAAAGCAAAAAAAATTCTAAAGAATTATCATTGCTTTGCCTGAATGTCCCTTCCCATATACCCATAGGAAGCACCCAGAACCACAGTTACCAAAATAAAGATGCTATCCAGATAAATATGTGTTTACATGTTTGCTTTGATGTAGGTTAAGAATAAGGAGTAGAGGGGATGAAAACATTCTCAAATAATCATACTCTTAAAAGATTACATTGAGCTTTGATACGCTGTTGATACACACAGGCAGGAAGAAAAGGTTATTTAAACTGAATGTGATTTTTACGTATGTAAGTGATTTTATTTGTGCACATTTTTGTTCTATGTTCTAGGGGAAGGAAAATGTGATGTACTGTGAGTGCCTAGAAACTTCATCTTGACATTTATCTCATTTGTTGAAAACAGATCCCTCTGAATTGATTTAATAAAAGCTTCATGTGCCAGGTTTCCTGCTTGGAACAATTGTTCTAAAGAGTAAATGAAGGTATTTCAGTACTCTTCCCCCTTTTTTTTGTTCCAACTCCACAAAACCAGCATTTTTTTACTTCCAAATGTTCACTCCTTTCATTATTTCTTAAAAATTTTCAAGTTTGACAATGAGATTGTGGCTACTTTTTGTTTTGTCCGAAACCCTGTGAATTCCTTCTCCTGCCAAATCAATACGTGACCAAGTGAAGATGGGAAAGAATTAATACCAAACTTTGTGGGAGGTACTTCGCTTTTTGGCAGCCTGCATGTTCAAGCACATTAAAAGTAAACAAAACATTTGCTTGTACATATTTGCAAAAAGCTATCAAGTTTTATGACAATAAGAAGGCAGCTGCTTAACTACTCCCCTGGTGTTCCAGATAGGATTTCAGAGCACTAGGACTGACTCACATGTCATTTGGCACATTTTGGAGAGGGACAGCGTACCTTATTTTTCACTAGGAGGGAGAAGAAGCATTGCAGCACTGACAACAGCAATGTTGCTCATGGGCTAGGAGTACATGTAGAATTCTTCAGACAGTAGGATTTACAACCTTCCTTCTTCCTCTGTCTACTATTATTATTGGAGCTGTTATTAGTATTGTGCTAATTTAATTTAATGACATTGGGTGTATTGTTGCATTCTGACAAAGAAGTCCTTCGGTGTTATTGTCTTCTATGGTGTTAAAGTCTTGGGACAAGCACAAGGAAAACTTTTCAGATATAGGAACTAAATTCAGGAAGCTTGGAGAGCTTTAAATTTCAGTAGTAGTTAAATCTCAAAAGCCACAAGTTTGTCCTCTCCCTGCCCCTTCCCAGCAATCCACTTCTTTTCTCTCAACTGGAACAACCCTTAAGCTTCCCATGGTGCTGCTATCCAGAACCCATGTAAAACTCATTTGTGGCAGAGGTGGCATAAATGGTCTTATTCTCCCATCTTCTTGTTGGGAAAAATCACACAGAAGATGTCTCCTTGATTTTGAGAGGAGCTGGCAGTGATGCTTCCAATAGCATGGATTCCCTCTGGAGGAGCAGGCCCATCCACTCACCCTGACCAGAGGAGTAGGTGAGCCCATGCCCGATGGTGAGGTGCTTCATGAAGTGACCCCTCACGGAGACCAGCGTAAGAGCCCCAGCAAACTGTTAATCCTCCAGTGGCCAGTTTCAGGATCCGTGAGGGAGAAAAGATTTGAACTTTAAAGCAAATTAAACACAGGCCATCCAAAGGCCACTTTCTTAAATCCCTGGTGAGCTGGTTGGCTGGTTGACCACACACCCAGCTACCCAGCTATCTATGTGGCTGCCTATTATTTTTCACCAATTTTGTATCTTAACTCCTCCAGACCTTTGAGATACAATCTTTGAAGAGCTTTGAAGATTAAACCTCATAAGTCTCTAACAATTCACGGTTTTGCAAGTCATTGCTATGAGCTATTGATTGTTGCCAGTGCAAGGAAGACATGGAGCTTCCAAGCTGAATTAAGTTGACAACACAAAATAGATATATGATGCACCTACAAAACAGATATACGATGCACCTACATTTCTTCTGCTCTCTCCTTTCTCTGTTTGCATTCTCTCTCCCACTTCTTTGTCCTTGACATCTTCTTTCTACTTCTCAGCCCCAAGATCCACCTAAGGGTGTTGCCAGGGCCTCCTGCTGCTAAAGAACCATGCAAGTTCATGGTTCCCAAGGGCTTAACACTGTCCTTAAAGCCAGTGGAAGCATCTAACGGAATATGCCTGCTCCCATCCACTCCGGCAGGAGCAGGATCATGCTGAACCCATCCGTTTTTAAATGCCTCCCTTGAAAGCTCTGAGCCGGATCTCAGGTAGCATATGAAAGTAGAGCCCCACAGCAATATACATTTGGACATGTTCAAACTCTGACGCTAAAGAAGGATGCTTGAGCCTATTATTTTTAACTCCTATCAATATATCTATCATTTCTCCTTTTCCCTGACAAACGGACGCAGGTATGTTTGTTACTGTCAGCTCACCCAGCTCCAGCTTACAGAGAACTTCTCTCATGACTGCTGCCCAATGAATCTTATTCAGACGGGCTCCCATGTGTGTTGTGCTTGCTTTCTTTTTCTTTTTTAATCAGCTGGCAGAGCCCCAGATATTTTCTGATAAATCACATCTAATGTCTGCCTTGTGGTTTTCTGATGAGAACAACAACAAAATAAAAAATCAAAGTGGTAAAAAGCAATATTAAAACCACATTTAGCGCAATTACACACTGGGGGAAAATGGAGAAAGCACTAAGCTCTACCTACTTCTCTACAACCACCTTGAAAGTTTGAAAGTTACAGGGAAAACACAGTGGGTTGTAGAGAGAAGCAGTAATGAGAATCTGAGGATTAAATCAAAAATCAGTTAGCAGTTTTATTCTTGACATGCTGTTTCCTGCATTTGGTTTCATTTTATCTTTATCATTCAAGCATTTGCATGAGTGCTTAACTAAGGTGTTAGCAGCAGTACTTGGTGAAGTTCAACATTTTGCTGGACTAGAGACACATACTTATTAGTCCCCATTGATGACAATTATTGTTACTGTGGTTCCCGCTGTTAAAAGCTTTCCTTTCCAAGGCTTCTGTAGGCTTATTTTTCTTCTCACTTACATTTCTAGATTTTTAACCTTTTATTCTCCTTTATACCCAGTCTTACTGATTGTCCTATATCTTTCTATTTGACCTCTTTCTCTCTTCCCCTCCACACTCTCCTTCCCAGCCTCACGCAACTGCAAATAGAGGTGGTGGCCGTGATTCAGCAGCTGCTTGGCCAACGAGGGCTGGGCAAACGTCCCACCGGGAGGAGAGCGGCAGCTCCAGTGCTCCGAGCTGCTGAGAAAGCAGGAGGTGGGATTCACCCCGGCTAGTGGCGACTCATGGACATCGAGTGTTAATTTAATCTTCCATATCATTTGCTCACAGCTGCTTTCAATTCTGCTTCTCCTTCTGACAATGTCCAAATTTTCCAGCAGATGGCATCTCCCCCTAACTTCTACCTAAGCTCACCATGTGCCCGAAGACAGCGCCTGCAACTGCTTTCTTCTGAAACGACCGATTTTACAATCTATCTGTGCAGGAAATGTGCTGAAGGAAAGTGCAGACAGGAATGAATTTACACCATTGCACGTTCATTTTGCAGCTTGAGCTGTTTCTCTCAGTGTTCAGACAATGATGGGTTTTTCACCACTGGAGTAGAGCCAATGTATATTCACCGGTCAGCTCAAAAACACCAACCAAAGAGGGCAGATCATTTGCATCTATTATGACAGGAACTCTAAAATGGAGTATAATCCATTATTTAACCAAGCCAAATGGAAGCAACAATAACAAGGGCAATGAGGCCGATGTACAAGACCTTCCCTTCTTCAGCAACAGCTGTAGAGCTGGAGCAGTTGCAACCCTCAGCCAGATACCGCATGAACCCATGCAGTAGGAGAATGCTCCCTCATGCCCCGCTGAGTAGCTGCATGCTGTCTTTTCATTTCACCTCTGAGGACAGTGTCAGCGAGACTGAGTGACACCCAAGAACTTTGTCCCAATGGTTTGGTAAGTTTAGACAGGCAGGGTTTAGATCAAGCTTTAACTAGCACAGCCACAGCAGCACTGTCAGCTCTGCACATCTGTGGATCCACCTCCAGATGCTCCTCAGAGCCCAATTCCTTTGTAGGTCGTGAAAGAAACAGGGAGGGAGAAGGGACAGAAAGTTGGGGAGGGGAGGTTTGGAGGAGGATAGTGGGAGAAGCATTTAGAAAAAATGTGAAGGAGGTCTTGATAGGATGCACTGAAGGAAAAAATTAGGACACTACCTCTTCTTGTGACACCATGCTGGCTAAGTCAAGCTCTATTCTATCTCCAGTTGGCGTTGCTTCACTGACTGGTGAAAAACAGTACACTGGAGGAATCCAGATCTTTCCTTTTCAAACTTAGCTGTTGTGGCTATCAAATGAATAAATAGAAATGATGCTCTTGGGCTGGTGCGACCACATATAATTAGCTATCACAACTCTACCGTGAAATGCTTACAGAGAATTCTTCATGAACAGTTCAAAGTTTAAAAACATTCTTCCAGATAAAATCAAGCAACACAATTATCTGAATATCAGGATTTGCATCAATGGGCTACAAACAGAAAATGAGAGTAAGTATGTAGAGTAAATGAGCCACTGTCTCAGGTCTAACTTTTGAGAAGATGGTCTCCCTGAATGCAGTCTGCTGAGAATACCAGTGAGTCGCATTTAGAGTTGGATTCAAGAAGTACATAAAACAACAATCACAGAAACACAAGGAGCTGCATCAGAGAAACATTTCTTTTTTTTCTGCATTAAGACCAAAAAACCTACTCATATGAAACGTGATTAGCACTGGCACGCTCCTCATATTTGTTACATTTATTATCATTATCAAATTGCACCACTTGTGCACACAATGCTGCAAAGACGATGATCTTAGAGTGCTTTCAGCCGCAAGTTGACCTAAGGCTTTTATGATCTGAAGCCTCCCTCTCGGAAAAGCAGACAAAGCCAAGGCAGAAACTGAAGATGAAAAAATATATATAGTTTAGCTCAAAATCCTGTGTAAATAAAAACTGGATCTCTATAACATGCTTGTGGTACTCTGTTCAATCACGTTTCTAGATAACGAGTGAGATTTAATAGAAGCTTGCAGCCAGAGTCTGTTCCTGTTGCAATCACTGGTCATTTTTTTTAATTGAAGAGGGGCAGATAAACTAAAGTTGTGAGGTTTTGAAATTACCACCCTGTCATTTAACTGGAGTGGTCATTTCCTTTAACATTTTGGACATGAATTCCTTTCCCAAAGAGAGAGCGGCTCAACAGCAAGAGATGCTAATGCAGCACGTGCCAGTTTCAGAGCACCTACAGTAGTTCATTTAAAGTGGCTGTCTAAAATCCCCCGAATTTCTGGGGAAACTGTCTTGGTGGGGACTTTTAAAACATAACCTAAATCATTATCTCAGTTGTAACATGCCTTTTTCTCTTCTTTACATGCCTTGTTTGAATTTTAATTGCTCTCAAATTCCTGATTTCAAGCACAGAGTAAATGAGCAGAAGGACACACATTTGCTGAGCAGTTTCTGCCCCCCCACAAAGGCAGTTTGGTGCCTTAGGAAAAAGTCAGAGGGGAAGATTAGTGCACCACAGGTCCCTTTTTGATCCTCCAGCAGCACAGCAGGAGGTAGTGACCTGGCACCTCGGTCCCCCAGGGGAAGGCAGGCTGCAGCAGGGACCTTCGAGAGGGGAGGTTTAACCGGGTTTAACACAGTCCCTGAGACCCTGGGAAACAATTACAAATTTTACACAGCTCTTGGTTTGGGCTGTTACAGGACACTGAGAAGTCTCTTGCCCTGGGTGAGCAGCTCATGCAGGCGACTTGGTAGCATGAGTCTCCAAAGCCAAGGGATGCCCAACACAAGCCAGGGGCTCAAATGAGGCAGCAGCCGCTGGGCGAGCGATGACAGACATGACCAAACCGGAGTCCTATCGGCTCTTTATGCAAATATGTGGGGCCGCAGGATGCTCTTGGTTCCTTACTGAGGGAACAACTGAAGGCAGGGTGATGCAGAGCCATGCGGGTCCATGTGTGCTGCGACCGGCACACACTCAGCATCTTCCCTTCCCCAAGACAGGCTTTGGCGGGGCCTGGAGGGCTTGGGGAGGAAGGATCCCCTCCGACAATGGCAGTCTCTTTTTTTCCCCAAGCACCGACTAAAATCCAAAGACACAGGCTTGCCTTCAGTCGCAGAAGTGGTGCAGACCATGGGGGATTTCAGTCTTGGAAAACTAAGATCCCCTTCTGCCTATTCACTAAGAGTACAGGCTGCTCTGAGAAATGCCTTTGTGCTGGGCTTGTAAGGGGCAGCCTTAATTATTCCCGTTCCTCTTAAATCGTCTCTTTGTGCTATGGGCTCAGTCGTGATGATTTTTCATTTGAGAGGATTGCATCACATCAGACACGGGGCCATAAATCCCCCAGAACGAGCAGACTAGTGACAGCACTGGCCTGTTTTACAGCAGGAAAGTGTAAAATTTATTGTCATTTTTAGAAGTGAAATGATTTTAAAATGACATAATCTTGAAAAGAAAAAAACCGCACACTAAAAGCAACCCTGCGGAAAGTTAATGCCTTCCCCAAACAAAGTGACCAGGTTATGGGAAGGGGTGGGAGTGGGTGTGTTGGTGGAAGTGGCCAGAGATGAATGAAAACAGGAAAGGAGAGTAGCTCTGATGTGGCTGCCATGGCCTGAACACCTTAACCCTTTGCTGTCCCTTTCCAACACTTGTGTGGCTTTGGGCTCCCCGGCCTCAAAAGATGTTCCAATTCATGAGTGTTCTCCATCTATGGAAGGAGTAGAGGGGCTCAATCATCCCCCAGGGAGCTGCATATGAGGCACATCCCTCCCTCCTGTCCCTTCCCTGGGGACAGCCAGCCATGGGCAATGGAGGGAGCCGAGAGGCCCTGGGATCGCACTTTATTTTGATGAAACATTTGGAAAGGACACACTGAGATTTGAAGGGAGGGATAGCGAAGCACAGCCCAAAGCCCTGGCTCAGCATTATGCTGGTGCAGTGTTCCAGGCGTGGAGGGGGAGGATTCTTCCCCTGTGCTCTGCACTGGCCTCATGCTGCCCCTCTGAAGCCAAAGGCATGGCTCCAGGCTGAGAACTTCGAAAGACCTAACTTGGGGTTTGGGATTCTGCTGTCACCCAGCCACGCTGTGTGGAAGTACCTCTGCTGTCATGTGGGATTTGCTGAGCTGCCAAAGTGGGAAAAGAAGCGCCCAAGGAAAGGCAGGGGACACGGAGAGAGAGGAACCGAGCCCAGCTCTGCATGCCCCAGTGTCACCTTTAGCGGGGAACTTCTGTCCTTGACTGGAAAAGCATGTGAGGGCTCCCTTCTGCTCCTGTAAAAGTTGTCTCTAACACTCAAAGCCCCCTTGTGATCACACCACCAGAGGAAAGCAGGACTGAACACTTCCAAGGAGTGCGTTAGCGGCCAGAAAATGCAGTCCTGCAGCCCCGAAGGACAGCGTGTGGGTCAGCCGAAATTAGCAGAGCAAGGCTGGGAGGTCTGCAGGGAGACCTGCAGCCCAAAGCCTCCCAAGCAGTATTTGAAGCTGACGATGGTTATCACGAAGGAGCCAGTTCTCTGCTTGTCTGGAGAGATGGAGCTCCACACAGAAGTATTTCCAAACCCTACTCTTGGGGACAGCCCATGCCAGTTGACCACATAACTCCCCTGCGCTCCTGGGAATCAAGCTCCTCGCTTGGTGCCATTACATCAGTTAGCAACATGTCTCAAAAGCCAGTTTTTTCTTATATACCCAGCCTCCACTCTGCAAGTGTTGGGTTGCATTTTCAATTCAAAAGGGCTTATGAAGGCAGGTCCCTTCTCCGCGGCACGCCAGCCCCAGCGTCTCCAGAGGCTACGGCGTCTCCCGAGCCTAACAAAAGGCAGTGTATGCCTTCCCCAAAAGGCCCGACTTCCACACTCAGAGCAAGTGCTTCAGTGAGTTACAAGGGACATTTCTGTTCAGACAAACACATTTCTGCAGCCAGCTGCAAATCCATCTAACAGTAATGTTTCTATTTCGGTAGGCAAGTCTATTATGTCAGAAACCGTCTAGCCACAATCGTTCCGAATACAAAAGCAATCGCATAATCCCCTTACTCTGTGCGAGATAAGCAAGGCTCCAATAAATGGAGCACTTCTCTTGAGGATTTAATCCCCATTCGACGCTTTTTTTTTTATTGTTATTATTATCCTTTCTAATCACCCAGGAGTAAGCAAGGATTTCAAATCAAAACTGCCCCAAAAGATTCCCATCTTTATATATATATATCTACATATATATAACAAACGTGCATGTTTGTATACACATACACACATATAATTTTGTGTATATATATCTCACTGCATTCACATACACAAGAAGTTCTTTTATTCTAATTCCACAAGCAGGATCCCTTCCCAGCAGAAATATGAAGTGCTGCAGCTCTGTGCCAGTGGTTTCAAGTTGCAGGCTTTAAGCTTTCTCTGACCTTTGTACAGAATTTTAATTCTTTCTTTTCTTCCTTGCATTTCTAGCTCGAGGGTGATGACGGAGGCCTACTGACTCAAAGGGGTGCCATCACCCCAAAAAGCGAAGGAAAAGAGTAAAAGTCGTGAGCATCACAGGAATCGTCACCCAGCACACAAGGTGAGTAATAAAACAAACTTTATGGAAAATAATTCACCAGATTTCTTTTCTGTTTTGGGGGGGACACCAGCTCTTTTTCCTAATTAACAAGATATTTGCAACTGGGGAAAGGCATCATCTCCCCAGTTCTGAACCAGGTCGTGGGCTTGAACAGCATCTGTCTCTGCTGGGACTCTGTCGGACACTCAGCAGCGACTTTCTGGACTAGGTTGTCCTGACCACAGGCCTGGGAGAAGGAAAAAGCAGCTTCATACCATTTCCTTTGGCCTGGAAAGAACTGTTTTCAGGATAAGTAGCAGAAGCAGCAGTGAGATAGAAGAATAAAAAGTCCAGAGAGGAGAGAGTGAATCAAGTTTACAAGAAACCTCCTGGTCATGAGTGATTAAGTGAAAAGATATTTCTCGCTGTACTAATGCCTCGCAATTAATGTAGCATTTAAAAGATACTTAAGAGATGATATATATGAGCCAGATCTTACTGGGAATGCTTTGTCTTGGGCTCAGCCTTCAAAGCCTGACATAGTTTTGCTTATGCATACATGGCTGGCAGGAAGACCCTGCTCCCTTCATCACAGCAAAAGTATGAAAGAACAAAAGTTTATACCAAAAAATACCAAGAGCTGCAGAGTGCCTGGCACCACTTCTGGTAGTAAAAGCAGGAGTGCAAAATGAGGGTAAGGAAACCCAAGTCATTCAAGCTTTTTTCCTGTAGCTCGGGGCGCCCACAGATGCCAGAGAGGGCATGGCAGTACCGGGAAAGTGCCCTGCGGAGCCCCTGGCCAGGCCACAGGCAGACAGCAGCAAGGGATCAGCTCGGTGCTATTTAAGAAATTATTGTCCCCTCAACTCGATGCCACCTCAAAGTTGGTTTTAATGAAGTGATTTTTATTTTGCATTGCAGACTCCCAGCGGAGATCCTGGACTCGTGCAGTTACTGAATACCAGCTGAGAGGTCAGGCTGAAGATGTAAAAGTGCTATTTCAAACCTGAAAATATATCAGCCCTGAAATTTAGCTGAAGAGCAAATAATTTAAAGCTGGTGAAGAGCAATCTTCAAAATGGTTGTAACTGACTTGTCTTGTAACTTTGTATAAGTAAAAAGTAATAGGCACTCTTTCGGGATAAGTGATAAAAATGCTTTTGCAGCACTTTCCACTAAAGCAATGCATGCATGAATAGTTCTGGTTATTATATACATACAAAATATCACAATGACAGATCGCAGTTTATAAATGAGTCAAAGAACATGTACAATTTTTAGTACACCGACTGCCATTTACTTGGAGTGCACTGAGGACAGCACGTCTGGGATCTGGCTCGCCTTTATCTGCTTTTACAACAGAAGCGTGAAATAACCCGCAATAATTACTTGTACTTATATTGTGAACCGAAAAATCCTGATGGTAGTTGGATTATTCTTAGGAGTAAAATTAGGCAAGTGTATAAATATTAGCATGAAGGTATTACATGACAAGCTTCCAGCCTATGTGCACTGATCCACGATTCAGTGATGTCAATGGGAGGGATGAGTGTCTTGCCAGATTTTGGGCTGCTACAAAAATAGAAGTGCTACTGGCGTAGGAGTGAGGATGCACATTTTGAAAGGGTCAAGCATATTGTTTTCAAATCATCAGTGTTTTGTGGAGACACTGATATCTCAGAATGTGGTGGGGGTTTTTTTTGTTGAGGGTTTTGTTTTAGTAGTTTTGGGGGCGGGTCTTAGTCTAAATTAAACACTCAACACTGAAATGCAGAAAAGTACAGAGGGAAATTTTAAATTCTAGTTCTGATAGAAAGGAATTTCTATTTTGTTTCTGGCACATATTAAAGTTGCTTCCACTTTTGATAAACATTAGGAGCTCTCAGACTTCATGGGTGCTTCATTTGGTTTGATGATAGAATTAAGTCCTTCACTGAAACACGACTTTTAAAAGGTATAGTTAGCATTAGATTTAAATTCAGAAGGCAAGAGATTTTTTTCCCATGCCAGAAATCTTTAATACAACTAAATAAATACAATTAGAAAAATGATTTTACAGAACCGAAGCCACTGAAGTCACTAGAAGCATTCCCATTGACTCCAGTGGGTCCATAGGATAATACTGCAGATTTCAGTGCATTTAACTGAATGAATTAAAACCTTTCAGTTAAACTAAATTAAATCATTCACAAGGCAAATCCTACCCTTCAAAGGGACCTACCTAAAGAGTAGGAGATTTGCCCGAGGTTCACTTCTAACTGATTCTTCAAGGAGCTACTGGAAGCCTCTCTCCTCAAACTGTTAATTCAATGGATGCACAGCATGAGTCCTCCCATCCCTCCTTGCTCCACTGCCAGAGGTCTGGCATTAGCTGAGGAGGAACCACGAGACAATAACAGTGACAGGAAATGATAAATGCTTTTTGTCTCCATCCCTCTCTTTGCCTCAAGGGCAAAACTTTTCATTGCAGCCTGGTGGCTTCCCCTCTGTTACATGCTGGCAGCATGCTTGAGAGCAACTTCCATTGGGAGCAAAATCCTAGTGAGTGTAAAGAAGTGTATGTAGCATGCACGTAGAAACTGGAGGGAAAAAAAGACTGCTGGCACCAGTACACATGCACATATACCAAACTGACGGAAAGCTGAGATGATAGACATAGGAAAATCACTATAGGCATAAGGTTCATGTAAAATTGGCACCTATTAGTCCAGCTTATTTCCCTAGTTATGTAGAATCTGTTTTGGTTAGCAACAAACATAAGAGACAGATTCAACAGCATGAAATACACTGCCATAATCCCAGTTTAGCCAGCCAGTTTGGTTAAATCTTGTTTTCCAGCGCTGGAAACAGACTGGAGCATTCGGCCTTTAGGCTATTAAAGCAGAGTCAGTGCACACGTAGGAAACTGAACAGGACTTTCTTGGGATGAACCTCCTCAGCTGACAAATCAACCAACCAGTTCCTTTATCATTCGCAAAATCATTTGCATGGCCCAGGTCCAGTTATGGAGATTTTCTTGAGGAGGGAGAAGAAAGCATCCACCCCCATCACAACCCAGCTGGTGATGTCTGGTGTGGTGAATGCAGACCTGGTCTGGGGACAGTAAAACACCCTGGTCCCTGTACAGCCTCCTACTGTGCCCCGCTGCCTTCCCTTTCAGCTTTGCTTCTGCCCGCATCTCTGCCCTCAAAAAGAGCATGGACTGGCTTAGGGTTTACTGAGGGTAGGACTTGTCCCACAGTTTTCTTTTTTCAAGCAATCTGCTGATCTGCCTGCGAGGTTTTATACAGCCATGCTTTTGCGTAGTATCTGCTATGAGCGTGGATACTCAGAGGGCTGGGCTCGCATTTTCTTCCCATTGCAAAGTCCCTCATTCCTGTCTTCTAGCTGCCAGGACTGTGAATGCTACCTGAGCCCTGTAAATCAGGCTGTGTTCTTGTAGCCTGTGCATCATTACAGCAATAAAAATGTAGTTAACTCTTCTGTTGGTGATCTGAGAGCCCGACTGTGACCTAGTCCGTCCTCCCTTAGCTGTAAGTGCTATGTGTTGCTAATAGGAAGGGAAAAAAAGAGTAAAAACTTGTTTCTTTTAGTGAAATAAGCAGATATGACTCATAGTGCACACCAGGGACTGATCAGTTGAGTAAGAAGGTATCTTTTTCATTCCCTTCTTTTCTGTCCATAACCAGTGACGCTTTGGCCTCAAAATGAGTATTGCAATAGCACTACATATAGTCAAAAGCTTATTTTAGATGTTTTTTCTCCAAAAACCTTAGGACTTGGAAGGCAAATGGAAATTTAGACAAGACAGATGCTAATTTTATTCTCCCTGTTCCTTTATTTTCCCTACTTTCTTCTTCCCATGCTTCTGACAGATCTAACTAGAAAGGACACAGTCATTCCTTCCTTCCAGGGGCGATTGTATTGCATTTTGATAGAGACCTGCTGCCAGGGGTTGGAACCGAGTTATGTTGCAACTTTAAGATTCCCGTCAGCTGGGCTCGCTGAACTTTTCTAGCTGAAGGAATCAGCCAATAGGCCAAACTCCTCTCTGAAGAGACTTCAGTGAGGTCTAAACTGAGTGCTTAGGCAGCAGCAAGTAGTCTGTAGCTAACGCCTCTGTAGCAGTTCTCAGTTACATGAACCAATCATTCATCCACCCTTTCAAACTGTACCTACTCAGCATCAAACCTGGGATGACAGCCACCAGCAGCTCTTCTCAAAATCCCCCATTTTTGACTTTTGGCACCAATGTCTTTGGAAGAGGTGGATATGGCAGGTGCATGCTGACTGCTGAAATCAAGTTACATGCATCTGAGAGACAGCTGTCAAACTGAGAGCTCTAGAAAACCTGACCTCCAGCTTGCCTGAGCATCTTCATCAAAAAAATGTACTGGCTGAGTTCTCATTTTTGCAACCTTTCAACATGCAATAGCTCTCAAGTCTTGCTCCTTCCATCATTAGACAGCTCTACAGAGCTGAGTCACACAGGGATCATCTGCTGCATTGGTCACGAGCCTGAGTCACATGGAGGGAGATGGCTCATAGCACCAACTCAGGCCACAGAGATGGCTGACAGCACCAATCTCGACCATGGAAACAGCTCATAGCACCAACCTAGGCCATGGAGATGGCTCATAGCGCCAACCCAGACCACAGAGATGGCTCATAGCACCAGCCTAGGCCATGGCGTGGCCTCTGACCAGGCTGCTGGAGCAGGAGAGCACATAGCGTGGTGCATGCCCAGCAGCAGTGCTTCCCCCTGGCTTGGTTTCTGTCCCAGACCCTCTGGCCCACAGTACATACAGCTCTCAAGGGATCACAAATCCATCCAAGAATTTTTGCCAGGCATGGGGTC
Organism: Egretta garzetta; assembly: GCF_000687185.1. Taxonomy (NCBI): domain Eukaryota; kingdom Metazoa; phylum Chordata; class Aves; order Pelecaniformes; family Ardeidae; genus Egretta; species Egretta garzetta. The sequence goes on from NW_009260613.1 coordinate 841,649, forward strand.
ACCACACTCCCTGAAATGAAAAAATCATTTCCTCCAGGGAGGCATGACGCAGAAGTTTGTGAGACTCGCGAGGGCTGAATTTATGCATCTGTGTGATGCTGGTGAGATGCTGGATGTGCCGTGACCCAGCTGCCTGTATCGCTTCAGTGAGGAGTCCTGTACTCCTGAGCTGGACTGGGTCGAGGGCAGGTGTTTGGCTGCTCCATTGCATGGCCTCAGAAGATGCTAAGCACTTCTGGAGACCTGGCTGCAGCCATGCGCACTGAGGGCTTCCGAACACTTGCCCATCAGCCACGCTCTGGCTGACTTGGATGTGTGCTAAGATACCTTTGAATCCCTCTGTTGTGTAAAAGAGACTACACAGGGGGTGATACAACCAGGTAATACTCCAAACCTCCACTGGATAGTAGGAGGAGACCTGGGCTTGTCCACACCAGCAGCTCTACTCC
>NW_009260613.1:842729-859332 GCF_000687185.1 Egretta garzetta
GGCATAAGCTAAACTGATAATAACGCTTGTCTGTCAGCATAGATGCATCCACCCCAGTGCTGCAACCAGCAGGGAGGAGAAGGGCTGGTGGTAAATACTCACTCCTGAAGCTGGCATTGCTGCGCTGGCCCCCGTGGAAGGGGGGGTCAGGCCACTGTGCATCTGAATTTCATGGGGCTGAACTTTATTTACCTTGTAGCATATTTATACCACCCTGGGAGCATCAAGAACTTTAAGATGAGGAGTGACTGCGACTTCTACAGCTAATTGAATGTTCTTGTACACCGCCATCGTGGCAGCATTGGTGAGGATCCAGCCGGGCACATTCCTGAGTCACGGTTTCATGTCATGACACTAACAAGTTTGCATCACCTATGTAAAGTTCTTGGGTTACAGCCAGTAATGAGAACAAGGACAAATTCTCATCCTCCCTCTCTCTTATGATGAAGGAAATATGCCTTTTCTCCAGTAGAAAGCAGAGGAGAGGCTTTTTGTGTGTGAGTGTTTCACACAGCTTTACTAGCTGTCAACTCTACAAGGTAATCAAACTCACCTTCGTAACGAAAATTATTTTTTAATTACACTAAAATTATTAATTTGCATGATGAATGAGGAATCATATTGCAAAAGAGACAGAACCTTCAAAACATCATTTTAGACCTCATCCTTCTCTTAGAATCACAGAATCATAGAATTGTTTAGGTTGGAAAATACCTTTAAGATCATCAAGTCCAACCGTTAACCTAACCCTGCCATCCCACCACTAAACCATGTCCCTAAGAACCTGATCTGCCCATTTTTTTAAATACCTCCAGGATGGGGACTCCACCACTTCCCTGGGCAGCCCGTTCCAGTGCTTTCCAATGAAAGACAACCCTTTCATTGAAAAAATTTTTCCACATGTCTAATCTAAACCTCCCCTGCCGCAACTTGAGGCCATTTCCCCTCGTCCTATCTCCCGTTACCTGGGAGAAGAGACCAACACTCACTCTTGCCCCAGCATCTTTATTTCTTCTGTCTTCCATGAACCTAAGCTCTTCGGTTTTCTCCCAAACACATAGTCACTGGGCTGCAAATGGCACCTGGTGCAGCTCCAGCTGGCCTTCTGCCATCTACATCTATGAGAGCAGAAACAGCCCTGTCGTGACCATGTTTGAATGCAACAGATACAGTATAGTATAGTTAGAAAAGACTAACACATCACTCAATCCTAAAGGGTCATATAATCATTCAGGACATGGGAACAGTGTCAGTTCCTGATTTAGAGGCCTCATTTACAGATACAACATGCTAGATGTAAAGTAGCAGAAAAAAATTCACAGCTCAATCCATCTTCCTTTCTGAACCAAAGCTGCCAGTAGGTACACACTGAAATGTCCACCAGAACACATAAAATGAGTGTTCACCGGATCCCACTAGGGTCCAGTGCTTTGGCTGTGCTGCGGTTTCATTTTGGCGTTTTTTGTAACAACACAGCCCAAAGGCCACCCCAACTGCTCTTGCGACGGTACTGAACTAAGGGCAAAAAAAGATTTTTCCCATACCCTGCAAGCGAGGTAAGGATTTTTTTTTTTCCTCTCCAAAGACAATGTGGTCAGAGGAATGTTCAGCAGAGCTATACTTTTCTGGCAGATGTACCCTTTCTCCTTCAGCTCTCTTAAATCCATACTTTTCAGCGTAAGATTAGCTGCCTGGGAGCCCACAGATTACTTCTGAGTGTCAAAAGGTAACTAAGAAGAGCAAGGTTTCTCTTTGCTGCACTGGGTCTGTGGATTTCCTTGAAATAATGTGGGTTCACCAGCTGGAGGAGGCTGAAGAGCAGCGTGCTTGGCAGCCTGTCAGAAAGCTAGAAGCTGGAGTAAAGTCACGGAAAAGAATTTAAGATTTTAAAATTTTGTCCCCCCTGAGCTATGTCTGCATCTCCAGGCTAAATGTTAGCAATTGCATCTCTTCAGGATGTTCTTTTGCCGTGAACTAGGCAAACAGAAATGTCCCTCAATCCCTACGTCCAGTCCATAGACACTGCTGGTGAATCATAAACAAAGTGGGTGGTAAAGGAAAGAAGGAAGGGAAAAGAAGGAAATGTAACAGTCTGCACTGGATCTGTTACCTGTGAGGATAAGGGCAGTTAAAGAGGGAAAAAAAAAAAAAAGTTTACCCTTTGCAATTACTAAGTGTACCTTTCATCTTGATCACAAAACTTTGGTAATGAGATTATGCCATTTGGCTGTGAAAAACATCATTTTAGCTCTACAGTATCCTCTCCCTGAGGATTTGTGCAAACATTACCTCAAACATCAAACATGCATATTTTAATGAACTGTATTAGTCTGCCTTCTATTAAACTACAGTTCAAAACACCACTGTTAATGAGTGCTCCCCGTTTCTGATAAAATAAAAATAGCTAGGAAAAAAATTACTTTTTGCTGACAGGGTGGGGTTTGAAATGATTCACGTTTAACAAGTCAAACAAAGCAAGTCTTATTTTTACACTCATTTTTACTGTACAGCTTGGGGGATGAAGCTCAGTGCTGCCATCAGCGAAGCCTTCCTGATTTTCCCCTGTAGGGACCAGCCAGTTTGCCGTGCCGTGCTGCCTGGTGCATGCAGATCTAACTCTGCCCTCTCATAGCACCCTGCGAAGTGGAAGAGGCTTTGGGTGCAATAACTCTGGATTTGCCCCCAGGTGTAAACGAGAGCAACAGCCAAACGCTGGAAGGAGCAAGCAGCGGTACGGGGCGTATTTGCTGGGGTAGGGATGCCAGGCAGATCTGCTGGCCTCACCCCGTGCAACGCCCGCTGCATCGGCCGTCCAGCACCAAGCTGCTCCGCCGTCCCCACAAACAGGCTGCCGCAGACGCAGGATCTTCCCTGCTATCTGCTCCGGCTGCTCACAGCAGCTTCCTCCGTTCCTTCCCAACTAGGATGCAGTCCCGGGGGGGAGCTGAGGCATCTAATTTTTGGCAAAGAACCTCATTCCCATGAAAGTAAGCACAGCTTTTACACCACCGTTTAATAACATGGCAACATTCTCATGCATTAGACTCATTTCCTCGCTGCCCCAACTTGAGAAATAAATACTGCTGTAAAGCAAGCTTCCGGAAAGCGAGGCAGTTTCTCAAGCCTGCCTTCTCCTCTGAGATGATGTTTTAAAAAATACTCAAGCATACTTTTGTCTGCGCTGTTCAGTGTCACTGCCGACTTCGTACCCTTCTGCAGTACACACCAGACAACAGCAACCAGTTTATCTAGTGGGGAAAGATTTCCAAAAAGCAACTTCAGTTCGTGCGAGCACAGCTGAGGCTGCACGCACATTCGTTTGGCCTTGGCTGCAACAGAAGTGGGTGTGAAAATGTGAACGGAGTCGTACAATGGCGAAGTCATGGGACAGAAGTCAGGGTGTGTGCGTGCAAAGTGTTGTCTTGGACAAAGCTCATAGCCAAAAGTGGAATAAGGGATAAAAATGAACCAAACTGCAACAATTTAACCCAGGCATAAAAAATACCAGGCTGAGGTGGTTACATAGTCTATGCCAGCTGCCCAGCTCCAAATTTCTTTGCCTGTGCCAGAACAGGATGGTTTGAGACCAAACTCTCAATGCTCGTTGTTGGGTGCTTAAAGGCCAGGACTGTACCCACAGCCTGGCCCTGCAGCCGAGCTCGCGCCTGCCCAAACACCAGCCCGCTGGGACACCCACCTCATCCCCCCCGATGCCACCACGCACCCCACCGCCTCTCCGGGGCACCTCCTGGGGGACGGAGCCATTCATTCCCCAGAGGTCCCCATCTCTCTCCATTGACTGCTGAGGTAATGGGGATTATGAGCGTAAGCAAGAAGCATCATTTTTAGGTAAGTATAGTCCCATGACACAACTGTGAACCTGAATGATTAGTAATTAAAATTCTTCCTCCAGGCCTTTTATATCATATTCCCTGAAATGCAGGCAACGCCAAAAGAGACCTTCACTTGTGGAGATGAAAAAGCACGGCGTTAAGGTTCCTACAGCACCAGCCCTTTCTGTCACCATTACAGCATATTAACAATTTTTAGTGATTTTTATATGTATGGCATATAAAATTAACAAACATAATTTATTACCCTCTCACACTGTAGCTGAATGTTTTACACAGAGGACCTATTCATCACTCTCTAACTAGTGCAAACAAACAGGGTTCCACAGTGCTGATTGATGGATGTATCGGGTTTCTTTACTGCTGCTGCTGCTCATGCTGCTCTTGAATTAATAACTCGGAGTTTACTTTGCACATTGTTGTCTCTTTTTTTAAAGAGCATTTGGAACACCTAAAGCCTGATTCTTCTTAACACTAAGTCCCTGTTACACCAAAGAGGCCTGAATATGTAATTAAATTTTTTCTTCGATTAAAGGCTCCTTTCTATGGTCATAATGACATGAAGGGGATCTCGGCCTGAGTAAGAATCAGACCCAAAGTCTTTGCTTAGGAACTTGCAATAGCAGGGAGGTGTAAACAAGGATGGTTGACACTATTTACACAAATCACCCTAGTGATCAGCAGAAGTCTTTTGAACGTAACGTGAAAAGCAGGCATTAGCATTATGGGGGCTTTACATACTCTGCTTGAAAGGAATCCTGCAATAATTAGTTTAGAAATCTAATTTCCTTCATTTTTTGCAAAAGCTTTTGCAGTTTTTGCAGCTAGCAAGGCTAGTACCTTGACACTATTGCTTTTGGCTTCTTCATGAAATGCCATTCCAGTTTGGATCAGTTATAAAAGGCTGAAAATCACCATTTCCCTTCCATTGCTTGTGTTCTTCAGGACATTTCTGCCACCCTGTGAAAGCAGTTATTAAACTCGCCTTGAAGGCAGCAGCAGGAGGAGCAGATAGGCCAGTAGAAACTGATGCGGGGTGCTAAGCTCTCTTAGAGCTGCCATCTTAAAAAAAAACTTTCCAAGAGGCACGGCTCATGATCACATGGCCGTGCCTGCTCTCACGGCTGAAAAGCAACCAGTGGATCCACTTTCACAAGCCCTGGGGCTGCTAGGCCAAAATGGGCCAGGTCAACTGGAGGCCAGTCAACTGGCAAAAATATTGTGGCAATGAGGGGCTGGTAGGTTAGGTGATCCTAATCTTCATTGGGGATGACACAGCTAAGATGAACTCCCCCCAAACCAGGCACCGTTTCTGGCATTCTTTGTATTTATAACCTTTTCTGCTATGAACAGTGTTATTTCTGTGGCTGCAAACAGAACCGTGTGTTACAGTGGTCACCTTCAGAGTGGCCAAGAGGAGATGTTCACAGACGGACTATAGGAACAGAGCTACCATATGCTGGGACTGCTCCAATATGTCTTCTGGCTTCTGCCACGTAGGGATTTCCTGAGTGCAACTTTGCATCTATATCATAGCGTTTGACTGCCTTTGGCAAATATTTCTTCTGAATTTGCCCAAACCCTATTATGAATCCATGCTTACTTTTGGTACCCACAGAGTTGTTCAGCAAAATGCCCACAAAAAGTGTTCCCTGGTGTTAGGTGCAAGATGCCTTCCTCTTGCTTGTTTTGCTGCTTGATGATTACATTAGGTGCCTGAAACTCTTCTGCTAGGAGAAACAGTGATTAATTCTTCCCTGTTCATCTTCCCCATGTCACTCATGATCTCTATCTATACCTCCTCTCTCATACTCTCTCACTGGTGCTCAGGGACATGGTTTAGTAGTGGACCTGGCAGTGTTAGGTTAACAGTTGGACTCAATGATCCTTGGCCTTTTCCAACCTAAATGATTCTGTGATTCTGTGATTGACTGAAAAGTCTCAGATTAATTATAAGGAAGCTGCTTCTTCCCTTCCATGCATTTCCTGAGATGGATGTGCAAGTTGCAGATGGTGTTTAGGATGCACACCCCTGGTGATCCAGTGGCATTATCCCGTATGTATATATACACGTGTGTACATGCGCACTCCCCACTTCCACCACAGCGACTCCTACCGTTCACTTCACCTTTTTGAGCAAACTTGGTGAGGGTATTTCAGGTGAGTTCAGACTTAATTCCCTTCTTCACTACAGGACTTGCCCTGTGTTTCTCATAGGACCTCAGTAACACTCAGAACTGATGGACAAGAAGGGAGACTTCAGTCTGAATGGGGAACAAAAACCTGCTTTTCCCAGTCTTTGAGAGCATCGTTTTAAAACATAAAAGACTTACATGTACCTTTTTTTTTTTACTGTTGTTTATGTAACATAGCAATTATGAAAAATATTTTTATAACCATTTCAATAAGGACAGAGTTGCCCTCTGCATTGTCATACGTGAAAATGTATTTGTTGTTAATGCCATTAACATGTTGTTAAACGGACATATATGAAGTAGTTGAGATCATACAAATTCAGAAGACTTGGTGTGAAATCAATTTCTGCTGTGATCTGCGTTTGAAAGTGTAGGTCTTACCTTAGCATTTATTTGCTATTTTGTGAAGACGCTACTGTAGCGTACATGAGCTCATTTTGATCACACGCAAGTATCGACAGATACAGCCTCCCTCAGCATGGAATGTAAACCTCTGAATTTTTAAACTGGTTTGAGCTATATATATTTAAATATTAATGAAATGAATTTCTGACCGCTTTGGTTGCTGAAACTTCTCAATCTTTAGAAGGAAGTTTCCTGAAAATACTCATTGACATTTGTAGGAATCTTTGCCTATCCAAATTTTTGACAGGGGAGTGCTTTTAATTTGAATTAATTTTTATTTGAAAAAATTATAAAACCTGCAAAGTTTATGCTAATTCTGAATCAAAGCCTATTTTGGAGACTAAAATTAAAGCCATACTTATGCATCTAAATAGATGGCCTGTTTTCATAAATACTGATCTACTTCATCTCTCCTTGACTCAGTCACTTTGCACCAAGACACCTATTTAGATACACCACATCTATTTCTAATGCTTTAACATCACCAATCGTGTTAGAACGAAACGTTGATCTCACCGTCTCAATTTTTAACCTTTACAGAACAGTTAATAGTTCAACAGTTCACTTCACAGAAGCTTTATGGATGAATTAGTGTGTAGAAAACAATTAGCATATATTACATAATTTCATTACTTCTGCTATCACTACTATCTCAGTGTTCCTACTGGTATTTGTGCATGAACTTCATTTGGTTTAGTTTTTGCTTGTAGCTTTTGTGTGGCTAAAATAACACAAAATCTGGGCATGCTACATCTTTTTTTTTTTTTTTCTAACATTTATATCATAATTCCAGCTTCTGCATTGTTTTGTTGCCACAAAAAGACCAGGGATGTAAGAAAAAAATTGGGAAAATCATAATAAAGACTATCCCCAATATTTCCCCTGGGGAATGGGAGAGACCAAGAGGCACCTTGAAACCATGGTTCGAGAGGACATGGGGCAGCAGCCGTTCGCTTGCTTCTGGCCCTGAGAGTAATGCACTATGTTGTTCAGATCCATAGGCTCAAATGCAAATATCAAGACAAAGTTATCTAATTAGTAGCCTCTCGATTGCCGCTGCGTTTTCTATGTTGTTTTTGTCAGGCTTGGTTTTCCACAGTAGTCTCCTCTGTTTGAAAGACTATAATGAAGGTGATTAAAATGATTCATTGACATTGTGCCCATTTGAGCAAACAGTCAAAACATTTCTACATTCCCTGGTATCAAGCGCAGTGATCTTCACACAAATGTCCAAAGGTCTTTTAGCCTTTTTAATTTTTTCCACGGCTTGACTTTAATTAATGATTCATATGCAAATTTATATACAATTACTGTACCCACTGACTAGCTTTCGATTTGTTTTGGATTCTTTGGGAAGGAAGTATCCTCAGAGCTCATAACAGTAGACCATATATTTAAATGAATGCTACAATTAAATGTCTGTAAGTAAGTCTGGCTGGTGTCCCCAGCCCTAGCATCTACTCCACTTTGCTTAGTCGTGGCTGACACAGATCCCTGCGTGGTTCCTTCAACGGAAGGGCCACATGAGGCAGCAGCCAGAGGACTCTATTGTGTCTTTGCTGTGATAAAAGAGGAGCAGAATGGGATGTCATTTTAAAACTGAGCGCCTTGCTATCACGTATCATCTAACATTTATCCCAAATTTTGTCTTACAAGCAGTTAGGATTTTGGCCACCAGCATTCTCCTTGGGAAAGCCAAACAATATCTCCCAATGCTGGGAATGTGCTGCTAATTTCCAGCCTAAATTTCCTTGTGGCCAATTTCAAAGCTGGTTACTAGGTGCACTGGTTGGAAAACTTGTCAGCAGAAAAACAGGGCTGGACATGCTAAAGCTATAGGGGTTTTGGACTGACGTTCTCTAGATATGCATAAATAATTTGGCTATGGACACATAAGTCCTACTCCACAGCTTTAAAAAGCTCAGGCTTAATAGGGAGATGTATGATTGTATCTCCACAAACCAAATTTCATTATTATTTTCATGTGGTGAGTCCAACGCTCCAGAAACCATTTCAGGCAGGATTAAAAACCTGAAGAGATTTTTTTCTTTTTAATGCAGCATGTATATGGCTAAGGATAACCCTTCTGAAGGGTCCCTGCAGCTTGGCCCACAGAGAAGTGCCACTTCTGAAAAAGGCCGCCCTTGATAGCACTTTGAACATGAAACAAGATTTTGACAACACAGCTGTACTTAGCCCATGAAGTAGAGTTCATGTTTACCAGAGAGGCCTGTAATTTGTGGATGGAGAGTTATTTACTTCTTTTAAAAATAAAACTCAGCAGTGAAAATGCTACATGAAGAAGAAAAGATGCCAAAACCAAGGACTGTGGCACGTTTGGGTCTCCTGCATCAGTGTGATGGGTACTGCTGCTTTCTTGCTGTGCTAAGCAGCCCACGTGGCTGTGAGATGTTTCTCCATGGTGTTTCAGCTCCCCAGAGCCAGTGCTGAAGAGGAACCAGGGCCAAGAAGGGACAGCTGTTGGGATGGAAGTACGAAAGGAGGGCTGTGGGGTCAAAAGTAATGAGAGGGCTGAGAGGAAGACAGCAAAGGAAGACTTTGCACCCTCCTTGTGCCATAAGGCTGGCATTGCACAACAGGCCAAAATGGAAGAGGAATTTGTGTTTCAAGTACCTTTGGCTTTTTTTAGGAAACCCTAGCCAAAGACAAAAAAGCCAGTCTGTGTGCTGTTGGTAGGAGTGAAACAAGTGAGCTGGTCATAGAACCAACCCATTCGACAGAAAGCAAACAAAGTGGAGAAAGTCAAGTAAAGTACAACGGCTATGACTGGAAATGAGACACCTGGTTTGTTTTGTGTTTGCTCTGGTTCAGTTGATGCAGCAGATGAACAGTTAATGCAGCCATTAAGGAACAAATGCAACAATCAAAAAACAACAGGAAAAGGCCATCGCTTGCCGTAATGTGAGCAAAACTGCTGCACCGAACATCCTCCCTGCTGGGAAGTGGCAACACCAGATAAAAGCAAGAGGAAAAAAGAAGTATTTTGGAAACAAATCCTCCCTGCCCAAAACCTGTTTCTTCCTGCTGGAAATTTTTGAAGTCTAGTTATTACTCTTTAGCCAGGTTTGTTCACAGGAAAAACAGAGGATGATGGAGCTGAAGAAAGGCTCCGTTCTAGCCTGTGAAATGCTCATAAAACCCACTTTAGAGCTTGTGGATCCCATGTGTAATGAGGCTTATGGACTCTGCTATAGGGCGAAAACACTGGAGAGAGAGAGAGACAGGCAGGTTCATACTTGGCGTGCTGCAGAAAGGGTTAAAAGTGGTCAGTTCATCACTCTTCTGTGTGGTGCCTTGGAAGTTTTCACAATACCAGATGTGTGAAAAAAAAAAAAAGAAAGAAAGAAAAGCGAACACTAGTAGACATCCTGGTGCCCTGGAAGCAGTTAAATTAACACCCAGCAGGGACAAATTTGCAGCTTTGGGAACAAGCTTAAAGTTAGTCTGTTTTCATTCCTGGAGTGAATTTGCAAGTGTATGACAGTGAAGTATAGCCTGGGAAGGAGCAGGCGGCTTTGGATTAAGGTTGGATAGCCAGAACTCACTCGCACCCTCCCTCCTCCCATTCTGGTTTGCACTTAGGCTGTGAAGCTCCCAGGACTTCTGCTAATCCCTATGTCTTCCCATGTCTTTTACCAGTTCCAGTAGGGAAAAAAAAGCCATTCATTTCTGGTTTTTTCCATTCTAGCTGAAACCAGACAAGGCTGGAGCCACCCCAGCAAAGCCTGCTTTAGCTGGGATTACAGCTTACAGTCATTCGGAGAAACCTAGTTCTCCAATGGATAAAGTTGGATGCTCTTCTAACCAGAACCAAAGCACTAAATCCTTTAGTCATTCATCACTCAGTTGGAGCCAGGCTGTGGCCCGTCTTGCAACCACTGAAAATTATAGAAAGGACTGGAAAAAGAACAGTCTGTGAGAGTACATCTAACCCATCTTCACAGAATTACGGAAAGCCCTCAAGAGTCTCTCGCTCTTACAGGTTACAGAACAAACTGGCTCCACAGAGATACCATCTTCAACTTCACACCTTGGTCATTGCATGTATTTGATATCAGTCAATTGGGGGAACTTTTCAAACAAGGTGGACTACATCGCTTCTTACGAAAGCCTAAGAGAACCATTCAATCTCCATCTTCATCATGTGCATCTTTTGCCAGGCAGGAATAAACTACATGTTGGTTATTCAATGGCTACATTTGCAGCTGGGGATGGTAGAAGAGCTATAGGCTCCCCTGAAGGAAGAAAACCAGAGAATGGGATGTACTCATCTTTTTCTGGTGGGACAAGTATGCTGCTTATTCTGTCTCCCTGACTGCTGGAGACTGGCAGGACACATAGCATGGACTGAAATACGTAGTGTGTCCTTTCAGCTGGCAATTTTAAGTGCTCTGAGCGAGGCAGGTCTGGAAAGCTGCATTTCCTGCCCTGACCTGAAGACTTCCTGCAGACGCTTTGGGAATGACTGGGCAGCAAGCCCCTTATGCCCCTCCACTTATTCCTGGCACACGATACAGAAACAGTTAGTTTTTAAGTGTTCTCAGTCTTCCACTCTCCACTTTGCAAGGACCGTAGGTGCTCATCCCCTGTAGCTCCTGTTCTGCCCCATTTCCTCCCACACCATTTCCCACCCTTGGCTCCCCTGCCCTCCTTTGCCTGCACCCAGACCCACGCTCATGTCCTCCTCCATCCTCCTCCCAATCCTTCTCCCTCATTGCCCCTCACCCAAACCCAATTTTCACTTTCTATTACTGTCTTCCAGGCGTCTTCCTACACTTAGACCCTCACCCTTCCTGGACTTTACTCTTTCACCACCTCCTCTCCCAGTTTCTGTCCACTCCATTGCATTTGTCCTACTCTGGATCTGGTCCCACCCGACTGTTTCTTTCCCTTGCACTAAACTTTCTGCTCCATGACTCTCTCCTACCTTCAGTTGCTGCCCTTCCACACCCACTTCCCTCTTGCCGCCAGTTGTCCACCTTCCACTCCCTCTCCGGCCACCCCCCGTAGCTGAGGTTCCCCAGCACCAGCAACCTGAGTCAAGTTTAACAACTTGCTGCTGCTGGCAGGAGCGATCCAATCTCTGCTTCTTGCCTCCAGCTATGTGCTCCTGCTGCTTCCCTTGTGCCAGTGTTGGCTTTGTCTGACCCCCAAAGCTGCATAAAGTCACTAAAAGAGCAGAAAACCAACACAGAGAGGAAAAAGATAGTTTTCTGGCAATTTTGTGAGAGCTCAGACAAGTGCCAGAGCTGGTGCCAGAGGAAGGACTGTACACAGGGTTGGGGTCGGGGATGACTCCTTGCCCCTTTTTGAAGTTCCTAGTCTTTAGATCAGCTCTTCCATCCTGTGAAATCTCACCTAAGAGTGTCCAAAGCCCCTTGGCCTCTCCTGCCTCGGACATATTGGCACGCTGTTCAATGCACTGTAGTTTCAGTCTGCCTGTGTCCTGCAGGCAGAGCAGCTCAGCTGCGCTCATGGATGCTGAGAGTCTTCTGCAGTGAGGTTATGCCCCACATGTGTCTGGCTTAAGTACACTGAGCTGCATCTTCCTTACCGGTTACATAGGAAGCTTAGGGGGTTAATATTAAATACAGATAACTGTATTAACTCTCCCCAGATGGAGAGGGGTAAATATCCCTCCTTTTACCTGATTTCTGTGTCTTCTACTGATTCACAATATGATGTGGACCTCACATAAATCCTCACCTCTTCCTATGAAATTGGAGAATCAATCAACTCTCATGTTTCCACAGCTATGTCAAGTCTAAGTATTACTATTAAAAGACTCTTAAGTAAGGCACTTGGCTTCTCAGACAGACCGACTGCTTCAGGCACTCAGCTCCCCTCCGAATTCCAGCTGAGACTTGACAAAACAGAACCTCATCAGAGGGGACAGAGAAGTGAGCACCATTTTTGAAGAGATGACCTGAACTGGTTGGCCTGTTCAATGCAGTGTGAGGTTGCCCTCAAGACTCCACTCCTTCCCCACCCACAAGGCAGCAAGCAGAATCACAGACAGCCAGGACATGTCCACCCATGCATGGCTGTCTCAAAGACCCCTTGGAGAGTTGGCAAGCTACTGGGTGCACCTCAATGGGCTGTTTACCATCAATCTATAGGTACAAAGGGAAAAATGAGGCATCAAACAGTTGTAACTATTCCAGAGGTCCCCTCTGGGGGACTGCGCAGGCTGTGAAAGCTGAGAGCTGTGGATGTGGGGTCTATAGGGAAGACTCTCAGACCCAGGGGCAAGGGGCAGTCAGGTCAAGATGAGCAGATGTGGGTTGACAGGTTCAGGCACTATCCCAGGACACAAGGATAGTGTATGAGACTGACACTGGGTCTGCTTCAACTCCAGACTCTGTCAGAGGAGTCCTCTGCCATGGTAAATGCGTCCTTGTGCAACAAATCCAGTGGACTGATTGTAATGGCTTTGAATGAGATCTTCCTTCTCTCTTTCCCAAAATGTGTAATAATATATAAAATATACAGTAACATTTCCTTCCTCTCAAGGTTTGGCTGGCTTGCTTATTTAGATTATAAATTCTTCAGGGCAAAAGCTGTCTCTTACACTGTGTGTGTACATTACCAGAAACAGGCATGCAGCAAATGAAGCAGGCGGATGGTTCTGGAATAGTTCTGTTGGAGCATCTGGCTGATTTTCTGGATCAGCATCACATACAAATGGTAAATTCACCCGTGAAAACTCACATTAAAGGAACATTACCAGGTCTGTTGCTGTCTTAATGACAGTCATCTGTGGCCTGGGGCTGGTCTCCACCATAAAAACACCAGCAGTAAAAGTAATATTTGCCATTAAAATATTCCTTCATTTTGAACCCCTAGAGAGACAAATTATTGGGACTTGCTCTTGAGGACTTCGGGGAATTAAAATAATAGGAAGACTCTAGGGAGAGAAATAGAAACTGGGGTTTGTTAAAATTTTTTTGTCCCTTGACTTCTTGAGGTATTCATAAATTGCCTACAAACAAGCAAAAACTTACAGGAAAGGGTTTTTCACCATGCCAGCCCTAAATGGCTGTGGAATTATATTGTTTTTCCAGGCTGCCTTTCCAAAATCCCTACAGGAAGTTGACTCAGGGCTTGACTTTGGCCTCAGATGCACACACAGCAATAGCAGAAATCCTCACTTCAACCAGGTAAGAAGCCCTCACAGATCTTTATTCATGAGATCACAGGTCAAGACAGACTAATTTTCTTAGTAGCAGAGAACCAGACCTGAAACACCCCTGGCCCCTTGCCTCCCGGTCAGCGTTGCATCTTCACAGTTCCTTATCCCAGTCTTGTCCTGTTATACTTCCTTTCCAGTTAATCTAATAAGCACAAACTCATGTCCTGTCTTTGGTGATGGTTCCCTACTTCACCCTGCCACCCCAGGCCTGTAAACTGCAATGTCAGCCAGCACCATGGATCCAGCACCATGGATCTTCTCACCTGCCCTTTCCTCCTTGCAGCCACCATCATCTTCTCTTACGTACACACCAGGTACCTTGACTGTCCCTTGGCTTCCCTACCGTAGCCCTTGTCTTCCAGGTGTCAGTGGAATAAAATCAGAGGACTGAAGCAGCTAGCACCCTTACTGTGCCTCCTGTCTCCAACTGCATTATTTTTGCCCATGGCCAAGACAACTGATTGGCTCATGAAGTGCCTCCTGGATCACTGCAGTCCTCAAATCAACATCTCTACAACAGACAGGTGGGCAGAAGCTGATATCCTTCAAATTCCTTCTGTAAAACACATCTTTTCTTTGGTTCTTACAGAAGCCAGATCAACACTGCCCCTTTGAGATGGGGGCCATTTTAAATCTGAGTTTATACAGTTCCTCACAGAATGACATTTTGCCCTATCAGTGGACCTCCCAAGCACTTTCACAACACTAATAAATAATGAATTAGACTTCAAGTGTGCTGACATTAGCAAAGAACTCATCCAAGCAAGGGCAATGATGCTTTTTATTGGTATCTTCATGGAAGTACCTTCAAAAAGCAGTCCAAATGAGACAACAGGGACTCTCTCAGCTATGTCCCAAATCCCCAAACCCAGAAGCATTTAAACTAAGTGGCTAATTTTCTCCTATTCTACCACTGTAAATACTTTATGCAAAGAGTTCAAGAAACCTTATGGAACTGGCAGGATCTCTGAGCCTTTGAATGACACCGTCCTCAGGGACTGACCATCCACAGTGTGATTGTGTATATATTTCATTCAGTAAACTGAGCATGAATGATATAAGGCACTACCAAAACTACTGTCCACCACGACAATAGAGGAACTTATGACATTTTTCTCTCTGGTTTCGTGCTCATAAATCAGCAATTGATGGTGGTTATTGGGATATACTCAAGTTTTTATCCAGAATACTTAATTCAGAAGCCCTTGCATGAAGGAATGCAACCAAAATGGAGCTATCAAGAGAAGCTGTCATCCAAGTATTATTTTTATAGCAAGCATTGAAAGAAAGGTCACATTGTTATTTTCTTACACTACGGAACAGTTTCTATTATTACAGATTCCAAAAGCCTGGAATCGTTGTTATTTATGATCTAAGTCAAATTTAAGTCCTGGTTTGTACCAATTACCACAAGCCACTCTAGGTTTTCTCTCTTCATTTCACAAATATTTGCAAAATAATTCCTTCACACTTGAAAACAGAGAGGTTGCCTCACCAAAATGTGCTCTTCTTTTCTTCTTTAGTGGTAAACACAAAGGTCTAGGAAAATATTGTTTTGATATGAATCATCCAAAGAAGCCACATTTTCTCTGAGAAATTTCGGAGGCTAAATTAGAGGTGTAAGTTATCACTCAGCAGTGAACGATAACAAGAGTTTTTCTATCTGCACTTTCAAAAAAGCCATTAGATCTTTTGCTCCTGGTGCTTCTTTCTCGCATAGCACTCTAACAATCTGACAGTTTAACATACACTTCTTATTAAATCCATATGGTGCCCATGCTTTAAAAAAAAAAAAAGATAGAAGGCCATATCCTGCTGCTTACTATGCTGCTGTAAGTCCAATTATGCTGTCCTGAAAAGAAATGAAATTACCCTGGATTTACTCTGGAGATAATGAGAGGAGAATCTGTCTCAGCATCTCTGCAGAGCTGCCAGGTTAGTTGAAATACCATCCCTTGGATATATTTAAGAGCAATGTAGATATCAGTTAAGCACTGATTTTCTGGGCATTTGAAGGGCTGGTGTAATGGAGGGGGCCTGTGAGGGTAGGTCACCTCAGCACCCGGAGCTCCTCTGAGTGCAAGCTCCTCACTGGTGGTGCATCCCTTGGTGCAGTGCTGCACCATGGCCACTCTCCAGCCATGTCCCTGGGTCATGGAGCACCTGAGAGGCCATTGGCCACATGCTGCAAAATACAAAGCCTTGCTGAGGGAGAGCATGAGGCAAGGGGCACATATGGGACACTCATTTGTGGAGCAGGTACTGGAGAAGGGATTGCTCAGAATTCAGTAGGAATGGAGACTGGTTGGATTTAAAAGGAGCCCGTTAAGACCTGGTGAAGAAAATGATCTAAGGCATGCTCCAATTAGGACAAGTAAGGACAAAAAAAGCCCCAAACTGCAACTCTGCAACTAATCACACCATGTTCCTGGGTTCTTTAAGAAAAAAAAAAAAAAAAAAAAAAAAAAAAAAAGATGATTCCATCCTCAAAATTATTATAAAGGAAGATGGACTAAAAAGGCCCTGAGCTCTGCACAAGGAAACACTGTTGTGGATTGCCTCTATACAAACGCACGCAGCATGGGAAACAAACAAGAGGAGTTGGAAGCTATCGTGCTGCTAGAAAGCTACGACCTGATTGCCATTACAGAAACTTGGTGGGATGAAACCCACAACTGGAATGTAGCTATGGATGGCTACAGGCTGTTCAGAAGGGACAGGAGAGGAAGGAGGGGCGGAGGCGTTGCCCTTTACATCAAGAAATCGTTACAGTGTGAAGAGCTGACCCTGAAGAATAGCCACGAGCAGGTCGAAAGCTTATGGGTCAAAATCGGAGGAAGAGGCAACAAAGGGAACCTGGTGGTTGGTGTCTACTACAGGCCGCCAGATCAAGGGGAGCCGACTGACGAAGCGTTCTTCCTCCAGCTCCGGGAGGCTTC
>NW_009260613.1:861441-917208 GCF_000687185.1 Egretta garzetta
GGTAGTGGAGGCCCCATCCCTGGGAACATTCAAGGCCAGGTTGGATGGGGCTCTGAGCAACCTGATCTAGTTAGCAGTGTCCCTGCTCACTGCAGGGGGGTTGGACTGGATGACCACTAGTGGTCCCTTCCAACCCTAAACATTCTATGATTCTATGATTGTAACTACATAGACAACACCAATGCCTCCAGAGCCTTAAAAATAAGGACCACTGGTTGGTTCTGTAAAGTGGGGGCTGAAGCTCTCATGATCCCTTGTGTTATCCTTGCCCCCAAAGCTGAGACTAAGCACGGCACATGCCCACATGCAACAGACAGAGTGGCCTTGCTCCATTAGGGCTCCCGTTCTCATGAGCTCAGCCTTCTTTTCTCCCCTTCCTTGAGTGAATGAAGCGGAATAAAAAAATTTGGAGAAAAAGTCATCTTGAAACCTTTGAGTTTAATTTGGCTTTGGGTCAAAACCAGAAGCGGATGGATAATATTTTATTTAGTAGTTACAGGCTTTTTCTTTTTTTTTAATTGCTTTTTGACTTCTTCACAGAAGACTAATGGATCATATTGAACAAGTTTTATGGCTGATCAAAAACTTTGAAAATATGTGTGGAATTTCTCAGACTAGTTGAAAAACGTCAAGTTTTTTGTTCAAAAACCTTAAGTCTCGCTTCAGAAGCATCTTTCACTGACTGGACTACATTTCTTCACAAGGGGAAAGTTAGACTTCAAACTTCTACCCAAGCACAGTTACAGATTTTCCCCTCATCAGCCCTGGTGCTGTATAAGTACTGCAAACCTGATTAAACCTCTGCAGAATTTGGAGCTTCTAATTATTCCCTAAACAAAGAGAGTGTTGAATTTCTAAGAATTTTTTCATGACTGTGCATATGTTGCATCCTGATAGACAATGGAAAGGTGAATCTTTCCCACAACAATGGAGAATAAAATGGAGAAGGAAACAAAACCTTCATTCAGATCAACCTTCCAGGAAACCAAGATGTTTTCCATCATTTTTATAACTTTTCCCTAGAGGCGAAAGACATCTAATTAGCAATTCCCACTACAAGTTTGCTCCAATTTGACACAAAGTGAATGTGACAAGCAAAGAAATTATAAGCCTTACATTTCAAGTTAGCAAGCTTGGGCTGATAAAGTCAAGTTCAAATGCTTTTTGGGGATCTTAAAACTTTGGGAATAAAAATCCAGAGGGTGAGCTAGTTCAGCTAAAAATGTGAATTTATAGTGTTCCAGATGGTGTTATCTGATGGCAATGTCACAGCAGCCCTTTATGAATGTGCACTCACATTTCCAGCTACAAAGCACTCCAGCCAGTACTGAGGTGGTCCTTATAGTCTACAATTATAATGATCTGAGGAGGAGTTGAACGATACCAAGCAGAATCAAACCTTGATTCCTCATGAAGAAATGGGGCATGAATAAAATAAATATTAATCATTAAGTTAATTAGCAAATGCTTGTAGTTAATCATGCATTACTGTTAATGATGTGTTGGAATCCTCAGAGGTAGGAGATGATCCTTCAGGAAAGAAGGCCATGCAGCTTGAATGAGGTGATGTCCCCATTGCTAAAACCAGCGAGGGCTGACCCATGAGGTTGCTTTGACCTTTGTTGTCTTTATTGGAACATAATGTTAGGGGTGTCTCCTCCCACTCTGATTTAATATTCAGACTGGACCTATGGGGACAAGCAGGCCTGACCAAAGGGTTGGTGGGCTCTTGCAGCTGCACTGGCAGGCCCTAAAGGAGTTCACAGAACGCATAAATATTTCCAGTTGAACAGTTATGGTCAAACCAATCCAAAATCCTACTATTTGTGGACCACCTGTATTTCTAAGTATGGTTCCAGCGGCTCAGGAGACTCTACTGAGAGAGACCTACCCAACCTTCTGAATTTCAGCAGAACTGTGGAACAACTGGTAAGGATCTCTAAAAAAATCCAGTTATCTCTCTAAAGCATAGAAACAACATCATTTTTTGCTGCAAAAGCCCCATAATCTGTGTCTACAAAGCTTTTAAGCTTCTCAGCTGTGCTGTGGGTCAGGTAGCCATGTCCTGCAGACAAAACTGTAGAAAGTGGTCAGATAACAAGAAACTTTGGAAAGCTACAAGTCTGTGTTGACAAGCAAAACTCCTTCCTTGGTGTAATATCTGAAGTCTGGCACTCAGCAAAGTTCATTTAGGGAAAGTTTCCTAAGCCAAAAGACCTTGTGGCTGTACAGGTGAGAGATCCTACAGAAAGATCCTATCCTCATGATAAATCTTTCAAGTACTGCTATGGCCATGTTGCCATATACCATCTTGTTCACTTGCCTCCCAAGGCAGCACAAGAGGACACAGAGCAAGGAGCTAACATTGCCTCAGGCAGGGTTGCTCTCAGTGTTTTTATTCCTTTCCAGAATGTGACCTTGCATATTTTTTTCAGAAAAATAGTAGTGTTTGCAGAAGTCCTGCCTGTCTCTGCTGTGCTGACAGATTGCTGGAAGCTTCATCATGGCTGAACGAAGGAACTGTTAAAATTCACCTCCCTGCCAGTCTATTAAGAGAATGGGGAAATGTGCCTAAGATACAGCACACAGTGGCCCAAGAAGGAGAGGAACAGCCAGCATAGACCTCCCGTAAAACAGCAAAGCTGTAGCTGTGCTTGCTTCCTGCCAACGCTTGCTCTCCAGCATCTCCCAACAAAGCAACATCTCCCCTCCCAAAGCTGCCTACATTTCACCTTGTACCACTTGCTGAGGGATTCTCTGTTGCAGAAAGTCATGGTTGGTTGGTCAGAGTTTACAAGAGTTAAAAGGAGAAAGGTTTCCATGCATACACCTGTATTTACTTTATTTTTTTTTTAAAACATCAGACCGTTCACCCAGTTTGGCCAAGAAACTCCAGTTCTGAACGATTAATTCACAATGCTGCTTCTCTGGGACTTTATGGAAGACTTAGGCTTTCACTTTTTGGTATTTGCTTATAGCTGTTTTTCACATATAAGAAATCCACAAATTATCTCCACACCTACATCACCATTCCATACCCTCACATGTGTTGAACCACATTTGCCCCACCAGAACTCCCCAGAGTGACTTAAATGTCCCAAGATCAAATACACTTTTTACTTGTTTCGCACCTGGTTTCCGGTTTCTGGGGTAGAGTGAGGTTACGTATTCAAACTTTGATTGGTGGGTCTGAAACTTGGGATCCTGGTGCATGGTGACTTCACATAGCATAGCTATAGTAATCAATCATGCCAGAGCACTCTCTCATAGTAACACCATAGGAGCTGGCCATGTGGTGTATAATCCTAGATGTATCTGTGGCAACCTTCACCTTCATATCAAAGCACGTATTTTATCCACAGAATATTCCCAGAAGTGTGATGGGTGTTTATAAAGCTCACAGATAAGTCTTAGTTTTCCTTTGCCAAACAGATAACAAATGTGCAGTGTTTTTGTCATGTCAGTCAAGAGATATCTAAACCCAGAATTTCCTAACCCTGCCTCCCTGAGGAAAATGATGGCATAAAAATTAACTAAGATAACACAGGAATTCATTAAAATTTTGCCAATCAGAAGCGCTTAAATTTTTGGAATCTAGAAAACTTAGGGTCGAAAATAAGCTTGCATCTGCCCTATGATCTCACCGTGCCAGCAAGTATCTACGTAATATCTATAAGTGACACATTCACACCACTGCGTTAAGAAACAAATCTTATGAACATGTCTCTCTTGAAACTCCTACAAATGTATATCCATGATATACCTGAATAGGTGCTAAACCTGCCACCACCAGCTCTGCTGAAGCATGTGCTGAGGTGGTCATTACCTGCCACCAGTACGTATCTGCTGGAGGAATGAGGCCAGGCTGGAAAAGCCTTTTTACTACTGAGACCAGAATGATTCTGTAGCAAACAAGGAGGAATTTGCCTTACCTGTCTATGCTGCTGAGAGACTGGATACTGCAAACCTGAGATCTGCTGGCTTTGCTGCATTTTCTGAAGCATCATTTTTTGCTGCATTGCTAGGGGTACATTAGGTGGCCTCTGAAGAGCCTGGTTCGGGAGAGGCTGAGCAGGTTGCGGCTGTGGTTGTTGTTGCTGCTGTTGCTGTGGCTGTTGCACAGGGGCTGAACCCTGTGCCTGCTGCGTGTAGTGCAGAAGGGCAGGCTTGTTTTGGGAACCCAAAACTGAAGGCATCTGCTGGTTTGTTTGCTCTGAGTTAAAGTGAAACAAAGGCTTTGTGTTGCCATGATGCTGCTCAAGTGGTGGCTGAGCACTGTTGATAAAGTTTCTGTTGAGGTCCTGAGGCTTCTGTTGCATGATTATGTCCATGGGGTTGCTCTGGGGAGTGGTTGGTTTATAAACATAGTTGTTCACCCCTTTCAACTGGTTTCCATTCATGGGTACCCCAAGCATTGCTGAGCTTTGTGGGCTGAACTGCTGCTGGCGAAAAGAAGGACTGGGGATTTTCTCTTGCACAAAGGGTCCAGGGGAAGGTCCTGATGGAGACAAGGTGGACCAGTTGGCGGTCTGGTTCTGCTGCTGCTGTTGCTGCTGAATCAAGGCATGCTGCTGCCGGTTGGCTGCGATCTGTTTGAGCTGCTGTGCATGAGACACCTCCTGCCAGTTAGGCAATGGCCGACTGGACGCAGAAGAAACCTGCGATACCTGTGTTTGACTCTGAGGCACCGAAGGGATGGGTGAAGAGGTGGACATGGCAGCAGTGGCCATAGTAAAGGCAGGACCTGTAGAAGAAGGCCTCATCTGTGGGGAGCCCACAGGAGCCTGATTCATGCCCGGTGCATATTCACTCTTTATCACCATCTTATCCATCTGCAGAGATCTCACAGGACCCCTCTGGTTCTGCTGCCCAAGGTCAATATTGAATGGCTCATCTTGTTTTATTGTGGCATTTATCATATTCTCTAGCTCGAGATCACTCATTGGTGGCACTGATATGTTAGTCAGTTCATTAAACAGTTCCTGAAGCTCCAGATCCATCATTTGTTCCCATGAGTCTTCCCCATATCTGTTAGGGAACATGTTCTCATGGGACGCCTGGCCATCTAAGTGTTTGCTGCAGGACATCGTTTCTCCTGGTTCTTTCTTTACCTCTTTCAAAGTCATATTAAACATGCCATTCCCACTAGCATGTGTATTGTTTGCTAGGTTGCTGGCCTTTCTTTGTGATCCTTGCCCCACAGACATAGTTCCTGACATTGACTGGCTTTGGCAATTGTTAACATGTTGTCCACCTTGTCCCACTGAGATATTATCACCCACTCTTATCCTCTTAATGTCAAGGAAAGAGCTCTCTGAAACACCATTGGGTCTCTTGTTGACAGGTGACAGATTTACCACCAACTTTCTCTTCAAGGAGCCTTGGAGCTGTAAAAAGCAGAGACAAAAAAAATTATCAGGTGACACCAAAGAAACAATCTGTAGTCTGTTTGCTAGAAGGATCTTGCAAGTCAACAAGCAAGTAAGCATTGCTTAGTACAGAAAGCTACTCTGGGCTTTCTCAGTCAATGAAACTATGCAGAACTATAGGAAAATGTGTTGTGAGACATGCCCCTGTCACCACCACAGCCCCTAGCAGTTCTCCAGCACTGCTGCCTCCTGTTGATCATAGAGCTCCTTTCCACTCTGGGTGTGAGTGGAGGGAGGTGGCCCGAGTTCTAGTTGGCAATGCCTAGGGCATATTTCCCCCAGATTTGGTCCTATCTAAATGTGCCAGACAGATCTAAAGTATTTTTAGATAGCAGAGTCATGCAGTCATGAAATCTGCCCTTGTACCTATCCAGTGCTGCAGGACTTCACTCTCATGATTTTGGTATATGATCCAAAAGACCATTTTTGACTGCTGTGGAGTCTAAAGGTCCTAGGAGATATGTTAATGGCACACATGAGATCCAGGCATCCTGACCTCACACAGGTTTACACTGGCCAGAGATGCGTATAATTAGAGATGTTAGAAGTTAAGTTGTTCGAAAGTGAAAATGAAGCCACTGGAGCCATGTCAGCTTATCTCAGCCAAGGGTCTGGTCCATAATGTACTGCCGGATTTTTTTCCAGAGATGTATATTAATACATTAAGACCTAATTGTTTATATCCTGAAACATCTGCTATGAAACACACAGTCCATGCAACACTGCTCTGAGAACTGTAACTCTATTTCCTTTCCTTGAATATTCCCAATAATACTTTCATCTGCTCCCAAGCCCTGTGGGCCTACTGAAGGAAAAGAGGTCCACAGCCCTCTCCACTTGATGTACACTCATCTGCCACGGTTGTACACACAAATTTCCACCCCGTGAGCACAAACCAAAGCCGTAGGCCCATGAACTGAATTGGTACAGATACCCTCAAGTAGAGTTTCTTTGAATTTCAAAAACATGGTTCATAAATGAATCGCTCACTTTTAAACAGCACAGCTGTTCTGTCTTTGGCTCCGCACGTCAAAGGCACGCACCGCACTAGGCACGGTGGACACGGACGCACGCAGCCCTCGCTCCGCCGGCACGCACGCTGTCACTGTTTCAGCTATGAGTGATGTCAGGGAATTCCACAGGGAAACACGGCTCATCTTCCACCTGTCTGCACCTGGGCAGAAGTGCGCCGGCCTTGGAGGCAACAGGACAATGTCATCTGACAAATACCCATGTGTGCCAGTGAGGAAACGGCGCCTGTGCAAGCTGCGATTGCTTGGGAGCCTGCGATGGGCAGGGGGAACACCGAGACCTCTAATTTTCCAGTTAAGTGAGGCAGGATGATTTATGAGATCTTCAAATCACACGCTTTGTATCACGCTGTTTCACGTACAAAAGTCCATGGACACCTGACACTCTGCTGTGGTCCCCATTCCCCTCACCTTCAGGCTTATCTATAGGTAAGATCTCTTCCCAGATAACTCCAGCGGTGAACACTTTTATTCTGGTGTGAGTACCAGTGAGTTGCTTGGGAAGAGCTCAACTAACAAATACGCATTTCCTCAGTACCCACCTATCCTTCCATTGCATCAGCAGGTCACTGAGTTTACCCATTAAAAATAAAGCTTGTAATCTCTCTGTCTGACACCGAAAATCTCATCTCTAAAGTTGAGTTTCCAGCATAGCTTTTGAATCACAGATTCGTGTTTTCATTTCATAAGGACAGACACGCTGGTGCCTAGCTGTACCAGTCCTCGGCCCCGTGCCTCCAAGAGCAGCTAATTGTCATTAAAGCCGTGCCCCAGGGGGGGAGTTTTGGGTGGTCACTTGCAAAGCTGACGGCCTGCCTTTGGTGAGCGTGTTCCTTCTGACACATGAGTCACTGTACTTTCCTTTGCAAAAAGAACGGTAAGCTGCACTTCCTTTTACCATCATCTTTGCTGTCAGTGTGTTTATTAGAAATCATTCTCGTGCCCCCAAATTCTTCTTCCTGGGAAATGGGGAAGTCCCCAGGTCATCAGAATACATGACTTGGCAGCATGTTTTGCTTTCAGATGTGCTGCTGACAGAAAGGCTGAACAGATAATGAATAATATGTCCTCTGCATATGTATATGCTTTATGTGGTTAATATGCCTTTCTGAGTTAATTTTGCTTTTGCTTGACATTTTGAATCAGAGGGAACTGTTTTAAAATGTCTTCACATTTTCAGGGCGCCTGCACCAGGCTTCCCAATACAATTAAAAACACCGGTGTTGCACTGCTTCCCTGCAGTGTTTGAACGAGCTGCTAGCAGCCAGGGGTGGCGGGGCCGCGCTTTGCCTGGTGACACCCACAAGTCAGCAGCAGAGCCAGGGAGAGCAGCACCCTCTCCAGACACATCCCCCAACCAAGGGCTCCCTTCCTCCACATGGGCTGGAGGACCCCTGGTTTTCGTGACACCTGCTCTGCTCAGGTGCCCGCCAAAAAAGGCACTATGCATTTCTAAAGAAGAAGTATCGAGTGCTGGCTGATCACATCTCCCCCGAACCTTGCTGCCCTCCGAATGCTGGCACCACCTTGGCCAATAGTCGTCCCCTCCTTAAAGCAGTAATGAGAGCACGAGAGGCTGCAAAGGTGCAGGGGGCTCCCGGGGGACCTCGCTGAGGCTGCTGGAAAGATCCTGCTGTCACATCCCCCAGGAATTAGGGCGGCCATGGGCGTGGGGAGGATGTGGCAGCCCACAGGGATGAAGCCTCCTCTCCCTCCTTGCACCGAGCTGTTACCAGTTGTGTGTCAGGGCTGTTCCTGGAGGACCGGTCTGTGTGTGTTCAGTGAGATGAGCAGCGCCCATCACACACCTTTCTGCCCTGCTATTTCACCTGAACACTGCCTTCTGCGGGGCGCTGCTGCCCCAGCTTATGCCTGTTTTGTTTTCAGAATGGAGCAGACCAGGGTTCCATCACCCACATCTTTGCAGTTTTTTAGCAATCACATTTTTCAGCTACTGATTGAGAGTCAGTACTTGAGCCCTTTTTCCCCAAGCAAAGCACAGGCTCTTCAGGAGGTAAAAAAAGAGCTTGCCAGATCTCAAGCTCCCTCTCTTCCAATTTATGAGCCAGGATTGATTTGGGTCAGTAGACGTAAAGCAAAAGTTCCTATAACACACGGGCACATTCCTTAGATCAAAGGGGCTGGCGGTGACACATCTCAAGCTGCTTGTACTGCGTCATACTGAAAGCCCCTGTGATGATGGGAAATGAGTGACATGACAGTAAGCGGGAGAGGAGGAAGCCCTCCATGCACAGCTCCATCCCACAGCTAGGTGGGCAGCACCGTCTGAACCATCAGAGACCACACGGAGTTCCTGGCAGCCTGCGCTACTGCACGGCCTTTTGCTGAGCCGGCTCCGGTGCATCAGCAGGCGTTCAGGCACTCACCGCAACGATGCCTCAGCTTTCTCAAGTTAAAACAGCCCAGGCTAAGCCTCTGGAGATCACGTTTGCACGATAGCGCCGTGCTGTTACTGGCCAAACTGCTCAGGGACGTTAACGGTGGAGGGCAAAGCTCTGGAGATGACTTGGTCTCAACGACCCAGTGCAACACCACGTCCTGTGCAAAGGGACAAGTATTTTCTACTTAGAATTTATTCTGAGTCTTAAAAGGGTTTTAAGAGAGGCAGCTTCTTCTCTAATGCTCCCTGACACCAGGCCAAATCAGCAGGAGTTCCACTGAGCTAATAATTAGGGCTCATCAAAAGCTGGTATCGAATCATTCCTCTTTTGGCAAAAAAAAAAAAAAGGCTTTTTCTTCACCTTTCTTTTGGCTGAATTTTTTTACTAAAGTAAAGAGGATTTTGCTGAAAATTGATTTTTTTTTCTGGCTCAAAAGTTGGGGTTTTTTTCAGAAAATGGAAACAAAAACTTCTTTGGTGCAAAAGCACAATTTGTCAATGAGAAATTTTAGAGATTGTTTACTCAAGAATATCCACATTTAGCAATATTTTTATCACATCTTTGATCCATTTCTGACATTATCCACGTGCATGCACCTTGTATTCCTTTCCACGGGGGCTGTCCAATATGGCCAAGAAAAGAATTTGTCTGTGGCAGCAGGAAACAATAAGGACTCTCTGGTTTCACTTTCATCGAGAGCCTTATTTTCTATGTGCTTCATGCAGTTTCTTCAGTTGTGCTTCCTTTAGAATTTGCTTTTTGCTTCATTTAACCATGTGTAGGAGTGCAGCTCTTGACAGAAGTCCTAGGCTAACCATCCAGCAGCTCTGAGTTTCACAGCTCTCGGGTCAGGTAAAACACAGCCTGTCCCTGGGACTCGCCCAAGTGTGTCTACAGGGCCTGCAGATCTCCAAAAAAATTCATTTCCCACTGCAACCCATCCCTGGGCTTGTACAGAGATGTGTGTAACACATCTGACTGTAATTGCAAAATATTTATAGCTATACACAACTGGACCAAACCACCAAAATGTTGAAGGCAAACTACAGAGAAAGTATCAGAGTGTGAGTTTTAAGTCTCCACTAATCCTTATTAGCTGAAGACTAAGGATCTAAGAAAAGGAAGATCTCTTACATCCTTTGCCCTCCCATCTCTCACATTTTCCTGCTACTGTCTGCAGCTTTCTTAGCTTCTGTGATGGAACAACAGGGATGAAACTCGTAAACGTGCTGCTAACTTAAACCCCAAGCAATGATCGCACTTTGCGAAGCAGGCGGCACAGCAGCATTAGCAACTCACATGGAGTAATACTTCTGATGTTCAAAAAGCAGCTTCGGATTTTATGCTTTTAATATAGAAGCAGCAGACAAATCCACTTTAAAAGGTCCCTGTTGGACTTCCTAGACTTTCTCACAATATGTGCGGACTGTATCTATGGCTGCACTGTAAACAAAGTCTTTCACATATCTGAGGAGGGGAAGGGCTAAAGGAATTACATGAAAAATACAGAAAATATTCAAACAATGAAAGTGGCCAAAAAAAAAAAAAAAAAATCATTCCAAAGGAGGAAAACATGCTGAATGCTACTTCTTATTTATGCTGTGAAAGCACCTTTGCATCCCAGGGCTGCACCCAGTGAGCCACCCCTGGGACTCAGGGTCTGATCCTGAATGACAGCAGCTCTCATTTTCAAAATACTGGTTTGCAGTGTTTGCTGCCAGCCCCCTGCAGTGCCACCTCCTGCGGTGCCCCCAGCTGAGCCGAGCTGGGGAGCACCTCTCCAGGCAGGGATTGGGGTTCACCACTGCAGAGCTTCCCTGTTGCAGGCGTCTCTCCAGCGTGCAGGAGGACCAGGCACCCCTCTCCTTGCTTTCTTACCCCTTCAGCCAGACACAACGGTGTTGGTGGCTCACACCATGGCCAGCTGCGGAGCCGCCGAGGTGCGCTAGGGCTGACACAAGGACGAGGAGGGGCCGCTGCCCTGAGCTGCCATCTCCGGGGCCATCACACATGGTCACACACGCATCCTCATGGCCCATTTCTAACTACAGATTTGTTTTTTAGGAACAGACAAAAGGGCTCCCATTCTCTATATCTCCTAAAATCTGGTGGCTCTGGCTGTTCCCACTCTTCCCCCACCTGGAGCATCAGGTTCACCCTGATGTCTTTCCTGAAGATTTCAATAGCATGGTCATCTTCTGAGCCCCTCTCCCCAGCCCTTCCGCTCTGCACTTTCTCTGCACAGCAAGAGGATATTTATTTTTAATCTTTTATCTTCATTTGCAACTTCTACCTGACATGGCTGAGAATGCAAGCGTGACAGTTGTCTTCAGAGAGATTTTAGCACTCCAAGTTCAGAAAGTCCAATCTGCTGGATGATGCTGATCTGGGAAACATTAATTTTTCATGCAGGACTGAGTGAGAGAGCGGAGGCGCTGGGCATGCCACACAACGGGGAGCAGTGCTGAGAGCTGGTGTGTCCTCACTGCACTGCACAGCACCGTGGTTGGGTCAAGGCGGTCCCACCACAGTTGCAAAGCCCTGTGCAAGAGTAGCAGATGCTGTTTCCTACTCCAGCCTGGTTTGCACAGGCTCACCTCCAGGTGCCTCCTGCAGCCCTCTCTGTGTCCACAGGAAGGGGGCTGCTCTCTCTGAGCAGTGAGGAGGAGGAGATGTAGGCGCCTTCAGCCCCACACTGTCAGTGAGCACGGCAGCTTGATCCAGCACACCTCCACTCTGTCTTACTCCTCTTCCATTTAGCTCATCAGCTCCTGAGACCACTCCAATCACAAGGAGCAAGGCTTGCTGCCATGAGATTTTTGCTCTACACATCCCAAACTTTCCCACTGCCCATTCCTGTCTTCCTGACCATATGCTCTTTGGGGAGAGACTCCGTGTCTATAAGAGGGCCCCTTGCAGTGGTGTCCTAACTCTGGTTGATGCTTAGGCTTCAGGACCACTGTCAATAGTAAAGCTGACTGAGAGGCAACACGAGTTTTTCTTCCTGTTTACTGTAATAAGTGCCACTAAAACTGAATTAATAGTAACAAATAAGGATGTTCCTTGGCTGACAAGTATCCACTTAATTCTCATTAGCTGGGAACAAGGCTGGAATAGTAATCAGTATGTTAGAAATCCCACAATTTACCTTCGCTTATGGAAAAATTACATATCTTGCCAACTGAACATACCAACCTAAAAATGCATCCATATTATTCACAGTGTACTGCCTAGAAATATAACGTCAGGGCTTTGGTCCAAGTTGCTGAAGCACAATAATTGTATCTTTTATGCAGATTTTACATCTGATGGATTATAAAATATCATGTCTAGCCACAGTCTTTCAGAAGAGTAGGAACACAGAGAAACAATAGCACTTTAACTAGGTCAAGATTGCTAATCAGAATGTAGCAGTCATTACTGTGTGCAAAACAAATAGGCATGAAAGATCTGTATTTCTTATCCTGCAAGCTGTGTATTTGTCTTCTGGAGAAGTCTTTTCTGTTCTTTTTTTTTTGTTCTTTCTTTCTTTTTTTTAAAGATCCTTTTCAACCATGAATAAATTAACAATCACTTTATGTGAAATCTACAGAAATTTATGTCAACGGTTATTACCATGAAATGTGGAACAAAGCATAATGCAACCTGAGCTTTGGGAAATGCGACTGCTTAACTGATCCTATCCTGACGAGAATGAAATATCAAATGCATTATAAATGTTGACAGGATGATCAGGCACGTAAAAGAGGTCATCCAACACCACCCTCCATGTTGTTTACCAGTTTCATCATAAGTCAGCTTAAGGTATTAAAACACATACTGTCTTGCACAGGAAGCTCCTAATCCTTAAAAATGTGGCTGCTGTTACTTGATTTGCCTTTTAGAGATCAATAGCATAGCAGATTTCACCTATGGAAAGACTGCTGAGTGCAGTCTGGTCCTGGTTTTCTGCCCAGCATCTCTTCCAAACTGGCTATGCGAAGGCTTTGTAGCTTTGTTAGCACACACACCCATGCCCACACATGGGCTTTTATTAAAGCACCTATCTGCTCTGCAACCCTCTGTAGCAAAAGTTCAGTCAGCAGAGGAAGACAGCAGCCATCCAGCCAGCCTTGGAAAATAAGGAAATATTTAAACTGTTTCTGTCTTCCTGCAAATCAATGCATCACATAGGGCACTCACTCCAACTGTTTGGCCTTGAGGTCTTCTGCAGGTTAAGTTACAGTTCACAGGAGATACAGTCACCACTTGTCAATTGGAAAAAAAGATCCCATCAGCACATATTACCCAGTCGTGCTTCCAGCATCAGGCTCCATCAGCCAGGACAAGGAGGGCCTCCTTCAGTGAGAGCTGCCTTCCACCACTGCATCAGCTAAGACCCTCAGCGAGCAACTGGCAAAATGGCATCTTGTTAGGAGGAAGGGGTCCTGATCCTCTGCCAAAAGCTTCCGTGGAGAAGCGATATTTAGGATCAAATCCAGCCCTGTGGTAAGGGAACATCTCTAACCAGGTTGCCGCACTTACTTGATGGCTGGGTTTGACCTGTATTAGCATATTCCCCCGGTCTCTCCCCATCGTGCACATTCACCCCATTAAGAAGGACATAAAGTAAAAGCAGTACTTAACAGCCATTTTCAAAACCTTCAGATAAACATGCAGTGTCAGGACAGGCCAAGTGCACCCCACCGAGAGTTTGACTTAGATGAGCATAACAGGTAAAAATTTAGAGGGTTTCGGAGACAAGTACCAGCTATGGTTTAAGAGCTTTGAAGATAGCTCTATGAAGAGAACAGATAAGAGAAGAGACAAATAAAAGAGAAAATTATGAAAGTTTATATAATAAGACTCTAACAGATTGACTGCAGATCAAGAGGGTATTTAGCAAATTCATACAGCAGTAAATTCAATCCCAATGAAATGATAAACTTTTTCTTCCAATATGGAAGAATCTGAGGAACTACATGACAGATCAAGATCTAAAGAAGGACTGAGCATTTGTTTGGAAATGGGAAGATGCTGACTTATGAAAGGTGACTAAAATATTTAGAAGAGGATGTGAAATATTAAACATGAAGGTTCAAACCAGTCCATGGCTCATGGGGACTGGCTATGGTTGTCAGTGGGCAGGGGAGAAAGAGGTAAGGGGGAGGAGTGGTGGTTTTTGCAGGCCTATCAAGGTGATCGTGTATCTTCCCCCAATATATTTGTCATTGCTGTCGATGAGACACTGCAAGGGTTTAGAAAGGACATGTCTGGCCATGTTTCACAACCCCTGTATTTCCAACACTTGAGAAATCTGGAAGAAAACTGTAAAAATTTGAGTCATTTGACTAGTATTTAAATGTTTACTACTAATTGTACTCCTGAGCTTCAGTTTTAGCCTGAAAACACAAACAGAATGACAGAACAAGAATGAATAGCAAAAATTGGTCTGAGGCAATGGAAGATCATTAGCAGGCTACAGCAACCCTGAGTGCCTTATTGTCTGGGATTAGCACATGTTGCCATTCAGGTGATTTTTCATTATTTGGTCTTTCTTTGAGTACCATCTTGATGATATTTTATGAGAAGGTTGAAAGAATCCAAACACAAGAAAATGGACAGAGAGGGTGAATGGAAAAGTTTGCAAACAAGCAGCCATCCAGGAAGGAATGCTCCAGGAGCTGGAAAAAGTCCATACAGATAGACGGGACCAGGAGCAGCCCGAGGTAAGAAAAAGGTACCTTCAAGTTGAAAAAAACCCCAACCATTCAGGTACTGAAAAGCTTATAAAATCATGCATAAAAGGAATGTGAGAAATGAAAAGCAGAGTGGAGGGGATGAGTGAAAGATGTTTGCACAGGTAGACAAGTCAAATGCAGAGAGACATCTCTGAAGAAAGTGAAAATAAGTTTTCTGGCTTTTCCTCTCTTATTAGCAAAGACAATATTTCAAAGTACAGATGCTCTAGCAAAAGCTTGGCTATTGCAAAAAGATTTGCTTTGGCAAAATGAGATGACATTGCAATAGGGTTCATGTGTCTCAAGAGCTGTTGTTTCTGCACCAGATGCCATCATCACATGGTTTAAAATGTAGCACTGAAGAGCATTACACTGGTCACTGAATAGGTAGGACGAGTATGTGAAGATCAAATCTGGTGCAGGGAAGGGATAAAAGAGGGAAAGAAAACATAAGAGACACACCTTGGCCTGTCTGTGGGAGACAGGCTCAACGGCAGTGCCCTCAGCAACCCTGAGATGGAATGAGAAGAGGCTCAAGCAGATAGTGCCAAGGCAGGACTTGCAAACCTCCCCAGTGATGAGGTGATGCAGTTTGCACACTGCAGCCTTTCAGCTCCTTTTTCCTGCCCCTCTGAGGCAAAGCACTGCTGCTGAGCACACACCGTGGTTTGTGGCTTGGAGCAGTAATGCCAGTGACTAATACAGTCATTGCAATCCCCCGCTGCGGACGCTCACATCTCTGCAGTCATCCAGTCTCCTAGAGCCTTTGCACTGAATGTCTTTATCCTGACTACAGCTTTCTTCAAGGGGATTGTTGGTCCTAGGCTCACCAGTGAGCCCCATGAGACGTAGTGGGATGATAAGCAGCTGATGAAGATGCTCCCGGTAGTTCTGGACAAGGGCCCATCCCCGCCACCTATGCATTACATCTCCTGTGGTGGTAAACCATGAAGGGTCACCACAAAACTTTCAGATATTTTTGGCCACTATGATAGTTTTCAGTGAATGGGACAGAAGTGGATTCATTACAACTGATGCTTCCTAAATGCCGTATTTCTTATGTGCACCAATCACTTGTTGAGTGAATTTATGCAAATAGAAACAGCACTGAAAAATGAGCAGTTCTAGGCCTCTCAAAGATAACAGCCATTCTCACAGTCATATTTTCCTCCACAGAAGCCTTGGGCCTGTTTCTAGAGCCAATTGTGATCACTGGCTTTGAAAATTAAAAATGAGAAAAATTCCCTGCTTGGCAACGACTGAGTGGAATAGCATCTCCTTCCTGACACAACACACTGTGACAAGGGGACACATTCCTGCAAGACTGGACACAGGTACCGCAACCATCACAAGAAACAGCATCCCTTTGGCTACACAGTGAAAATGGCTCAGCCAAGGACTCTAAGGATCCCTCAACTACAACTGAGCTTTATTGCATCAGTGCTGCATCACTTTCGTAGACTACATGTCGATGATGCACCAGGTATGGCCAGAAGCAGAATTTTTCAGCTGCTCTGCTGACTTGGATAAGGGAGTCCAGGCACCTGGAGTAACTCTCTACCAAGAGTCATGCAGTGGCAACCTTCTCTAGTCATATAGCTCCATAGCTGGGTCTCTTAAATTCCATCTCTGCAGACCGCTAACATGGTAGAAAGAGAGTTCCTTTGCTACTTGTCCATTTACCATGTCATTCACAGCAAGAAAATAAAATTATTGTGGCAAGGAAAAGTATTGTGGCAAGGGTCTTAGTGGAGAGTTCCTTAGAAGACTTTTAGGATCATAAAATTATATAGCTGTGAAGGGACCTCTGGACATCATGTGGCAGAGCTACCTTCAAAATTACATCAGATTGCTCAGGACATTGTCCAGGCAAGTGCTGAACACATTCAAAGATGAAGACTCCACAGTCTCTCCGTGCCCCATTCCAGGTGCCCTTTTTTAACTTCGGTGTAGTTAGCAACTCCTGTTTCCCTGCCTCTCATCCTTTTGTTCTTCACTTCTAAGACAGATCTGGTACGTAACTGGAAAACTTTGAAGGCAGAGTGAATGGAGGAAATGTATAAATTTGACTTGTCTCCAAATAAATGATAGGTATGATGAGGAAGGAGAAGGAGATGAAAGCCGTACGTGACAATGCACTTGAGAAATGTCAGTCTCTGTTTCTATGCAGATTCCTTCAGGGAAAGCATCAGATCAGTAGCTTTTAAATGACATAAGCAAGGGTTGACCAAGCAAACTGATTCTGCGTAAGATGAATCCAAGTTGCTAAATGGTGCTTTTCCTTAAGCCCTATCTAAAGTCCATTGAGATATTCAAGTCTTTAAATGGACTTTGCTGGACTTTGTTTCTCTCTCCTTGATTCTAAGGTTCCATGACAAGGAATTTATCTCTATGTAGTTTTCTGAAAAATACTCTTCATGCATTTAGACACTGTCAAACACATTAATAACAAGCCCTGTTTTCCAGCTAAATTCCAAAAGACACCAATGCACTTTCAGTGCCTCAGAAAAACAGACGTATATTTAGGTGTCAAAATATGGATCGCAATATACTTTAGAAAATACTAGACTGGATAAAAAATAATTTTCCGTTTTGATAATTAATGTGAAACCTTTCGCCTTTACAGCACCAGTTAATGGTGACCAGAAATCATTACAGCTGAAGGGCTGCACAGCAAACGGCTGTATATGAAACTCTGGAGGTAGCAGGCTGGTTCCTAGTGGACAAATGACCACATCATTCTTGGTGCTAATTAGTTCCCTTCGCCCTCCGTACATTCCCCTTTCTTTCATAAGCCTTAGCTGGGAAGCTCAGGGTCAAATGTGCTCAGAGGGCACTCAGCAACTTTCCACTCTCAGAAAGACTGACCAAAAACTCAGCGTTATTCAAGCACTTCAGTGAAACTTTGCTTTCATATTACTTAGACTGGACTTGCTTTGGTGGATACCTATTTATTCTTATTTATGGTGAAGGAATAGGGATTTTAGAGCCTATTAAAATATCTGCAAAAATTCAAAGAGATCTCTGTCTAGAAAAAAAAGTCTGACTTTTTGTTTGCACACAGACTTCTGTTTATGGTGGTCTGTACTTAGGAGAAGCCTTTGGAAAGGCAGGCCATGAAGTCTTGCCTGGGACATGGACCAGATCTGAGCAGTCTCCAGGGCAGTTGTTGCTCTGGTGAGCATGGATGAGTTAAGCCTTTAGGCCATCGATCCAGCACCATTCACGCACACTTTAAAAAACAGAGGTGGGGAAGTGTTTCAACACATTCCCCAAGTGGGATCCAAATTCCAGGGACCCCATATAGGCTGATATTTGTCTGCATAAATGTTCTTGTCTGTCAATCTGTACTGAAGCCCGATGCAAGGGTGAGCCAAATTTTCTGTTGCTGTAAACAGATGCAGCTACGCTGACCTGTATCAGAGTTTTATTAAGAACCAGCCCTGGAGCCTGGAATCTGGATTATGAACCAGCGTTTACTGGAAGTGCGGATTGCAGCGGGAACTTTTGTTGGATGTCTATTGCAACAGACTCCTCGCTTCTTTTTTAAAGTGCCTCTAGTGTTGCAGGCTTCTACTAAGGGAACACAATGGAGCTGGCAGCAAAGCAACAGCTCTTCACCATCTCAGAAGAGCAAAAAAAAAAAACAACCCAGCAGTCCTTAAGGATACAGCACTGCTAGGTAGCTGGGACAATGAGTTAACAAGGGCTGACTTTTCCCTCCTTCTGTTTTCAAGGATAGTAAGTAATAAAATCTGGCAGGCTGAAAAGCCCCTGCTCGGAGGAGAGAGACAAAGAGGCAGGGCTGAAATTCAGCGTGTCAGTTAAAAAGGGAGAGTTTTGCATTTACACAATATGCCCATTCTTGTTCTCCTTGACTCATGGAAAAATATTGAACATGGACAAGAATGTAGGAATGTGTCTGGTGTCTGATCTCCACAAAAATCTAAATGCCGTTTGCATTCACATAAGAAATAAAGAGCAGCTGTCCAGGCCCCCTTGATGTGTTAAGAAAATAACAGTAGTGATAGCAATATTGTTATAATAACAGCAGTAATATAATTTTTAAAATGGGCTGTGTAACTTGTACAAATAAAGCATGAACCCAGGCACTGCTAGCCCTGAATCCCAGGCACAGCTCCGCAGAGATTCCTGGACCGCCTGCCTGTCACCAGCATCGCAAAGGCTTCTCTCCACCGACTGCATCTGAAGCTGCTGTTTGTTTTCCCGGGTAGCAGAGGTTAAAGTTTTTTATTGCTTTTTTGACTTTAGATGCCGTAATAGTTGCAGTGCCTATATTACCATCTATGGCAGACAGTCTGCATGTCTGCCAACTCTCAGGCAGCCTATTCATCTCCAGTTGCCTTTTGCCTACTTTCTGCAGCAGAAGAATTTCCCTCCACTGGGTTTCATGTGCTGGAAGCTCTGTTCCTACCAATGTTTCTGCTGCTTGTTTTTAAACACGGCCCGGCTTCAAGCCTGGGGGGCATGGGAGCCCACAGCCCCGAAGAACCTGTGGTTCCTGTGTTGCGTGCAGCTTGCCAGCTGGCCAGCTATGGCCCTGGGTCTGGGCAACATCATATAACTGACTGTATTGACTGGGGGTTGCTGGATAAGCCCAATCATTGACTGGAGGAAGAGGCAAGCAATGGGGTCACCATGGCCTGTGCTGATGGGCTACTCCAGGATCCCCCCAAACCACCCTCTTCTTGCTGGTGCCATGGCAGAGCTGTGGAACCTGGCTGCTCATCCTCTCCCTAATCCCCCCTCTTCTTTCCCCGGTTCTCATCTGTCCAAGGTGAGGTCTGTCTGTGTGGTGAGGATATTGGTACAACGTCATGTTTGGCCACTCCTGACCCAAGTGTTCCTGGAAATCCCCCTCAAGTACCTGCCATCATCTTCAGGCACTAGCATATCTCTAAAACACCCAATACTGGGGTATTTTACCATTTTACCGAAGCCTGCTTAGCAAGTAAGACTGTGCAGGGAGATAGGATGGGCAGGTTCCCAGGCCATAAAGCCCAGACCCTACAATTGCAGCCCTCTGATGTATCATCCTTTGCCTAAACAAATCATACTCCTATTTAAGAAAGTCCCTGAAATCAAGGGAGGCAATGCTGATATCTGCTGGTTGCCTGGGTTTGCTCCCCGGTACGTTAGTGATCTGAAAACCTGCAGACCTGCATATTTCCCGACCCACGGCATGAGCCAGTGACTCATCAGGGGTGGAGGGAGGATGAACATCTCTGCCAGACCTTGTGGCAGGGGTAAAATAGATCACTCAGTTGCATGAGGCTTGTCAAATTGGTGTGTTTATTTTAATTTTTTTCCTAGGTGTGACCCAGCTTGTGGCCTCCTTACCCAGGCTGTGAGAAGCCTCTTGAAATTTTGCTTAAAATCCTAACCCAAAAGGATCGATCTGATCATTCACAGTTACCAAGCCCTGAGTCATGGGTTGCTCTTCCTGCCATTACTACTTTATGAAATTGCCTACAGAAAAGAAACGGCACCTTAAAAAAAACCTCTCCCACAACCCCCCAGCCAGGAAGCCTACAGCCAGAGGCATTTGCCTACCTCCCTGCTCCCCGAGGAGCCCAGGTCTAGAGCTCCTGAAGTCAACAGAAAGACTGTTGTAGACATCAGTGTGTCTTGGATCAGGCCCCAGCTACCCAAGAGAAGAGATGGGCTTTGCAGCCCATCCAGATGGTTAACAGCTTTAACATACAACCGCTGCCTTATTAAATCTACAGTAAATTAAATGAACACTTAATACACTCAACTGAAAGTGCTATTGACTGTGGTAATTAAATCGAAATACCCAATTAACCACACCAGAATAGGAAATGAATATATCATGAGGCACCACTCGGTGGTGTCTGAGCCAATCAGATGTTGTCTGTACCTTAATTTGGGCTGAAATAATTTTTGAAGGGAGTTTATGATTATTTAGAGATGTATGTATTTAGCACATGCATATATATGCCTCTGTGTGTGTGTGTGTGTGTGTGTGTGTGTGTGTATAGCCACATATTATACTATTATATTTGTCTTCTGTCTGGGCTCTTAGTCTTACGCTGGCAGAGCCGTACTTTTAATTCCAGGTCAGCCACCATCTTCCAAGATAAACTTGCACATTATTAAAACATCTAAATCAGAAGAATTGCAAATGTCCCACAGCGGACTTTTTTTTTCTTTATTAAGAACATTTACATGAAGGTGTCTGCAGTTTCAAAGCCATTTCAGACTGAGGCCAAAGTGAATGCTTGGAAAAAAAAAAGCTTTTTTCTCTTTATTCAGCCTGTGCTGTCAGGTCTCTGCCTGCTGCTCTAACCACAGCCACCCCAAAGCAAAAGTTTACCTTTAATTAAGACATCCAAGCATTAGGATTCTTAGGCTCTGAACCTCTCTCCCTTTCTTCCCCTTCCTTTTTTCAATCAGGAGTGGAAACTTTATCTCACCTACAAAGGTACACTTTGCCCAAATGTTGATAGCTTGCAGTGAGAAACCTTCACTTCTTCACTCCAGATGAGTCTCCTGGTGGAAGGTGCTCAGCCATCCCCAGTGACAGACCTCCCCCCAGAAACGCAGTGGTTTTGGGGCTGCCTCAGTTCGGAGAGGACCTGGGCACAGCCACCACATCCTGCTCTCCTGGAGATGCGCACGAGGCCCTGGCTCTGGTTTGGCCTTTGTTTGGAGGGGAATTTGCTCTTCACAAATCGTGAAACTGCAGCCTTGTAATAGCAGCACTCAGAATGACAAAAGGCTAAATCAGGTTACAGCCACTCAACCCTACTGAGTTATTTGGGTGGTGGCAAGAGGAGTTATTTTTAATGACTTCACATCCCAGCCTCATCGACAATAACCAGATAGTGTCTAGGAGCCTGCTACCCTTAATCTTCAGCTCAAGATCCAGCAGATCCTAAGAAAACAGAGACGTGACGGGGTGGAAGATGTCTTCCAAATTAGGGGTTTTAAGTAGGGATCACATTTCCTTCCATTTCCTCAGCCATCCCACTCACCCTGGCATTGCCCTCACCATTCCCCTGGCTTGCCCTGGGGTCGTGACCAAGTCCCATTCCTGACTGATGCTCCTAATGGCTTCAGTGTTTTGGTGCCCAACTGACAAAGCTGAGGCAGGTGGCTCTCCTTGGCGAAGCTGGACCCTGTGTCTTGTGGGACCACGTTCAGAGGGTCCGAACTGCTGTCCTCCACTCAGGCTGTGGAGCTGGGGAAAGGCAGAGGTGACACTACCATGGTTCTGTAGTGTTTCGGAGGGGCCAGATGGGTACCATTTCATTAGGTCTTCTCTTTGCTTTGGTCACGCCTCCATTTTGGCCACTTCTATATGTTTTCTGGACCAAGCTGATCTCTTATTGTTCCTCTCCTCATAAGTGGAACTGCAGCCCCTGTGGCCCTCTGCCACTGTTTATGCTGGCAGAGACCAGTGGATATTGGCAGGCAAACTTGGATGGGATTCACACAGTCAGAGGGCAGGGAGGGAAGAAAGGGCACACTGTGGCCCTTAGTACCTTTGCTTGCCTTGCAGAGAGCATGCCCATGGGTAGAGGGAAAGGAGCTCACAGAGCTCTCCTTGCTGGTCAGGAGACTGGGCTGAGGCAGGTTTTGAAATGCTTCGATCTGAAAGATACCTTAGATTATGGTAGGTATCCATAAGACCTGTTCTCTCTCAGTGGAAGGTGCTCAGCTGGCCCCAGAAGCTTTCTTTTATTCACCTGACAACACTTATGGATATATTGTGATGCCCACCATACCTTGTGAAGGAGAGGTCATACAACAATGTACAAACCCTGTGCTGGAAGAGATGCCTCAGGCTTCAAAACGCATGGACAAGCTCGAGCATAAAGGCAAGCTGCCCTGCTTGGGCCATTCCTCCTTCACACTACTGCAGAGGGAGGCAGGAGAAACCAGGCCACCATTGACCAGGGTGGCCCACCTTTATGCCTGTGAAATGCTCAATTAAGCCAACTCCAACTGAAGGCAACAGAAAACTCATATTGGGCCCCAAGGCTGGTCCTTGCTGCATCAGTGCCTAAAAGAAGAACCTGGCCCAGACTGCCTGGCTACTGTTCAAAATGGCTCTTAGTTATAAAGAACAAATTGTAAGTTCTCATGTAATGTCCCTGGCAGAATCCAAACTTGTAAAAGAAAAGCCTGTAAACATCATTCCCACTCAGGAACTGCGCTGTGTTATTTTCTGACCCCGATGCACTTTGACATATCACAGAACTACGCAGGTTGAATCTCACCCTGCCGGCCCTGAATGACAAATTTCAAAAGGTTTCTCTCCTTTTCTTTCCCTCACTGCCTAATACAAAGAAACATCTCATTTTGCTCATGTAGATCTAAAATGATGGCGTACGGCTCAGAAATGACTTCAACAGGAAGATTACGAGCAAAAGCAGTTCCAATTTTGCATTTACCTGCGGGGAAACTAGCAGCGAGGAGGGGGTCCCTGCACCCCGTACCCCTCTGGCGAGCCTAGGGGGTGTGCTGGAGGGATTTGTTTACATGCCGGAGGAGCAAAGTCATGTCATGGAAATTCTGCAAGCAGCTTTGCTGAATTTTACTTTTGCCTTTTCCAGCTTTGAGTTTGAAAGGAAGCACAGCTTCTCCGAACCTGAATTCTCCTCTGCTGGCGGATTATTTATTAAACAGCACTGGTAGGCTGAAGCTGTTTTCACTTAAGAACAGTTCGTTCAAAGCCTAACGGAGCAGCAGAGTTGCCATAGTTACCTGAGCAAGCCCTCAGCACAGCACAGCTCCTTCCTACAACCCGAGAGTTTAGGTCAACTTGCAAGTTTGTCAGGCAAAGCTTAATGATTCCCCGTTTCATGCAAGTGAATTGCATTTATCAAGCGAGAAGGTGGCGTGTAAGCGATGGATAGGATTGCCCTCCACCCATTTTTTTTTTTTTTGCTGGTCCAAGAAACCCATGGGGTTCACACCAGCTGGAAATTCTGCAGGGTATGTGGACAGCTGGGTAGGAGTTTGGAGTAAAAACACATTTAGATCTTGGCACTGGTTTCGGCCGTCCAATCCAGCCCATCATTAACAGCTTCTGTACAGCACTGCTCTTCCTCTAGGGGCTGTAAAAATGAACAAAACCTTTGTTCAACCTAAACTTCCTTTCCTTGTCCGCCGCTCCTGCAGACTTTCCATTCTAGTGGTCCTATTGTTTCACTTGGAAATGTCAGAGCACTGCACAGCATGCCCATTTTACAAGGAATATGTTCCATTTTAGGAGGCCAAAGTCGTACACTGTGTTGTTCCACAATTAATTTACTTGAAACTTGCTTGGGCTTACTATGGCTTGTCTGAAATGGGCTTCTTTCTTTCTTTCTGTCTCTTTTTTTTTTTCCTTTTTTTAGGCCTCTGCATCTGTATTTAGATTGGTAGCCACCTCAGGCACCAGTCTTGCACCTGAACAAATAAGATTGCTAAGGACAAGATTAGGTCCTTTGTGCTGGCCGATTTGGACACTGGGCATCTCAATGAATGGGCATTTCGCTTTTGAACATCCCTTACTGGAAGCAGCAAAAAAAGAGTAAATACCCTGATTGTATGATCTGTTAAGTGGGTCATTCCTACAAAGGGGACTGGAAAATCTGCCTTCCTGCTCACAGTTTCCTTCAGCTCTCCTTGCTGTAGCACTGGAGACAGCAAAAGGGAGAAGAATGTGCATAGAGACCTAATTCTCTCGAGAACCTCACAGAGTTGAGCAATCCACAGACCGGCAGCCCTGCATCACCACAGTGCCTAGGTTTCCATATTACTCCGTCCTTCTCTCAGCTTTTGATGGGGGTTTCAGGTGTAAGGAGATCCCTGCCAATCAGCACAACCACAATTTACTTAGGAAGCAGGTGATGCATGCGCAGCGAAGAGCAGCCACGTACACCGGCTGCTTCTGTCATTAACAGCTAGTTTTGTGAGACCATACTGGTGGGTCTTGCTAAGGGGCTGCGATGTGGGATGGATAGTGTTGCTGACCTGGCACCAGAGACTCTGATGAATTTAGGCCCCTAAATCCTACTCAAAATCAATTGGGATTAAGCGCCAAAGCTGAGTAGCTGTCTAAACTCTTCAGGAAGATCTGAGGCTGAGTTATGAGGTGCCCACTCAATCAGTTCTGCTTGCCTCCACTTCCCTTTCTGACCAATATGGTTGACATGCATTTCAGAAGACATGAGTTCATGTAGGCATGGTACAATTCAAGTAAAAGATAGCGAAGAGGAACAGGGGACAGAGAATAAAAGAGCAAAGCAGGGAGATAAGGATAAGAAGGCAGCATGACAGAGGTAGAAAAGCAGAGAGAGAGAGAAGATGATGGGAAGGCTGGACAAGGAAGGAAAGGAACAATCTAAAGGACATGGAAAATGAAGGGAATGACCCATCTGAGAGAACGAGGAAGAGGAGAGTGCCAGTGTATGATTTAGTCTGAGGAATATTAGAGAACAGAAAACACTGAAGGCAGAGAGCTGCAGCAAGATCCCAGAGAACTAAAGAAGAAAGGAAGAGTGAGTGAAGTGAAGGAAGAAAGGATGGCAGGCCCAGAGAGCTTGTTTCTCTGTGCTGTGGAGACATGTCTTCACTGCCCTCAAGGTTTAAGGGGCAGCTCATATGTGAAGTAGTTTGTCATTAGAGGACCTTTGCAGGACGCACCCATGTTATGATCTACTTTTAAGTACAATGGTTATATTAAAATAGCATGTTCCTGGCTGGATGATTGGCATTTGATTTCCAGAGACAATAAGCACCGTGCCATTGGAGTTTTGGTTGCTTAGGCTCTTTGCCCCCGTAGCACTTCCCTCCTCGCCCTGCCAACACTGAGCCAACTCCAGTCAGATCTGACAGACTGGCAGGAGGCTCAGAGAAGCAAAGTTCTTACACATTGCATGAAAACTAGCAGCTGGGAAGAGGAGTCCATCCAACCTGGGGCACAGGCAAGGGAGGTGCTGGCTGAACCCAGCCAGATTTATTCAGCAGGGGCTGGCACAGCTACAAATTGACCCAGCTGGCATCTGACCTTTTTTGCCTGGTTACAGGACACAGGAGAAGGAGCTGGGTGCGTGGTGCTTGGTAAGAAAAGGGAACATAAAGGGCCAGTGACTCAAATCTATAAGAAACCCAGCTTCTTTTTCTGTTTCTTTACTGTCTCAATTTGCAGAGGTAAATTACCCTGGATGATTTGGGCCATAAAGGCTTATGAGTCATCTCCACTCTTTAGCTGTGAAAGATGAGACAGTTCAGTTCAAATCACTCATCTGAAGACATGTTAAATAATTAACAATATATGGTCGGCAGTGCTATTTACCATCTCACAGGGCTGCTAGTCCTCTGACCTTGTAACAGCCTTATTTCATAAGCAACGCTCTGCTGGATGGCGCACCGACAAAACTTCTTAAAATAAAGAACTGTAATTCAGCATCAGCCAAATCGATACGTGCGGTGGAGCAGGGAGTTTGTGCCGGTTCTTTTGGGCCTCAGGTAAATAGAGTGAGTTAAACGACAGGCAAAACTGCAGAGAAAAGAAAGGGAATGCAGTGTACGCCGGTGCCAAAGCTTGAATACATTCAGGCGATGTAGTAAACTAAGGTCACTGCCTTTGTTAAGAAAATCTTGGCAAATTGCATCAGCTGTAGAGGTCAGGCAATTATGTTCACAAGGAAACACAAACTTGCACGTTATTTAACGTTTCCAGCCCCTGTAGCGCAGTCCTACATCAGTTTAAATATACAACATCCCCGATGAGTAACAGATACTGCTGAACACGCTGCTTTCTTACAAGCTCAGCTCTAACAGTGGTAGAAACATTTACGGCAAACTCGTGCTTTCACCGAGAGGAGTGACCTCTTTGCAATGGAAAAATGTTGAGAATGACTCAAAATAAAATTGAGTGCTTTATTTTGCCTCCTTCCAAGTTTTCTATTTCATGCTAGTTTTTATTTAACTTTATTTCAGGTTTACTGTTCCTTTTTTGTGTTCTTAATTTCATTTCATGTTTCCCAGTGCCCTCAGCACAGGTCAGCCTCTCTACACTTGGGCTGGCCAAGCGTTCTTTATCACAATATCTGTCAAATAGTGAAAAGATAAACTAGCAGATAATCATTAAATGTTATGGGTTGATATTAGCAGCAAACTAAAATGCCAGGTCAAAATTCTGCAAAACTAAACTCTTTTCTAGGAAAAAAAAGTCTATATGTTTCCCACCTTTATCTTGATTTAGCTGAACTGCTAACTATAGTGTGCAGCTTTTGGCTGAAAATGGTCTTGGCATCAGAAAACTAGAAGGTGGCAAATATGGCACCGATTTTTTAAAAGGTTCTAGGGAAAATGCTTATACCAGGCAAAATGTATATATAAAAAAAATTCTAAAGAATAGCTTTAGGTGACACCTGGATAAATAGGATATACTGGAGAAGTCCAGCTCAGCTTCTGCAAAGGAAAATTGTACTTCACCACTCTGGTAAGGTTTTCTGAAGGAGATAACAAGCATGTGAACAAGAGGAATTCAGTTGACATAGCTTAACTGCTAAGCTTGTGCCCAAAGGCGCCCAGCAAGATCACTTGTTAGAGATGCTTAAAGAAACTAAGCCGCCCTAGGGTAAGAGGGAAGCTCTTCGCATTGATACATCAGTGGTTAAAAGGCAGAACAGACGGGTAAGAGCAAATTACCAGTTCTCACAGCGAGGGGGGATTACCAGCAACTAGGTGACAGAAGGGCAGATGAAATGCCATATAGCCAAATATAACATCCAGCACATGGGAAACAGTCCCTACTCTACGTACAGTGATAGGTCCTAAACTCAGTTTTATTCCTTGGGAATGAGATCCCAAGGTCAGGGTAGAGAGTGCTATCAACACCACCTCCGTGCTCAGAAGTGCAAGTGCTCAGACAGCGAGCCAAATGCCAGCAAAGGCACAGAGAGCAAAGCAAAGACACATCATGCTGGCACTGTTTAAATCCACCCCCTGTCTCAAAAAGAACAC
The DNA here is from genome assembly GCF_000687185.1 of Egretta garzetta. NCBI lineage: Eukaryota > Metazoa > Chordata > Aves > Pelecaniformes > Ardeidae > Egretta > Egretta garzetta. Next base: position 889,032 of record NW_009260613.1, read on the forward strand.
AGTAGAAAGAAAAATATAGAGAGAAGGGCAAAAAGGACAGTCAAAGGGAAAAAACAGTTTCCATAGAGGAACCAGTTAAATAGACTAAGATATTTTCAGCCTAGGAAAGGAAAAAATGAGGGGGGAATATGATGCAAATGTATAAAACAGGTTGCATGAACTAGGTGAACAGAGATCGATGAATCTTCCAACGCGGGAGTTGGAGGCCATCGTGTAAAATGAGCACATGGCAAGGTAACAGCAAACAAGGAGGTCCTGATGTGAGGCACAGCTATGGAGCTATTTTAGAAAGATGTAAGTTTAAATGGGTTCAGAAAGCAACTGGATGAATTCAATGAAGAAAAATCCATTCAAGCTATTAAATGCAAATATGCCATTTATTCATGCTTAGCCAAAGATGGTTGGAGGCTGGGAGAGCATTCTGGGAAGGTTAACGTATGCTTTGCTGGTTATTATGCTCTTCTACTAACGACCACACAGAACCAGACAAACCTTTGGTCTTAGCTCGTCCAAATGTCTTATTTTCTTAATTTGTGATTGCTCTGAGATTTAAATCACAATATTTTAATGTGTTTATGAAATGCAAAATCGCTTTTTCTCTCTCTCTCTGTTCATTTCAAACTGCTCTCAGTTTGGGGGTGAACATTTAGAAGGAATTGGGAAGGAATAAAAGAAATTTTTAGGGTTTCATGTCTTCTGGCCTGCAAATGTCATTTGTAATATATATATTCACATAACAGACAGGAAAATGGAGCTTTCATGTGGTAGGGATCATTGGGTGCTGGTGTAATATAACGAATACTAATGAGTGCTAATGAAGAGATCTGTTTCTGCAGACACAGTTGATTCTGTTCCATACTGTATAAAGCAAGCTTCCAAACTCCTCTCTCATCACTAAGCCCAAATTAACCCATAGCAGCATTGAAACAAACTGGGAAAAACTCAAAGCATTGGTCTGTCCGAAGCATCTCCCTGCACAGCTCTGAGGCTGAGTCCACGGTGCTGCAGTCTTCGCCTTTTAGAGATCAACTCAGCCATGACGAAATTTCAGAATAAGTGGGAATGTTATTTCCCTTGGGTGAAATCCGTTGAAACTGATGGATATGTTGTTACTGGAAATCCCAGTGGGGCTGAGATTTTACTTCCAGTGCCGAAGTTTTGAGAACCTCAAATGATTTAGTTGTGGTTGTGTAATCCTGAACTGGAAGCAGGGAAGGGGTGATCTAAGAACAGGTTTGTCATCTCCAGCCACTAAACACTGACAGGTTAAAACTTTCATTTAAACACAAAGCATGGAGGAAAGCTCTGCACTAAAAATGAGCAAGTAGACCTACCCGGGAGGGGACGGGTGGTCCAGCCCGACCCAGTCCTTGGACCTGACATCGTTTTTCTACTCCCGGTCCCTCTGCTTGCCTTGTGTTTTCATCCTTCATGCTCCCTGTTTCTCCTGATAAAGCTAACAATGTCGCAGTTGTTTTGCTCCCTGACACTGCTGAGGGCTCTATTTTTAATCGCAATTAATGCGGGGGCCAAAACAAAGCAAAACTTATCTCTCGCCTACATTGTTTGTAAGGGCCCTGTTTAGTCTGAGGTCACGGTGCGTGCCTCTCGCCAGGCAGCTTCGCAGCCTCCTCCGAAGTCAAGCAATGCTCAGGGCCTGTCTGCCTCCTGCCAACAAAAACTGCCTTGCAGGTTTGCTTCATACGCTGTGTTTTTTTATCATTTGAGGCCTTCCAAATGTTCTCTTCAGCACTCAACGCCTGCAGCCTCACGCTCCCCGTGCGGGTGCATGGCACGCACGGATGGGTGCTGGGGAGGCAGCACTATTTCTTGGGCTGTCTGTCACTGCCGTGACCATCTCGGACCTTTTGGGCAAGAGTCCATTTGTGAGTGAAGACACCTTAGACAGACCTTGGCAGCTCCTCTCCTGACCATGGGTTATTTTGGCCAGACTCAGGCCATCTTGACCACCGTGGACTTAATGTACCTGACCAAGAGAGATGCAGACGGGTTATCTAAACCAACAGCTAACTCATGATGGTGCCTGAAGACAACAGCTGATGCTCCTGAGAGCCCATTTCCTTGGGTACCAAAGGCTTATGAACATGCCCCAAAGCATCCTAGTGTATACAGAGAAGCAGAGATCTCAGCACTGTTACAACTTAGGAGGGACTTCAACCTTCTGTAATACAGTACAGTACACAGTTCATGTGTTCGAGCCTTCCTCATCAACCCGTACAGTTTTGAATGTAATATAAGAAATTTTCTACCCACGGCAAACAGCCTTCACAGTCCTTCAGAGTTCAGCATGCAGCTTTGGTCCTGCACCACCTGAGCGGGCAGCTGCTGTATGCCCTGTGGCAACCTCAGGAGAATAATACTACTTTCTTTGGATCTTTTTTTAGGATTAATTCCTAAACTGCTTATTTATCTAATTTACAGGAACTGGTTGCATTCCAATTTTGCCCACAAAGAAATAATAAACCCATCTTAATTTCAAAAGACCTTGCTTATCAAATGCATTTTTCATAGACAAGATATTTGTTGAGTATTAGTGTATCAAGGCAGTTTTCTGTGCCTGTGCCAACAGCCGCTTTTCCCTGAAGAACTGAATGTATTTGAAATATTTTGAACCCCCACTTTCTGCTTCACTTGCTAAATAATTTCACATTTCTTCCAAAAGCTGATCTTCTTTCATCAGATAGCAATCCATAGTATTGCGGCCTCCTGGAACAGAGGAATGCTACTGAGAGAATGAATATTTAGGTACAGAAGTACTTATATTTTTTTGCTAATTTTACTGCAGGAAAATGCAAAATTCGCACATTTCTAACTAGCATACGTGTAGATGCACTTTTCACTTAAGCCGTCCGAACCAGGTTATGTTCTATGAGCATGCTTAACTAGTCCTCAGAGCTACTTTTTCCAACTCGCTTTTAACATACCAACAGCCAACGATTCAACCAAAGGTCAGCTTTAGCAAACTTCCATGCATTCGACTTCCCATGCATTCAGGCAACCTTATGCCCATCGCTAGCAGATTCTAAAGGCATACAAAAATGCACAAGGGAAAATTTATTAAAGGATGCCTGTATCATTAACTGCTTGCAGCTGCCCTATTAAGAAACAACATTATCAGCCTCAGAAATACTGAAGCTGGTTACTAAAATGGTTAGGGACTAAGCTGTCTACTTAGTTTGAGTATATATTTTATCTGAGCAAATGAAGTGAATAAGCATGTGTGTAAATGATCAGACATGCTGATTTGTGTGTGATTACTCAAGTCAAATGTTTAATTTGCATAACTGAATGCAAATTAGGTACAGAACTGCAGGCTAATGTGAAGCATGTTATTTGGCGCCTGACAGTTCTAAAAATCAGACTCAAAACCTCCATGCTCAGTGTAACTAAATCACAGCAGTGGAATTCAGCACAGCAGATATCTATCATTTGATTCTGCTTATAATTATTTGCCAATAAGGGAGGATGGCATGTAAACAAGCAGCAGAACTGCAAGACTGCTTCATTTTCTCTCTCTCCAAGCAAAACTGCTATTCTGAGCTTCTAGCATATTCTTTCTCGCCTTACATTTTAAATAAAATTCTCTGACAAAGAAAAACCTAAAAACTGTACGAGGATATGCAAGGGCTCCCTTAGAATAGCTGTTTGGTTGTTTTTTTGCAAGTGGAAGTTTTCCATGGTACATGGTCCTCAAATTATTTTTAGCTTTGTTTGTTTACAGTCTGGAATTACATATTCAATGTGATTTGATGTTTCCTAGTATTCTTGATCCACTCTTTTCCAAGGGAAGCAGTGGAAAGTCTACGACGTAGTAAACTGAATGCAAGACCTCGTACGAGGAAAATATTTGTAGAGAACAATCTGACACGGATCGGGAGCTGAACTAGATGATCTAATGGGCAATACATTGCTGGAGTCTAATGATTCATAGCAGCAAAATGGCAATTCTAATGCTATTTAAGAGCACAGCTAGTAGCGGGGTTGGGTGTATTTGAAACTCTGGCTGACTGTAACATACAACAAAGCACACCAAAGTCTGCTCAGGACGTCTTTTTATAATGTCTATAGATTGGTTATAAACCCAAACATTTCATAAGCCAGGCTTGGGAGCAGAAAAATAGCCAGGAGATCAAAATTTGGCTGAAGAAATCCCAAACTGCAGCCCACATATATATCCCAATTTGCTGCCTTACATTTGAAGATACAGTTCAGCTGAGACTGCCGCTGAATGTGGAACTACTGCCTGTTTAAACTGGGAACTATGAAAGGAAGGTGCTCAAAGGTCCTACAACCTAGGAGGCAAAAGATACAGAGCCCTACGGCCCTAACGGCCCCAAATGGCATGATTTTGCATGCCCAATTAATGATTTATGAGTGATGGAGGTTGGCAACACTGAGGAACTGACTCATGAATGCTCTGCTTTCTCCATCAAGGAAAAAAGAAGCAGAGGGAAATGTCAGAGCTGTCCTTTGGTTGTCCTCCCCATGGCGGGCAGAGCCCTCTGCAACCCAGCAGTGTGGTATATCGGGAACCAGGACTGGAGCAGCCCCACGGAGGGCACTGGTCCCGCAGCCCACGCTTGGCCTCAGAGAACTTCCAAGTCACCGTCTGCATGGGAAGTGAGGGTCTGTGCATGTGCCTTATCCAGATGATGGCTCTGGCTGTGCAACCACTAGAGGAGCAACCACAAAGGAAGTTTGGACAAAGGCATTCCTACTTCTCCTGCTGGACTAGCTCAAGTGCCGTGTACAAATCTTCTGAGATAGAACCCAAACCCTGAAGGTAGAAATAAGCTCTATTTATGCAAACACACTCTTACTACCACCCTGCATAATGCAAAAACCTAGAAGAGAGGCAAGTATTGATCATGTGTGATGGACTAGTAGAAGAAAGGTTTTCTAGTTAGCTGTGTGAGCCTTACACGCACATATTCACTACGCCTATGCATTTCTGGGGACACGCTGTATGTTAGCCTGCAAATCCCACTGCTTCACTCCAGGTGAAACAGAGCTAACATCAAGGACAAGGACTGTTTTTCAAAGAATATAGAGTAAGCAAGTCTGCTCCTGAAGATCCCAGATATAAACAACTGTAAGAGAGATGCAGATACGTCCAGGAGCAGCTGAAATGAATGGAATCACCCTTCACTATAATGCAACTGAGAATTTGACCCTCTGTTGATAAAAGTTCACTGGTAGATTCATAAAGATCAATATATATGTACATATACATCACACTTGACCTGCAGATTTGTCTGAATTCAGCTTCCAGCCATTAAAGCCCCTTCTCGGTCTGTCCATGTGGCTGCAGGGCTTTCTGCCCATCTGTGGTACCTCATGCAGCAGCACACACGACTGATAAAGTCAGTCCTCAGCCTTCTCTTTTGTAGAAGACACAGACTGAGATACCAAAATTCCATTCAGGAGCAGTTCCTTCAGTTTTGTTAGACCCAGTACAGTCGTGCTGGTTCTCCTCCATTAGAATATACCCATATGAATTCAGACTCAACATTCAGCTCCCACAGCTTGGCACGTTGGCACATCTCAGCTCAGTCATGGCAACGCCGCAATGTGTGTGCTTCTGTGTGTGCACGTGTGGCCGTAGTCCCCAGCAAATGGGATATAATTCAAGTAGCCGTAAACTCAATTAAACTTCAACGGCAGCGGGTTATGCTAAGTGACACTTCCATGTATCTGTCAGGAACTGAGAGCGTGCACATGGGCAGTTACCACCGGTAATCAGAAGAGCACAATTACTGAAGCTGTGGTAACGTAATCAAGAGTCTGAGCCCTGTGTACATACAGGCTGCGGAAAAGGTGTTGCCTGATACAGGTCAGATTTCCCTGGCTTTTCTTGACGACTACTTTATTCCTTTTGCAGTGATACTACACAGGTCTTCAGCAGTTGCCAGATTTCAAGCATCGACTGTAACCTCACTTACAGAAAAAAACAAAATTCTTTTGGCCAGAAACTGCTAACTGAAAGAGCTCGATGATTTCAATGTATTTTGTTAGGATTTATAATCTCCAGGGAAAAACACAATCAGCATCTGCAATGCAATGTAGAGTATACAAAAAAAAAGCAAGTAGAAATAGGAATATTCCCCCAGCCAAGAATTCTTGCGGACTGGATCTGGTAATGTGCCGGCGGCTGCGGGGGCTTGCAGGCGAGGGGCTTGCAGAAGAGCACGTAGGAAGCCTAAGCTGTTAGGGTGGGAACGGACAGGCATCCTAGGAGGCTTAGTAAGAGCAGGGTACCCATCTTGGCATTTTCAAATCTTAGGTTGCGGCTCTGCAGGCAAACTATTCTGATTTAAATGATAGCCGCCACTGCAAATGGTCCTGCTCCTCTCCTCCCACTCTTCCTTGTGCATTGGCATTTTTCTGGCCTCGGATGAGCTGGGTTGGAGATCAGAGCCAGCTGACGGCTCTCTGCTCATTCCTGTAGGGTTAGTTTTCTGCTGATTTAGCTTTCTGAACAGGTTTGCTGGTGGGGGCAGAAAATCGTCAGTGCCAGCAGAAGGGGAGCAGCGGGGGGCACAGGCAGGGGAAGGGAAAGAAGCAGAGCCCTCCTTGGCTGCAGCAGCTAAGCATTGAGTCCATTTAGTGGCATCAAAGTATGACCCCGTTAGCATTCCTGTCCCAGAAAGGAGGAACAATCAATTCAGCTTTAACTCTTAGGGCTTCAAATCTGATTTTTCTAGCAAATACTTTGTTTGATCATAAGCTACTTCACTTTGCTCACTGCAAGAAGTGCTGGCAGATGATGCTGAAACGGGGCAGCGTTTTGAACCTTTCTTTTCCCCGAACCCTCACAAATACAAACTGTCTCTGATCACATTTGTGTAAGCCCTCTGGGAACAGGGTGTTGCAAGGGAGAGACTAGTAGCCGGTCCCATGTACGGGTGCATTTGGGTTCCGTGGCCCTGGGCAGGTGGGCCCAGGGCTTTGCTGACCCTCTGAGATAGGCTGAGCACAACCCAGACCACCACAGTGAAGGATGAGGAGGGGAAGGAGGACATGGGGAAGGGGAGGGATGGGGCCACAGGACTGTGATGGGAACTCAGGCACCCTGACTGCTGGCGATGCACCCTGGCTGACATGTTCTACGGCTTCGGTGCAAACTGTGCGTTCTCTCAAATGCAAAGGAGCTGCACTGTGGACCTGGCATCTCATGGAAACAGTGACCCCAGAAGGCTGTTTGTATGAAGCCTGACCCCCTCAGTCCAAAGACTGCTTTACACAGGTCCAAACAGCACAGAAAGTGGGCCAAAATTAACCAAACCAACCAGGCGGTAACCATCATTCACCCCTTCCTCAGGCTAAACCGATGTAAATGCTCTCTAATTGAATTTCCAGATGTCTAATGCAAAATAAATACCAAAAAACAGCTTCAGAAGCATAAAGGCTGCAAGCGGCTCAAGGCACGTGGAGTCCAGGCTTACGCTGCTCTCTTTCCCGTGCTGCCATGCTGTCCTGGTCTCACCCCAACATGCACGCGGTCACTTTGGGGGTGCCAAGACTAATCCATTAGTGCCGCACAATGTATGTGGAGCGGTTTCAAGAGGGTGAACTAAGGGAACATAAATCATCCCTGACACAGCGGCTAATTAGGCCAGAGAGAGCCAAACAGCCTCAGCAATGAACCACAAGAACAACCTAGTCTTGTTTTGACACTCCAAGGCTTGTGAGGCCTCCTCAGCTTCTGAAAGCCTCCTTAGCTCAACAGATTTTACAACGAGCAAATGGCACATCAGCGCCCACATATCCAACAAACATAAAAATGGAGAATTGAAAGGTCTCAAATCTCCAGTCTGTGCTTTTATTCTCCCTCTATTCTCCTTCTCTCAGACTTTAATAAAATTTCCTGTTATCATCTGGTAATTTGCTGACCTCTCACTTCTTCCCAACAGCTGCAGCTTACAGACTTTGTCTAACATTATTCCAATGAAAGTTTAATGAGATCTTTGCTTTAAATAACCTAATGAAATAAGGGTACCAATTAATCCCTTTGGGCCAAAGTCAGTTCCTCTTTATTTTAGTTCTCTAAAAGAGGCTGTAAAAGTCCCTCCCGCAGAGAGAGGGTGGTCCTGTGGAACTTCACGGAGATTAACCCGTGAGGTTCAACTGAAACTGTGTGATGGGAGTTGGAAATTTTCAGTCAAAAAGGATTTTCCGTTGCAGAAATGTTGATTTGTCAAAATCAATCTATTTTGTGGAAAGTATTTCAAAAGAAAAAAGCAATACAGAATTTCAGCTCTACAAGAAACCAGGGAAGTCTTCTGAAGTGAAATGAAGCCAAATATGAAAACATCAAAATTCACCATGACATGGGAATTCTGAGTTTCAGCTGGTTTAGCAGAAACTTTCCACTATGCGAATAGCTTGACCTCTCCGAGTACTTCTCAACAGGTCCTCAACAGCTTCCACCTTATGCAGAGAATTCCTAAAGCCAGAAGGGGACCTTCACGTAAAATCTGTCCCTACCTATGTGCGAAGCGCAACACAGCATGCCACTCACTAATTTCAACATTCCTTGATGAAATGTTGCAATGTCAGCTACGCTTGCTCTCGAGGACTCACATGGGCTGTGCCTCCGCTGCGAGGTCGCGGGTCAAGCACTGGGATGTTCGGTGAGGTTAAATGCTCGCGGGACAGCCGGGAATGGTGCAGGCTACTGGGCAGGCTCTTTTAGTCTACCGAGCTGAATGAACCTGGGGTCTCCCCACCGCTGCTGTCGGACGGCTTTTGCTCTCTGAATTAGCTCATTTAACACTCATGTATCTCAACGCTGCGCTGCAATCCTCAGTGTAGACAAGAGCATTATTTCTAATCTAAATTTATCCAGCTTCAGTTTTCAGCCACTGGATCCTGTTATGTCTCTGTCTATCCATTCTAAAAACCTTCTATTATTAGAAATAAGCTACAGAGTTGAACAGATCACATCCATCATCGCTTTACGATCCTCCCACTGTTTTCCTCGCTTCTAAACCAGCGTCTCCCTTCTCTGCATTCGGGTCGCCTTTTCCCAGCCTCTGTTTTACAGTGGGGAAGCAAGCGCAAAGCTGGGGCTGGGGCTGGGGCTCTCCCTGGAAGAGGGAGATCGGAGGGCAGAAAGCACTGGCAAGTGCATCTGTCGTGGTGCTGGGTACAGCATCACTGCAGGCACCCTTGCTTTTATGTCAGTGTTTCACGTGGTTGGTGGTGCCAGAAAGATTTTTCTGGCTTTGGCTTGATTTCTCACCTGATCAGTATTTAGCTTCTGTCACGCCCTGCTCTGTTCTAACAGTTACAGGCCAACAAAGCTACCTTCTCTTCTTCCCCAAACTCTCCTCCAAACCTTTAAGTAAAGCACGCGACATAAAACAGGCTCTGTCATTTGCCTGGCTGTCAAATCGCGACGGCTTCGGGAGAGAGCTCAGATACGGATCTCATTGTGCGAGATCAGGTTCATCCGCGGGGACGAGGAGGATCCTTTGTCTGCGGAAGGCAGTTTGCAAAGTTCAGCGCAAGTTCCCCGCACGGCCCTGACGTTTGCGCTCTGCCCACACAGCCGAGCGGAACAATGAGCCGGGGGAAACATTCCTCCGCCGCTCCCGCTGCCAGCGCGGGATGCAAAGCTAGGATTTATGGAGTTAAGAATTACATAAGGTTATACGGCTATATAAAATGCAATTAAGATGCAAAGAATATTTTATAGCCTGACTGCATCAGTGTCATAGAATTTCATAGCTGACTGTGTGTTTTTCCATTTCCTAGAGCACTCTTTAAAAGCTGAAGGAAATGTATTAAAAGCCAACGAGATTAAATTATACATAGTTCCTATTACTTTGCTCTTATAAAAGGACCTCACATGGACACCTCAACCTGAAACACAGGAATGATGAGGTTATTTTTGCCATAAGCCAAACACATGTCCTTTAGGTTATGTAAGAAATAGTTGTGGTCCCTGCTGGTGTTGTCAGAATGTACATCATATATTAGATTGCCGAATACACAGAAATACCCTGCTATTAAAGCTAAACAAAAGGGATTTAATGGGTTGGACTAATGAATTTCAGGAACTGATTATCCATGGCAGTATGATACTAGCTGACGTGTTAAAAACAGGGAAATAATGTCGGACCTTGCCTAAATAAGATTTATACACAGTGCCAGCTAGCTGGTAAAAAATAGCAATAACCTTTTAAAACATTAATTTAGGCTTTTATTAGAATACAAAGAACCTCCAGTTTTTGAAAGCAGGCATTGTCTCCCCTTTTAATTTCAACAGCACCATGGCTTGAATACAACACAGCAGGGTGTGTGTTTTCTAAAGTTGGGTTATTATCAGAGTGCTCAATGCAGTTTGCCAATAAGCCTTTATTTGGCAAAGCTTAAAACTGCTGACAAATGAGATTCTTCCTACAGCAGTAAAACAAGGCACAGTTAAATATGCCTAATTACAAAAACACACCGAGAACCACCGTGAGGTATGCACATCACTGAAAAATCAAACGATCTCTGCATCGCAACCGAGGGGCTGGCATCTCAACGCCGCCAAACCACATGGATTGAAAATATATAAAGCCAAAAGATCTGGGGACAAGCTCCTGCCTGGCTTACGCCTGATGCAATCCCATCGCAGCCAACAGACCCCCTCCTGCCCCCTCTCGGGCCGCAGCGACCCACTGCTGTCAGCTGCCTGGCTTCTGCTCCTGCAGTCGCGCTGGCTACAGGGGCACCTCTGACCACAGCGCAGGGAGTGCCCCCGAAGATCACAAGCAAGCTTAAGCACACAGAGGAAGAAACCTGAAAATTAATTTTTCATCTCGAACCATAAGTTCAATGAACTGATAAGTTTGCCTACAAAAGTGTGGCAGGGCTTATTCTTCCGGACCTCTGCTACTTCCTCTCCGTAGGCGTGGACTGATACAGAGATGAGAGTGTAATTAAAACCTCGAAACTAAATGAAGACACAAATCTGTTTAAAGTCAGGTAGCTCCTCATATCTTTCTCCCGGGTAAGACTGGGTCACTAACAGACTTGTTTCTTGCCTCTAACAGTGTAAGATAACACGCGCTTTGAGTTCAGAAGTGAATCTCACTCCAAGACAATTACACACAGCACTGATGAACTCTACTCTAACTCCAAGGGAATGACACGTGTTTTGTGGGAGATTAATTTGCCCGCTTGGGCCAAAAGATGTTTCTGTTGTACCTTTTTGTTAACGTACCTTTCATCCAGCAGCATTTCAGCAGCTGTTTGTGAGCAACATCTCTGATGAGAGAATACAAGCAATGAAGACCCACAGTGAGCATGGCTGAGAAACAACAAATGATTAACAATTGTGTTTTGATTGAAGAACAGAGTCCTTTTAGTTGACATAGTATAAAACTTCCGAGCAGAAAACTCTTGACCTCAACTTTAGGACGTTTAATAGCATTTCCAGGCAAAACTCAAGACAAGCAGGAGTAAATCAAGTACAGCCATGTGCAACATTGCTCTTTCATGTCTATGCTGTATTCTTTGCATATTTTGAAGATTTCATATTTACTAGAAATATTTATAAAAAACACATTAGGAACCACAAAGAGAAGCAGCCCATTACAGCAAAGGCAAGTACCCAGTAAAAATGCCAGAGCCTCATATAAAATGTCCCACAATACAGCGGAGTGTCCTGTTTGTTACTCTGTCCCGTCGCTTCCTTCAGCTACAGAGTATCCCCGAATGGGGATTTACAGCAGCTGCCACACTGTGTCTCAGTCACTTAGACTGAGACTATATTTAAGACAGAACTTAAGGGTTTCATGTTTATTGTCACTACTTTCAGGATCAAATTGTCTTAGCTTCCAGCGTAAGTTTTCTGAGCATTACACCCCTAAACTCAAATTTTAGTTTGAAAATTAAACTTGGTACTTTCCCAGTTCTTCTGCGCTAGCTGAGGTCTGATACATTTGAGCCTATATAACATTAGCAATCTTGTCAGAAATACCTGAAATGCCTAATGAACCCCAGCTCCTTTTTTCAAAAGCATTTGAATCATAAGGGAGTGCCAGTTTAAAGGAGAATCAATTCACTTAGGCTCCCGAGTGCACCAAGTCACTTTGGAAAATGAGCCCCAGCCTCTAAGGTCATGTAAATGCTTTTGAAAACTTTACACGCCAGCTCAAGTTCACCTTAATTGTATTGATAATAGAGTTCAGGCTGAAACAGGATTCCTGGGAATGATGTGTAATCAAAAAAAGATCCCAGTTCCATTGTGAGATCCCAGGTTAGGCTTGCAGAGCTGGCAGGGGGAAGAGAGGAGCTTTTCACTGATCATACGTGATCTGTAGATAATTGAGACATGACAACAGAGCTCTAGATGCATCTCTTTCTGAAAAGGGCAGTTGTTAAAAGGATAGGGGAAAACTTTAAGACAGCAATACACAATATATTAGTCTGGAAATTAAACTGCTGCCCTTAGCAGAATTGGTGTGAGACGTATGGGAAATGCACTCTTCGGGTCACTCCAAGCTACGCTCATACCTAAAACTAAACTCCTGTTTATGATGTGCTCGTAAACGGCTGCGATGTGAGCACGCGGAGTTCTGCGCAGCGGTTCCCAGCGCCCAGGGAGCAGGGAAACGGCAGGAAATTCAGAAGGCAGCAGCGAAAGAGATGAGGCAGATGGAAGGACCAGTGTATGCGAAAGGATTAAGAGTTAACTGCGTATTGCCTGCCTGAGCACCAAATCAAAGCGCCCAGCTGATATAAATGCCTTGGGAGCAGCGTTATTATTTACAGGGGCGTTTTAAACCAGGGAACAGCAGGGATGGATTTAAAAACTTGGACTACATCACTTGGCAAGTTAGCATGTGTCAGCAGAGCCACGGTAACTCTTTACCTGCGCACTTTTTCGCCCAAAAGCTCATTTGCCCTAATCTGCCCTGAAATAGGTTAGAGCTAAGCTGCATTTGCTGTGTGCGAGGAGGGGGCACACAGATACCACCAGAGCTGAGCTCAGCTGGGGTAACTTGTTTGTGAGGCCAAGTGCTAAGGAAAAAAGAAAAAAAAAATGTTCTGGATATCAGCAAAAAAATTCCCGCCTCTCAAATCTACTGGCTTTTATTGTTGTGTCTCTGGGGAGAAGTGGAAGGCTTATTGCTTGGGTTGTTTAAAAGTAGACCGACAAAATACAAGACAGGGTACTACAAGGAATAACTCTGAACTAGCAAGGAGATGGTTAGGTGTTCCCGTGGTCTGGACAGCTTGCTTCATCTCTTATTTCTGTAACTTTCAGATGACTTCCTGTAGAGTACTGGGTGAAAAGTCTAACCAGAACAAAAGCCCCTCAATTTCCCTTTTGTTCCAGGACTCAGTTTACCAGACCATTTCTTTAACCTTTCTGATGTCAGAAGAAATGTTTTCCCACTTGCTGTCTGAAATTGGGAGTGACAAAATACACCGAGAAAAGATGTTCTCATAGCCTTTCCAGCTGGGACAAGACACAAAGGTTGCCAAAAATCTTGTGAGAAAGTTTATTATCAAGAGATTTCCGACCCCATCTTTCAAAGCTCTGCTCAGCACTACAATATTGCCAGAACTGCCTCCAAGCTCTGCTTCTCCTGAAAGCTGTCCATCACTCCCTGCTGCAATTTTAGGCACAACTACAACATCTGCAAGAAGTGGGGCTGTTGGGCAGTGGCAGGGTGGGTACTGGAAGGGGGAGCAATTCCCCAGAGGGCCACGGGGAGCTTGGGGGAGGGGGGGCAGGCAGGTTGGAGACCCCTCAGCCCTGCTCTGCCTTCCCAACATGGCAGCCCATGGTTTAGCCCATGCGACTGCACAAGACCTAGTCCAAAGCAAAACATCCAAAAGTCCTTGGCACCCACAGAGCCCTTCTGTCCCACCACATCGCTTGCTAAGCCTTACTAATAGCCCGATCACTTGCATTTTTACTCATGCAAGCACCTCAGTAATGCTACCCCTCTCTGTCTTACTTCCGGGACTTTAATGAGTGCAGTGCTCCCCCACCAGATACAGTCTTAAAGATGGCCTTCATGGCAAGTGCCTTGAGTTCTTCAAACAAAAGACATCCTGCAAAATATCACAGAAAGACTGCAATTAGTCCTGAAGTGCCTCAGGAGCCTGGGGGCATCTCACCTCCACAATATTCCTTTAAAAAAAAAAATTCCAAAAGGAAAGTATACTCTCCCAAATGTTCTCATGTTCAGTAGAATAACAAATATCTTTTTTTTTTTCAACATGAAATGGGAAGGTTTTTGGTCTTCGCAGGTTTCTTCTCACACCCCTTTCATAGAGATAACGTGGAAAAAAAAAAGAACAAAGTGGAACAAAGAAAGGGAAAAAAATAGAGGATGAAGAAATTTCATTTATCAGCTTCAGATTTTTCACTTTTTATCTTTCCATCCAAATCAGAAAATGTAAACATCAAATGTTCTGATAAGGTTTTCACTTCTGCAACAGACCTTTTTCTTAAAAGATTAGCATATACATTAAAAAAAATGAGCTGTGCACAACACACAGCCAAAGCCTTGGCCTTAGGGCTGCACAGGTTTTAGTTTACAAGCATGAGAAGTTTAAATACAAGACTGTAAATGTTCTTTGATACTGGACTGATTGGAAAAATCCCAAAAGCCTTGAAGTAGAGAGGAAAGATGTATATTTAGAATTAGCAAGGAAAACAGCAATTAAATAAAGTAAACAATAATTAAAATATTGCAATATAAAGACTAGGATGTTGAAAACTTGCATTGAGTGAAGATCATATGAAACGAGTGCTTTTTTTGGCTCAAACCACAATGCCCAAGATGTCATTAGACAGGACAGCGTGGAAGGAAACTGCTTTATACTCACGTTACTCTAACTTCATGACAGTGTAGTGATTTAGTTATAACTGATGTCAGGCTTATAGCTAGGGGAATGGTAAATCAGGACCTTTCGCTTTCCTGATAAAAACACATCTGACTTTTTAAAAGTGTGATGGGCCTGATACTTGGCCCTATGGGTTTATTCTGACTTACACCACCTGCAAATCCTGCCCAATATACCTTGTATTGCTCAAATTTAATTAGAGGCTGAAAAGGCCACGATCCATGTGACTGAGACAAACAGAGAAGTTATCTATAGAAAAATCTGAGAAAAACCCAAAACCCCCAATTCTGTTTGAACTTACAAGTTTGGCAACAAAAAAATAGACACTCTCAGCTCCGGGCCGTGCCCCTCTGATTGCCAGCTATGGGAGTGTGCGGGTGTTAAATCACCCATGGCAAGGATGCCCCATGGCTCCCTTCGGGCAAACCCCTGCTCTTTGATGCCTCCCCTGTTCTCAATGGGAGTGCTTCCTGTCCTGGGGTCCAGGCAGACTACGGGAACTGGAAGTGATCTCTCTGAAGATTAAATCCACCTTGCAGATCCTGTATGTCAGTCCACCCCACCCCCACCCCACCCACCCCCACGAGTAAACTGGAGAGTGGAGAACAAGGGTTTCCCCCATTTTTCCAGAAGTGAAACATGGCATCTGTCCAAACGCTTGGAGACCAATGTGCCATGGATGGGCAGCGGGAAGGAGATGTCTAGATGACCTGTGCAGTACAGACCAGGACCAACAGTGACAGAAACAGGCACGCTTCCACTGTGGGCTTCGTTGTAGGTCATACACCCCTTTTATCACTGCTCTTCCCTGAGATGGCAACTGCATTTCAAAGGTTTGGGCATAAACTTTGATTTGATGGATTCTCCTAATGTGTACATATACATTGCCGTGCTCACCGAACAGTGGCTTTTCTTAGGAAAGTATCTCGCAAAGTTATATGGCAACTTTACTGTAGTCTTTGAAAAAGCCCAGATCCTTTTCCCCCGTAGTCTTGTGGAGATCATTATAGAGATTAGACTCACCCTTCTGTTGTATGTATGTATTTATATGACACTGGAAATCAAATTAAGACTGCCTTTACAGTATATCTATTTGAAGAAATTTAGAGGAGCAAGTACATTTGCTACTGCAATAAGTTGTCAGAGATGCCACGTGGGCACAGCATGTTGAAACAGGAGTCAGGAATGAGAAAGAAACAAAAAAAAAGATGTGTTCCAAGCTTTTACAGAGACCAGCAAGTCAACACCACAGGCTCAGCCTCTAAGATCAAGGTGGACATGGATCAGAAACCCAGCAAGGTCACTGAGCAGTAGTCAGCATGGGTGACGCAGGCGTCCATGGTAAAGGTAAGGCTTGTCTATGCCAGATATAGGACGTGGTGTGGGATTGACCAAGTCTATGGGATGGGCTCTCTGGAACCTCTGAAGACCAATACTTTGTCCCATTGCTCTTTCACACAGTAAGGGTGCAGCACCAGCTGCAAAAAACGTATCTCCAGAAATATAAAAAATCTGATATAACTAATTGCTCAAGGAGGCAGACAGTCACCTATGCTATGGGCTATTGCCATTGCTTAAGGTACTCAGAGTATCACAGAGACAGTATAGGATGAAAACCTAAGATGGAGAGAAGTAAACAGAGAAGGAGAGAGGGAAGGAAAACCAAAACCCAGCTATTTTTACATGCTTTGGACATTTTAGTGTTTGTACATTTGGACATTTGTGCTGATAATTTGGAGACAAATGCAGGTGAGAGGGAAAACAAGTCAGGAATATCAGCATCAGTTTTCATCTGTGGCCTTCAAACCACTTTGATGCTTGTCACTTAGAACAAGAATACCAAATGCCGACCTGAATCCCCTCTCAGACCAGTTCTTATTTCTTATCTTTTATTTCTCATGCCTCTGAATGGTAAAGAATAGAATCAGTCTTGTGTCTCTGAATGCATCCTCTTCCATAGCAATTGATTCAGTGCCTTATTTCTGCTGTAACGCTACAACCTGAACAAATGTGGTACATGTTAAAGCATTCTACACAAAGCACCTTTTGGCAGGCTCACTCATAACTGTCTACCCTGAAGGTTATTCGGTTTGTTTGTTTGCACCTTTTCCTGTAATACCTCCAATAATCACTTGTCACGGAGAGAATGTTTCGGTAAATGAATGTTCCCCTGAATTAGTAGGTTGATTTCTAGGCAGTAGGAAATGTTCTGATGAGCGTTCAATCGTCACCACAGCAGTAACAAACGACAGCAGCAAAAAAAAAAAAAAAAAAAAAAGCCAGATAAACTATGCAGCCAAAGACCCTGGAGTATTTTAGAAGCGAGCTGAAAAACCTACTGGGCCAGATCCTCCTCTCTCATTTACATTCACACAGCAAACCACATCCTGTCATTGAGAACTTGGTGAAAGCAAAAGTTCGCTGAGCAGAAGAGCCGCCTGCAATCATTAACAGCGTCGAGCCGGGACCTTACACAGCTCCTTGCCTGAGCTGGAGTAGGGAGAAATAAAGTGCTCTGGGGAGCGCGAGGCAGGTTACAAGTCGTTACCCTGAGTACAAAGCTGCCCTCCAGTAGGATAGCTTGAGTGTGGGAAAAGACAAGAAATGTGCTTTTTTTGACCCTTTGAACAACAGAAATGCCTTTTGGAGATGTGGAATCCATCCCCAGCAGGGACTAACGTGAAAATAGCAGTGCAAACCACAGGCAAAGGGATCAATCTGCAAATGGTATAAACTGGGAGGGCTGCGAGAACCCGGCTGGCTGACGCTTTGGAGCTACCTGGGCCCTGTGTTTCATTTTACTGAGAAATTTATAACTAATGATCACATAGTTTAGTGAGGCGATTCTTCTGCCTTCCTCTTCCTCCTCCAGCAAATCAGGCCTGGACGACGCACAAAGGGTTTGTATACACAGGAAACTAAGCCAAATTACAGATGTGAATTTAAAGTAGATTAGTTAAAGCACATTAAATCCTTATATGGCAGGTTTCATTCCGAAATAAAGTAACTGTAATTTGCTTTAGGAATGAATCAAGCAAACTAAAGGCTCCTTTATGTCTGAATAAAAGCATCCACCCAGGGGTTTAATAGGTTTTACCTCAAACACTTTAAATTCAGATTTTAGTTATTTCGCTCTATCTTCCATGCAGATAAGCCCAAGCAGTACCACTTTAACCGAGGTTTTGTTTCAGATGCCAGCTTAACCTCTGCAGCCACTCCTAAACCGAAATACGGGTATCTACGCAGGACTTTGCACTAGCTTTCCTAAATTGGTTTACAAAATAAACCTAATTCAGCTTCTGTGTGGAGATAAGGCCTAAATAGCTGAAAGAATGGGATTTATAGATACATGAGGAGGGATGCCATAAGAGCTCCATTGATTTCTGGCTGTGCTTCTGTTCTAAATCCCATTCTCTCCTAGATTGCTGCCTCTGTTGAAGACTGTTGGATCTTTCTTTTTTCTTTAAAACTTCAGCTGAGTTTCAACTTGCTTCACCAGCCTGACAATGAAGACTTAATCCCTCTTGGAATTTGCAAGATGTAAAAGGCTGTGAATTAGCTGGGCCTGACAGGACTTTGATTGGGAAATCGCAAGTGCTCTTTGCTGGTACAGGTTGTTCCCAGTCATCGGAGCCATCCCCACCTTCAGCCGGGACTCCGCAGAGCCGAGGCTGTTAAAAAACGGGGTGGTAGTGTGTGGGGCAAGAAAATCCCCCCGCTCTTTGCACACAAATCTGATCTCATTTCAGGTTCTGGCTAGATGTGGACTTCTATATGGCCACAGTTTCACTCCACGGTTTGCACGCTCTGTGTTGTTCAGGAAAATACTCCAGATTGACACCACAGGCTTTTGGTTTGGTTTTAATCAGTAGAATAAAACCGCTAGGAAAAACCAATCTGATCCCATTCGGATGCTTTGGTCATGCTTGGTAGAGATGGAGCCCTCATTGTGAATGACACCACAGCTGGTAAAGCATTTAGAAGATGCTAATGGCTAACGACAGTGACAAACATCTTTTAGGAGGACATAATTTGCAATCAGCTAAGGCAAATATTTATACACGCCATTATCACTTCCTGGCGGGATTATTGTAATCCATTATTTGCGGGCCTCCACGCTACCGCACTTCCTTCAGGGATTTGAATTTTTGCAGAACTGTGGCTCCAAAATGCTCATCCCAGCCAAGATTCATTACTCACATTACAGGGGAAGCTCCACTGACTTCCTCTGCAGCACAGAACTGACTTGATAGGCTTTTTGCTTATACACAGAATGAAATGCCGATAAATGCCTCATGCCTATAGCGCAAAACTGGTTTCGGTCTGAATTCCAAAGGTATGCCATAAAGTGCTGTCATTTTACAGAGCATCTGAAGGTTTACTCACAATCAAGGCGCATTAAGGACCAAAATCAGTGTTGGTAACACACAAGTGACTTCACTAGTGATGGCTGTAAAAAGCGGCCTGAGCCTTTTCAAGGGCCTTGATTAGCTAAGAAGTAATTATATTCTGAAAATCGGTGAGTAATCTCACATTTGCAGTGCTTAGAGACTGGCCTCCGTTCTCTTTTGCTTTGGTGCAGATAAATGCTAACCCCCTGAGTTTCCACGGATGCCAGGGGTTGCAGCTCAGCACTCTGCGAGATTGCGCTGCTCACCAAGGTGCAGTTCTGTGCAATTTCAGAGCCAAGAGGCTTTGAGTCACAGCCGCTCAGCACACGGGAGCAGGAGTTTCAAGACGTTGCCACCAGCTTTTCGTGTTCCTCAGCCACATGCTACCGTCTCCACCCCAGAGCTGGCAGACAGGGCTACAGGCGGGGTGATCAGCCTGAGGGCAGATCAAAGCTGGACTTACCCAGGCTCTGCATGGTGCACCCAGCCAGGGCTGGTAATCCTGGGATAGGAATCAGCAGAGAGCTGCAAGTGGGAGATGCTTTAATTTTTGCAGCAAACTTCATTAGGGTTTTGTCTGTTAGCACCTTGACTTTTGCAAACCTCAGCCTATGGGAATAGCTGATGTTGGGCAAGACAGTCCTGACCTCTCAGCCTCCTCGGCAGAGGCCCACTAAGCCCCGTCTGTGCCACCTCACCACCGCCCAGAAGCGGCTTTGACAAGGCACGCTGCGAGCTAAACACAGAAGGGTTAATTTCCAGGCAACCTCCAGAGACAAATACGAAGCTGTCATCAGCTCAGCGCTAAGCAGATGAATCTGAACACCTTAAAAAGACACTATTTTTGCAACAGTGGCAGGGGGATAATAGCATAAGGAGCTCACCTTTAAACTGTAAAACGTACATGACAAACACAACAATTTTTGGAACATCCTCACTGGCATTAGCTAAACTGGGATGAAAACAACATCACTCATCATAACGATTTTTGACTGACAGTCCCAAACCCCATCACTCCTGAAGAACACATAATTTCGAGGCTGAGTAATCATTAGAGCACAACAATGTGATAAACAAAGCTCTTCAGAGTAGTTGCTGTTGCCAGCTCTGCACCGCAGAGCAGCTTTGCGTGGAGTGCGGGTCTCAGGGTGAAACGGTGTCCTTCTGACAACTTTATTCCTCTGCAAGACAGAGCTCCTTACACAAGCTCATTGGAGCAGGAGACAGGCACATACTGCAGGTCCAGTCCGCAGGGTGGTACAAACCCTCCCAGCAACCACTGAGTATCACAGACCTCACCACTGTCTGCTCCACGGGCAGGATGCCATTCTTCAACCTAATCTTGGAAGGATGTTTAATGTACGTGTTGGCATGCACGTTTAACAACCACGTAATTAAACTCCCTTCCAAGCTCTACAACCACCGACACTTCTCCTGGAAGAGGCTGGCAGGACGAACGGCGTGTGGCCAAGGGACAGTCCCCTTTGCACAACACGCTTCTCCAAAGTGGTCAGACGTGACGGCAACGAGCACGCAACTGGTAAGAAGTGAGCAGAGGCAAAGACGGAGCCTAACTAAACTGTGAGCAGTCGTGACGTTTTGAAGTTTTCAAAGTCTAGCTCAGGTCTGTGTCTTTCTTCAAAAGCAAAAAGGGAGACAGACCAAGACACCCAAGGGCTAATGTAACTTGGAAAGAGAGGGAGCTGTAATCAAGCAGACTCTAACAGCATGGAGAGCTGCATAACCGCCTCTGTTTTCTACATAGGCAGAAAAGGTCAGATTTCTAGCTACTAATCAGTAGCTAGAAAGCAGCCTCAGGATTTGGTCTTGGCATCAGTTCTGGAAAAGGTTAAGAAGTCAAAGTTTATTATTGTGACATTCTCAAATAATTAACTTATGAACGAGGCATGTTTTTTCATCAAGTGTAAACTTAAAAGGCATCTTCTCATACACTCAGCAATCCAGAAGTCATAGAAAAGTCTGGGAAATAGTTTCCACTGCCTCGGTGTATCAATCTGAGACCATGAGAAAAAGTGGGAAGGAAAAGAGGCAAGGTGTCTCCTGATACCTGAAGAAATAACGAAGCAGTAGAAGCGATAAAAGATAAAACTCTCTCTCAAAGGTGGAGACAGTTTGCAGATGCCCTTTTCCCTGAAGAAGGCAATGGGGCAGGCGCGAGGGAGAAATTATTCTCCTTCAAAGGCTGAAATCGGTGAATAAGACTTCAAACCTCTCACCCCAAGGGAGTCCAGCTTTGGCTCATATTTAGATGAGCTAAATAGCCTGTGATGGAGAAAGGACACCAGACATGGTGGCAGGTCAGACAGCAGGAAAGAAACCAGTGGCTGTAAGAGGGATTTGATAGCAGAGCGATAGGCTGCATTGCTTGTGTGTTGTTGCTTTGAGTCCTTTTTGTAGCCCTAAAAGCTTCCTCTGCATTTCTAGGAGCAGTTTGGAAGTGGGACTCTGGCCATATGATTTCTCGTATTTCACCAAAGCCAGTGTTTCCGCCTTGTTTCAATAGCATAACTTGAGATTTGGGGCTATTTTAGCAACTTCTGCGTGCAGTCCTGATGTGTGCTGCATGCGTCTGATCTAAGGCAGAATTCAGCTGCTGGGCTTGGGGTAAATAAGGCTCGAATGTGCCTTCGTAAGCCTGTTTCACCCACGACTATCTGGCACAATGATGACAAGGAGGTCTTTAATCATTACTTCTGGTTGCTGTCATTGCTGTAGTCAGTGACTCAAATTTTTTCCTAGGTGAAACCTGACAGCAAAGCAAGTTGGAGAATGATTTTTGTGTGGAAAACAGTAGGGGGGCATAGAGTAAGGTTGTGTATCACATAACATTAAATCATCTCCTGGTGGCAGACAGTGACTCTGTCTCATGTAATAACAGTCCGTTTGGTCTTAAATCTTGATGAAGCAGTCAGCTGTGCTGACAGAAAAACAAAGAACCAAGAGGGCAGGTGGGGCAAAGCAAAGGTTCCTCCAACTGCCTGAAAATGAAGCCCATGTTTCATGATGGCAACGCGAACAGTTAACACACAAGCATCGCTTCCTTCTCCCTGTTGTTCTTGACCTGGTAGCCAAAAAACACAGCGCACATGTGGCGAATTTGATCTCTAGATAGCTGCACTCAGTAGAATTGTAACAGTGCATTAGCATGAAAAATAACATACTGCACAGCTGCGTGAAAGTGGATCTGGTGCTTGTCACATATATTTTAATAGAAGATGCCTAGAAGGTGATCTCAGAACAAACATGTCACAAGGCAAAAGACAGAAAGGAGAAAAAACACTCCCAAATCCCTGTATGTTCTTAAAGGGGTTTTGACGTACAAAGTGTGGGTTTACAAGGGTTGAAATAAAATTGTTTCAAGCTAGAAATCTCCGTAATCCTTTTTGCACAGCGAACCTCAGGCACTGAGGGCTTTGGCAGATGGGGTCTGGCGAATCTTGCTGGGGTGGTGCAGAAGAGTCTCGCTGGCACCCCCATCCCTGCCCTCTACCAGCCAAGGGATGGGAAGGTGAGTCAGTGTCTTGGCCACCCACCCCATGGTCCAGTGCCGTGGGCTGAGCTCACCTTCATCGGAGCACTGGGGGCAGGAGGTAAGAGAAGATGCAGACACAGCTCCTGGGCAGGACAACCCCCCCAAGGGTGGTGGGGTGGGTGGCTGGGGTGGCAAGGACTTACCATGCCTGCAAGATTCGCCAGCACCTATTAACACCCTTAGAGAAACAAGCCCACTGGGTTCCTTTGTTTTAGACCAGATTTAGGCAGCAGCCTTAAATGTGCAGCGTTTTCTGTGAGTCCCTAATCAGAGCCTTCTATATATGAGCTTTTATTTCAAATTCTTGCAAAGTGATCCCTCCCTTGTAAAAGAAAGAGGGATGGTAGCTACATGTAAATAATAAATATTGCTATGGCTGCTTATCGTTGGAAGGTTTCAAACCTAACCTCCTCCAAGGTCTTCCCAGAAAATATTTCAGAGCTGTATCTTCCCCGCAAAACCTTGCATTCCTGAACCGTTTATTGTCCACACACTGATAACCTTGACAGGCCACATTTACAAGGTCTCAGCTAAAACGTGGAGGGAGGTTGGCAATCTGTGTGAGCTTTCCAAAACTGTTGTCTGCCACACTCGTCCATTTTTCCAGCGTAACAAATCACCGACTCTTTAAAAATCCCTTGTCATTAGTGTTTTGGCATGTTTCACTTCAAGAAGACGACAAGCCAAGAAAACTCAGTGATGATGTTATTAAGCTAGACAGGGAGCACCTGAGGATTTCAGCTCCCCTGCTGTATTAGGAGAGGTTTTATTTTACTCAACGCCATGAGTGTATTAGGATGAATACCTCTGTCTGCATCCTAGAAAGCTCCCTTAACTACCAGACTATTGGGTAAAACAAAGGCTTTATCTGGCAACTTTAACTCAAGCCCCAGTAAATATTTTTCATGGATAGAAAACTAAGCGTAAATGACAGATTTAGCTCAGGGGAGTTATGGTCAGGCCTGAGCTGCACTGACAGAGCTCTGCTGGGAAGCCGGAGTGCCGCCTGCGTACAGCCAATGTAATCAGCCCTGTGACCTTCTCGGTTCTCGGCGTTTGACAAAGGGAAGAAAGTACTGCATGAAAAGCAAACCTCTAAAAACAAACCCGGCACGCTCCGCCTAGGGTGCGCCTGACCGGGTACCGCTGTTTGGTGGGATAACAGAAGCCGCAGATGGCTTCTCCCAGGGACACACACTCAGACACTAGGGTGATGGGTGACCTCTCTAAAAAAGAAAAAAAAAAGCAATAACCTCCTAGTCTGAGGTCATTTAGTCCATTTTTTACCATTGTCTGAAAGGGCCTGATCATCTCACCTTGCTGAAGGAGATGGAGGGGAGAGGAACTTCTCTCCAGGGCTGGGGCTCCCTTGCAGAGGACAGGAGGGGGGAAATGTCTCCCGGCCCCCAGATTTTTTTTTTTTTTTGCAACAGGGAGAGGCTGTAGCCACCGACATTTCCACGAAAAGAGCAAAAAGATCTCCGGAGCAGTGTTTTGCAAGGTGGGACCTCCTGCCTGTACCTACAGTTGTCCCCCTTTGGGGAGATCCAGCCCCCCTGTCAGGCTGTCAATGTGATTAGGGCTGTCACGACGGCTGCGTGAGAGCCGGCGGCACTAAGCAGTGTGCGAGCCCTGCCAAACCTACGCCTCTCAGGGGCACCAAGTCTCTGAAAGCTGGACCAAGCCCACACATTCGAGTGGAAAGGTCCCATCCTACACGGTGCAGAGAGGAGCTGGGCAGCCTCAGGGAGGATTTCACTCTTTGGAATTTGGACTTTCATGAGGGATTTGGAAGCCCACACTTTTCAAAGCACCCCAGGAAAGGGACTGGAGCTGGGCTATGGGGCTGGCTGGGATTCATGGCCTTGGATAGCCTGTGAGAGCTGGCTCCACCCAGGACGCCGGTGAAGTGGGTGAATGAAAGGGGAGAAGGCAGGGAGTCCACCATGTTCCAGCAGTACTGTGCCGAAATTAAAGCCTCTTGGCGAGGCTGCATGGATTTGCTGAGTCAGCAAGTTCCAACCAAAAAGCACCGTTTTCTTCTGACCCGGCCCAGTGCCGAGCTCCCTCGCCCAAGATGAGAGTCTCGCTTGGCCCCCAGAGCAAGGAATACAGTGCCGAAATCAGACCAGGAGAGAGTGTGGGAAGCAGAGGGCACAGGTATTGTGGAAAGAGTTGGCACGGGGGTAAAGCCAGAGAGAAGAAATAGGTGGTACTGCTGGAAAATCAGACCACTGAAGGTCTTGCTTCTCATTCACATGCTCATCCCTTTCTTACACAAGGATGCCAACAACCACCACAAGTTGCCCAAGTGAGCAAAATTTATTCTAAAATGAACAGCAAAGTCTTATTTTGTGCACAGCCATGAGCATGGCGGCGCAGGGACACCCCACGCTCTGCTTAAGGACTGAAGCATGGGAGCAGCCGTGAGAGCTGGAGGACCAATTCCCCCGGCCCTCGAGGAAACTCAGAGCTGTACAACACGAGAGCACAAATCCATGGGGCAAATCTTCCTGGAAACTTGAACTCTTACTGCAATCATACATAAGATCTCTCAGCCTCCAAAAGCGAACCTCCACTACTGCAAAGCAACAGTTATTTTGCAAGTTAAAGCCGTTATATCATTGCCTTTCCCCCCTCCCTCCATTTAAATGTCTTGATTTCTTTTTCAAAGGCAGCAGGGAATCCTTGCTAGATGTGTCTGTGATGGCCAGCATGCTGGGACTGAGCTCATTTGGAAGACAGGTGATTTCAAAATCAGGCTTCACATTAAGCAATCGCATTGATGAAGGGCAGGGTGTGGGAGAAGGGGTCAGATCTCTGTTTGCTGAACGCGCCAACTAAAGCTATGTTTGCTCAGGAGCTCCAGGGCTCAAAGCCTGAACTCAGCTCTGTTAAAGTTCATTCCCGCTCCAGTTCAACAGAGGTATGGGTTGGGAGCCCAGCAAGAGCAGGTCTAGCTGTCTGCACAAAGTGGGACATGTCCCTATGTTGTACGCACACTTTTGGAAATGTGCCACCCCACAGATCACCTGGAGCCCAGCCCTGCAGACCTCACTCAGGCAAGGAATTCCCCGCAGCCCATCAGCACGCTGACTCGTGGGCAACATTTTTCAGAAGCAGCTCCTGCAGTATTAAGTGGCATCTACAGTTGTCATGCAGCCATCATGTAGTAGAGTAACAAATTACTTCTTTTCAAATGAATGCAGAAACTGTTTCTGGAAAACCCAGACTCATATCCTGGTGTAGGACATCACATTGACTTCAACGGGAGAAGGATGGTGCCCTTCTGAGCATTTATCCCCATCACAAGCTGTATGAGCAGGCAGTGCCAGCCCCAAGGAGATGCTGGTTTTTGCAGCTCTTCCTCCCGTCTGTGACCGCTGCCCCATCTCTGCATCGCAGGGGCCGCGCTGCCGGGCTGCAGGCAGCACAGACAGCACCAGCCCTCGTTCCTGCAGGCGAAGCGGTGCTGGGCCCGATGCAGGGCTCACCAAAGTCATCTCACAAAATCCCATTAAGCTCGGCTCAGTTTATTTTACAAATGAGGAACTGACTGCAGAGACCTTCAGATCCCTCAGATAGCATAAATCAGCTCCTGACTTGAACAAGCTGGAGGTCTGGCTCACAGATTTTTATGAAGCTAAGCACAAAGGGCAGCAGAGCTGGGGTAGAAATTGGGCGAAGGATGCCATGGTACCATCAGCTCGCAAATGCTGGGATGGGCAAGCTGTGCCGACTAGCAGGCTGCTCCCCAGCGCGACCACACAGAGCAGCGTGGCTGCCGGGACCGACGCCAGGTCGGCCAAGCCCACGGAGATCAGCGCGGATGTTGCTCTGCAGTGGCTTGACCACCCCGTGGGTTTAGTCTGTAGAAGAGGAGGCTGAGGGGAGACCTGATCGCCCTCTACAGCTGCCTGACAGGAGCGGGGAGTGAGGTGGCGGTCAGCCTCTTCTCCCTGGTAACAGGTGATAGGACAAGGGGGAATGGTCTGAAGTTGCGCCAGGGCAGGTTTAGGTTGGACATTAGGAAAAACTTCTTCACCGAAAGGGTTGTCAGGCTCTGGAAGGGGCTGCCCAGGGAAGTGGTCGAGTCCCCATCCCTGGAGGTATTTAGAAGACGGGCAGATGAGGTGCTTAGGGACATGGTTTAGTGGTGGGATGGCAGGGTTAGGTTAACTTTGGACTTGATGATCTTAAAGGTCTTTTCCAACTTAAAAGATTCTATGATGCTGTGATTCTATGATGCTATGATTCTATGACTCTATGATCAGATAGCTTCCTCAGCCTCTCGGATGGTCCCCACTCAGGTGGTGCCCAGCTAGCGCTCGGCTGCCAGAGACAGAAATAGCTTCTATTTAAACAAAATGGGATTGCAGTGATTTCTGAGACAAAATAGAGAGTAAGTGCAAGACAGCACCCAAATCCAAAGTAAATTCAGTCATTCTAGCTGCTTCTTGCTCACGGTAGTTTAAATTGGGGCTGCACTTTAAAGTTATTCTGTAATTAGTAATAAATTTGAAAGTGACCCAGAAAAGCAGAGAAGTTAATCTCTTCTCTTAAAGTGTGGGAGGAGGGTATCAAGTTCTGGGAGTTTCACGTTTTCTTTTTCTTCTTGTCACCTTATTTCATTCAAAAGCGATAGCTTTAAAACACAGCGATGAAAAAGTTACGTTGTGCTGGTGTCTTCTAAAATAAATTTCACATGAAATACAGTATGTGTTAAAGGCATTTGGATTCCCAGGGAATGTGGGTATACATTTCACTTGTCCTGTTACAACTTCCTATGAATTTACTCAGCTGGCTTCAATAAAAAAAAAAAAAAAAAAAAAAGGAAAAATCTGTGGGAATCTTTCTGTGTGTACATTACGAAGCTACTAGGCCTTTACACTGATAATTTAACACCAGCTAAGCACATGTGCACAGATGGGAAAATCTGAGTAATTTGGTTTCATGTGCTTTCCAGCTTCTCGCCGTAGGGATGGACGCTGCGCCCTGCCTGAACGCGGAGCTCCCGAGTACCTCTGCAGGGCTAACAGCCTCTGCCCAGGGACTTCGCGTGGTGCTTGCGGAGGATAAACCCAGGCCACGGGAGTGCATGGCACTTTGCATTCGCATGGCAGGACCTTTCTAGGTAAGGAACCCGTAGGTTGAAAGCTGCTGCTAAGGTTTATTTACTTTTTCTGCCTGGCGGAAGAAGACTTTGGGGTACTGGTTGACAGCCGGCTGAATATGAGCCAGCAGTGTGCCCAGGTGGCCAAGAAGGCCAATGGCATCCTGGCTTGTATCAGGAACAGTGTGGCCAGCACGAGCAGGGCAGTGATCGTGCCCCTGTACTCGGTGCTGGTGAGGC
>NW_009260613.1:917353-935713 GCF_000687185.1 Egretta garzetta
TGCTAGGGCAGGTTTAGTTTGGACATTAGGAAAAACTTCTTCACCGAAAGGATTGTCAGGCTCTGGAATGGGCTACCCAGGGAGGTGGTAGAGTCTCCATCCCTGGAGGTATTTAAAAGAAGGCTAGATGAGGTGCTTCAGGACATGGTTTAGTGGTGGGATGGCAGAGTTAGGTTAAAGGTTGGACTTCATGATCTTAAAGGTCTTTTCCAACCTAAATGATTCTATGATTCTACTTGCTTTAAAGGGACCAGTCAAACGTCTGGTGCACAACTGGGCGCCGTTATTTCCCCAGCAGTGCCTGCCAGCAGCATCTTCCCCTTGCTCTCAGGTGAATTTTCCAGGGAGGGAGCTGTCAGTGCTCACCGTGACGGGGAACATCCCCGCTCGCCATGCTCCCCGAGGAAGCTAGCACGTGTGCAAGGGGAGTAAGGCCCCTTTTGGGAGACCCAGCCAAGCGGCCTGAGTTTACCACTACAAAAGCTACTGAGTGCTGTGGAAGCTGAGGTCCCATTTGCAAAGGGACCTTCCAGCTTTGACACATAAACTCTGATAATTCATGTGGGGCTAATTTAGCATGGCCAGCTGTCTGCATGGCCCCCGAGTCAATGGCTGCAGCTCCAGAGAAGCACTGGTGTGCATGCCATACCACCAGCCCCTGCTCAGCCCAGGACTCCAGCTGCCCCAGAGTTCCCTTTGCACTGGTATATGGGCAGGGAGCTGGAGGTTCTGGCACATGGTCTAGGTTGGGTTTAGCCTGGAGAGCTGAAGGGGTGACAGTGCACAGCTTTGCTAGTTGGTGCTGCTCTCCACCCATTTCTGCTAAGTCAGACATCATGAATGATAACTCTCAGGTACATGGGGTCAGGCTTTAAAAAGATGTGGGAACCTGCAATGCAAATGGGGGACCACTGGGTCATACCAGAGCACCCAATGAGGTGCTTTACTCTTCCAGCCTGATATCCACAGCTCACTGGCTTCAACACACTTGGTCTTTACAAAAGCTCTGCAGCAGTTGGCTCCTAGATCCCCTAGGTGTCAACAAGATTTGGCTAAAGACCTCTTAATCCTAGTTGCTCTCTATGCCTTTAGGAAACTAAACCTCATGGCAGACGTTGGTTGGAGGAGGTTAAATCTCCTTGAAGGAAAGCCCAATGGGCTGTGGAGCCGATGTGGCTAGGACACACCAAATTCTCTGGCTGGTGGCAGGCAGGAGTGCTGTGGTTCCCATCACATCAAATGGCAGCTGATTCTCCGCTCCTAATAAGGAGGTGCGGCTGGGTTAATTGGAGGCAGCTTTCAGCACCGAACAATGCTTGAACGTGCTCCATGGTAGCTGCGGCGAGGCAGCACAACTGCTCTGCCCCACGCCCTACTCTGTCTGGGAGAGAGGGGTGATTAATATTAACACTCGGAAAAGCGGTCGGCCTGTTACAGGACCAGGTGGGTGACAGGCATTTCTGTGGCAGCTGCCACCTTGCCAGCATGCTGAAGACCACAGGCCTCCAGAGATGAATCTGGGAGGCAGTTGCGCGTCGAGCCAACAGACTGAATGTCTTCTTGTGGGGGCTGCAACCTCATATGGAAACCTACAGCCCATGCCATCCTAGCAGTATGCCGGCGATGTTCTGCAGTGACCTCTAGTAACGTGTTCGCGAAGGGCGAAAGCATGTCTGTAAAATGTCCTGCCTCTGGTTCTGTGCTGTGGTCCAAAACAAGCTATTGAGCAGCTGGAGCTCTTGAAGGATCACATAACCAGGTACCAAACTCTCCTTTAATAATTCTTCAGGCCTTAAAAAACTATTTATAGATCTCCTGTTTACTGAATGTATGATTTCACTACATAGCGTGGCGCCCATTTGGTTGCATTACCATGCTTAGCCAACCCTTTTGACATCTACAGCTGTTTTTCAGTCCTAAACCCTCACAGAGGGACTCAGCTAAGCTTGGGCGGTGGGGAAGGTCATTCCCCTTCCTCTGATATTGTTGCAACATTCATGAAATATCTACTCTTTTTGGCATTTGCCCTCCATTTTGGGAGTGCAGGAATCTGAGCTCCTCTAAGCTGTGCCTTTGGACATGGCATCGTAGCTTCTTTAAAAAAAAATAAAAATCAGCTTCTGAGCCTCAGTTACATTTTTCTGACATCTTAGTGAATTACATGCAAGGCTTACGCTGGCTTTTTTAATTAAGTAACATATACATTAGGAAGAAGACCTCACATGCCCCAAAGCAAATGACTCCCAAATCTTCAGATCTGCTAATTTTGACAATGAAGCTTCTTCTCCTTTTTTAAACATGGAACAACTCAACAGAATAGTAATAGCCTTTTTCTCTCATAAAATAATATAAAGAAATCACAAAGAATATTTAGTATCCATATAGCACCTTTCTGAAAAAAATACTGCATTCATTTTTCAGCCCTGTTTAACATCTTATGGAAATAATAGGGATTGGGCTTTCATACATCTCTGTCTGTCTGAAGTCCTTACAGTGTTTTAGCTGTTATTTGCTGAATTGAAAACATAGGCTTTGACCAGAGGCTGGCTGGTGTCATTTGTCTGGCTGCAGATGTCACAGCAGGGGCAGATTTTCACTACATTACCACAACACAGTTCAAACTGCATCTAATTAGTGGGTACCAAATACTGCTGCCCGCCTCCTCTTAAAATCCCAGGAAATAGCCACGGGTAAACGTTTTGCTACAGCAGCACATCATGAAGTTGAATTTTCATCGGCTACCTCAGCTGGTCCCTCTCAGGCCCCTGCACCAACATCTGGGCCCGTGGCACACCCTTCCCTGGTGCTGGGGCGAGAGCCGCGCTGGCCAAAGCTTAACGTGATGGGCACGGGCCAAACGGGTCACTTGATAATTTTGTTTTTCCTAGCTCTCTGAAAGGCAGCTCTTCCTCCCCCACGGTGTCAGAGAATGAAGAAGCTATGGTGGCAACCTCCATCTGTTTGATGTTTCCTTCTTTCCATAGATGCCATGCGCTGCCTCGCGACCCCTGCGTATCTCCGGCCTCCTGTGGGAACCTGTTCATGTCAAATTGTGAGTGCTCTGGGGGCTTGGCAAACAGCAGCAATGATTATGGTGACCTGAAGCTTTGCAGAACAGTAAGCAATGTTAAGCCATGTTATGCTAACCACGTTAACAAGTTAAGCCATTATATATCGTCCCCCTCCCTCAGCTGCAAGGAGTGGCATTATGTGAAACCCCCAGCAGAACAACCAAAACAGGGTCACGGATTGCTTTTGAAAGTTAACATCTCTCTAACCCGGGAAGCCATCCCCTTGCCCAGGGAGCTGCAGGAGGCAGAGGACAAGTGAACTGACATGCAGATATAAAGAAAGGGCAACAAGGTGGACAAAAAGATGGAAAGGAAGGAAACTGGTATTCTTCAGCTTGAGAGATGGCTGGGGGGGTACTTCTGCCAGCAGTGTCAGCAAATGGGGTTGGGGAAGGCAGGACAGGCATCATTTCTAGTACGTTGGGCTTTGAGAACATAGATAGTGCTAGAGCAAAAGGCTGTTAACCTTTAAGAAATATTTTTACTTAAGTACAAAACCAAAAGCAGCAGCAAGAGTTCTCTCTGGGGCTTAACAACTGCTGAAGCCTCATCCAAGGTGTCTCACTACTCGCTAGAACTTCTGGAGCTGTTTCTGCAGGTGCATCTAATTAGTGGGTACCAAATACTGCTGCCCGCCTCCTCTTAAAATCCCAGGAAATAGCCACGGGTAAACATTTTGCTACAGCAGCACATCATGAAGTTGAGTTTTCATCAGCTACCTCAGCTGGTCCCTCTCAGGGCCCTTGCACCAACATCTGGGCCCGTGGCACACCCTTCCCTGGTGCTGGGGCGAGAGCCGCGCTGGCCAAAGCTTAACGTGATGGGCACGGGCCAAACGGGTCACTTGATAATTTTGTTTTTCCTAGCTCTCTGAAAGGCAGCTCTTCCTCCCCCACGGTGTCAGAGAATGAAGAAGCTATGGTGGCAACCTCCATCTGTTTGATGTTTCCTTCTTTCCATAGATGCCATGCGCTGCCTCGCGACCCCTGCGTATCTCCGGCCTCCTGTGGGAACCTGTTCATGTCAAATTGTGAGTGCTCTGGGGGCTTGGCAAACAGCAGCAATGATTATGGTGACCTGAAGCTTTGCAGAACAGTAAGCAATGTTAAGCCATGTTATGCTAACCACGTTAACAAGTTAAGCCATTATATATCGTCCCCCTCCCTCAGCTGCAAGGAGTGGCATTATGTGAAACCCCCAGCAGAACAACCAAAACAGGGTCACGGATTGCTTTTGAAAGTTAACATCTCTCTAACCCGGGAAGCCATCCCCTTGCCCAGGGAGCTGCAGGAGGCAGAGGACAAGTGAACTGACATGCAGATATAAAGAAAGGGCAACAAGGTGGACAAAAAGATGGAAAGGAAGGAAACTGGTATTCTTCAGCTTGGGAGATGGCTGGGGGGGTACTTCTGCCAGCAGTGTCAGCAAATGGGGTTGGGGAAGGCAGGACAGGCATCATTTCTAGTACGTTGGGCTTTGAGAACATAGATAGTGCTAGAGCAAAAAGGCTGTTAACCTTTAAGAAATATTTTTACTTAAGTACAAAACCAAAAGCAGCAGCAAGAGTTCTCTCTGGGGCTTAACAACTGCTGAAGCCTCATCCAAGGTGTCTCGCTACTCGCTAGAACTTCTGGAGCTGTTTCTGCCCCTGTGAGCACCTCCTACAGCAGCTTCCCTGGCACGCTCCTCTTTGTGAGGTACAGCCTTCCTCACCCTCACTCCAGCCACGTCCTCCACATCTCCTTCCCATTACTGCCAGTTCTCATAAAAGTCCTGTTCCCAAAAGACAAGCTCTCCCCTCGAGAGACTTCTTCCCAACACCCAACTTCCACTTTAGGTCAATAAAAGCTTGGTCCACGCTAAGTAGGAGCAGGAGACCTCAAAATAATCATCACCAGCCACAGAGCTGACACAACCCAAAAGCTGCTGCAATGGGATCCTATCGAAGTGTGTCCATTGGAGGATGCGTCCTCAATTTGCTGAGCAGATAGCAGATGATTTCCTGAGGAGGTGACCATCCAGTCCCAGGCTTACCGACATAGCGGGACTGGGGGTGAGTCTGGGAGCCATAAGAAAAAGAATGGCAGATGCTGGCAGAGGATGCTGAAGGGTTTTTTGGGGTAAACCTGAAGTTCATGGTAACCACAAGAGGACTAAATTCTCCTCTGAACACCTCCTCATCAAAATCCAAAGATATTTCAAACAGCTCCATGAAGGGAAAATTAGTAACTTCATCTATTCCTACTCAGAACCTGCTTTCATGTTAGTGCTAAGCGAAAAAAGGTGTGAGGTTTCCAAACGACAATGCCACAGTAGCAATTTAAGGTAACTGTATGTACAGCCCTACAATAATGTACAATAATGCTACAGCAAACACAGCTACCTACTCACCGGATAATACCGGCATATGTTTCATAAAAATTGGTGATTTGAAAATCTGCCTCCCAGTTCTGTTGAAAGCCTTAATTTAACCCTTGGAAAGCCTCAGAGGAAAGAGGCTTCACAGTGTTTTCATCCCTTTAGACGTGAAAGTGAAAAAAAAAAACCCAACACCACCAGCTGTGCAAATCAACCATATAGCAGTCAAGTCATCACCTAGCATTTTCATTTGGAAGTGAAACTGTTTGGATTTTTATCTGTCATGCACATGCAAGACAAATAACACCATGCATGTACACTGTCCCTTCAGGGAACGAATAAATCCTCAAAACATCTTACAGTGCTCATGATCAGCCCCGTGGAAATGATATTACAAATTGTCGCAGCGAAGAGATGTATCAGCTGTCTTCACCAGAAATAAAACTAAGTCACAGTGCACAACGTGGATTTGGTTATTTAGTTAATCTGTCTGCCATTGACCACTTCTCTGCCCCTGAGTAAGAAACGTATAACTATTTTTAGGTCAAACATTCGCAATTGGGGCTACCTTATATTATGGGTGGGAAGACAACAGATCATTATTTAACCAGAGAAAATAAGAAACTCGTGTTTCAGTCACATTGTGACTCAATGCCAGAAGAAGCCAAGAAACTCTAAGATATTGGCTAACTCCCACAGAACTGCTTGAAAAGCCAACTTTTAGCCCCAGGTGAATTTCTTCAGCGAATTGCAAGTCCCTAAACTTGGCTTTTAAATGTTACTTGCTGACACAACCTTAATCACAATGCTGCAAAAGCTGTATTTACATAATAATAATGTTAAACTAAATGTTTCCAGTGTTCAGAACTTTTCAGGACTCCCGCAGATACCCGCATCTGAAATAAAACACTTAGGGACGAGCAATTTAACTTGGATATGGTGACTAAAGGTGGTATATGCAGTGCCGGTTCTGCCTGAATATCGAATAAAAAATTCAAAGGTCAAAATGCACAGAGTAAGAACTCAATTCTGATGAGATGAGATGAGAATAAATATTTGTCCATCTGCAATGCTCTGTCAGTTAAATGTTAGTGCTCAGAGCAAGGACTGTGTTCCACGTCTCCCGTGGTCTTTGTCTCAGGTCTGTTCCCAGTGCTGGAAATTATTATAAAATGCTCTGAAAGCCCTGCTTGAAGGGTCCTAGGTGCAAAGCATTACCGGGATAGACTGACATTTTTAAAAAGCTTAAGAGATTTCCCCCAAACAAGGAGATTGTCAGGCCAGGATTTTCTCCTTGTCTGAACAGGACTGCAAAACCTGCACTCCGTTACACTACCACTGGCAGCGCTGGGATTTGTGTGGTCAGACAACCAGGGAGCAACTTTTTGCACCCCAGCACCGATGATTTTCTGAGCACTCTCAGACTCCTGGGACTTTACTGGGGTCCTGCTTCCCAAATACTTCTGAAAGTGAGGCTTCTTTTTAATTGTACTCTAGCATTTCTCATGCCAAAAACATCTGGGAAAGGCAAGAGCTGACAAAAAAGTGCCAACTTTTTTTTTTTTTTTCCCCACTCTCTTGTACATTGTTTGAGAAAGGTTTAAAGCTAAAATAAACTTCTCTGAAGCAATGCGCGGTTCACAGACAATGGCAGCAGCTGCAGATAGCAGAGGTTCATTCCTGTTTATTATATCCCCTAAAGCTGAAGGGAGAACTGTGGCAGCACCAGCTTAATGGTCATTGGAACGTAATGATGAAGAGAGCATTGTTCTTCAGAAAGATGCAAAGTGTCAGATGGAACTTCACACCCTTGTCATAAACCCCCCACTTATTTCCTAGCATTAATTGGATAAAATGGGCATTGTAGGGTCGGAGGTGGAGGGAAAGGGGTTAATAAGCGTGCGTAGGAGGCAAATGACACTGGAAACTCGGTTGTCTACAGAGAGTGGGCAGAGGAAACAAAATCAGATGTGAGCAAGTTTCTGGAAGGGAATCGGGTCGACAAAACTCATGAGACAGCACTTTGTGTTCTGATCATCCTTGAACAGTACGAAAAGCAAAACTCTGGCCAGTTTGCACATGTGTTTCAAACAACAAGTCGAGAGAGAAACAAAACCAGCCATGAATCAAGGGACTGTATTGACAGCCACAAAGCAAACTCCTTTTGGAACCCAGCCACATCCTTGCATCCTACAGAGTGCACCGTGCAGGCGTTCGCATGGTGCCTTTTGCTGCCATGAAACTCCCTCAACCTGGCTAAAAGCTGGGGCAGTTCCTCTCCATAAGCCCCAGTAAGCCCCTTCAGGGCTCTCTTGTCTCTCTGTCTTTTCTTTAGTTGTCTTTCTCCTTTCCAAATTCACATTGACTGCCTTGCAATGGTCGTCTGATATTAAATGTGGACTTAGTTCTCCCTGCTCCCCATAAGTAGGCTTGATGCCAAGAGCAGCACGTGGGTTGGACTCCATCCCCTCCATGTGCAGGCTGCGGGCAGAGCTGCTCTTCAGGCTCTTTGGGGTCGGTATGCGAGCTCTGTGAGAGCCTGAAATCTAGGTGTCCTTCCATGGGCAGGCATGGATGGTAAATAATTTCTAAGTCTATAGGCCACCACTCAGCTCTTTCACCAGCCAGTGCTCTCCAATGGGTATGGTAGACCTAT
The DNA here is from genome assembly GCF_000687185.1 of Egretta garzetta. Taxonomy (NCBI): domain Eukaryota; kingdom Metazoa; phylum Chordata; class Aves; order Pelecaniformes; family Ardeidae; genus Egretta; species Egretta garzetta. The sequence goes on from NW_009260613.1 coordinate 925,439, forward strand.
CTACAGGGCAGCAGTGTGGGAATGCACATCCAGACCAAGTGCAACACTGTTAGTATGTACAGACCATCACATCCCACCTGCCATGGTTCAGGATCTGTACATGAAGCATGAAGTCCGTTCCATGCCGTCGCCAGCCCAAATGCAGACCTGCAGCATGTTACATGCCAGAGCGTTGTATGGGGCTCCGAGCTCAACCAGGAATTTTGCTCCCTTCTCAGCCAGGCCCCCCACTGATTTCTGTGAATGTTTTATGCTTCAGGGAAGGAACTGTTGAGTTGTTCCTGGGCTGTAAAACTTATTTTCCTTAGCTGCTAAAAAAAATGGCCTTCAGACTTGAGTTGGCCAACACCAATCCCATTCCACAGCTATTCCCAATGTTCATTGGTATATAACTGCAAAGGCAAATTATTGGACCCTTTGGAGAAACACATTCTACCTTTCAGCAGAAAGAACAGTGATTCTTTAACAAAATGTACTCCCTTTTTCTGAGACTGGCCTTCCTTTGTAGAAAGCTGTGAGTCTTTTCCTGTAAGTACCAGGGATTTTTGGTCTCACCTTTCACTCTTATATTAGCTGGTAATTTTTTTTTGTTTAAATTTACTCTTGATAAGTCCTCATGCACAACCAGTTTGTGCATCTAAGTCAAAGACATCCAAACCCCGCTTCTTCAGCCTGGTCTCCCACTGGAATGATGTTTATATGACTCTACTGTGCCTGCCTGTCTAATTGCCTTCCATCCCTTCCAGGAGGTTCAGAGCAGTTGGATAATTTCACCTTAATGGGGGGTTGGAGTCTCAGTGGTCACAGCTGAAGCTCTAGGAGGGCTTCCAAGCCCCACAGAATGACCACCGTGGCCCCTCCTGACACTGAACTGAGATAAAACCTAGGCATGCATCATGCCCCTCTTTGCTGCTGATCCTCCAGCTCCACTGCAAGGGCAAGAGGCTGTCCCCAAACAGGTCCCTCATCAGATGGCTAGAAAGCCAGGACTGCAGGTTGGCTCCTTAGGTGCTTTAGAAAAATCTGATCAAATACAACTTTTGATTCTACTTTTGATTTGGTTTTATCTCATCCAGCAGTTCAGACTGCACAAACAAAGCTCTGTTTGCTCCAGCAAACCAAAGGAAGATGATGCATTCCTCCACTAAGCTGGAGTTACAGGGAACCTAGCCGTAGTCGCTACTTTTGGCCTTCCTGCTAGATCTCAGGAAGTCATTATATGCTAGACAAGTAATTAACTGCACTACAAATGCCGGGTGATCCTAATTCCTTGCTGCCTTATGCTTACTGCATTGGGTGTTGACAGTACTTGGAGCAAGAGACCCACACATAGAGTGTAAAACTAAACAAAAAAGCTCTGGTTAAGGTTCAGATTTGAGGAAATTTTAGACTGCGGTCCAAAATTTTGTGCTTTGAGCTGCTCTGTAGTCTGCGTGTTTCACAGCACAGGGGAATAAGAGCTCTTTTGCCATAATTCTTTCATACATGAAGAAGTGGGAAATTCACCCCTCAGTCCTTTTGAAAGCACACTCTGTGCTCAACGCACCAATTAGCACTTCTGAAGGTAGCAATAGTGCTGGAAAATCACCAGTCAGACTCAGAAAAGGGCATCACCTCTAAAACAATTTCAAGGTGACCAAAGCTTGCTGGAGTAGAAATGTACCCATCCTCCCAGCCAAATGCCGTTCTCAGATTGCATGTTACGGTCTCCATCGAAATTAATGCAAGTTCTTCAGTGGCATCCAAAAATCTCTCAATGACATTGTGAAAAGGAGAAATTTATCATCATGTTTATTTTACACCATTTAAACCATCTTGCTCACAAGCTAACTAAATTGCGTGCAGAGTTGAGTGGGAACTTACAGCCAAAAGGAGAAGTGGGTTCAAAAAGCGAAGGGCCAAGTTCATAGAGGGCTGGTTTAGCGGTGTCCACATCTGATCTCACTACGTTGGTGACTACTGCAAACTGGCATTGTTTACTAGGTAAATAACCATCTACTTTCTGGCATTCTGGTCTAAATATCCACACCTGGTCATCACCAGACACAGGGACCAGGTTAGATGGACCTTTTGCTTGCTACCTCTAGGGACATCCTTGTATGCAATAAAGTGAGCCCTGCTGGATGTCACCTTAGTCAGATGAGATCATGACTTCTTACCAGAAAAAAACTAAAAGAAAAATCTGAATTTAGGGTTCACTTTCAGCACAGGTAGTGAGGGGAATGTTCTTCAAACTATCATCTGAATTCCCTCCAGTAAGAATAGTAACATTTTAAAATTTTATCGCTTTATTTTATCTATATGTCATAGCCAAGAGGCCTCTGAGTACTTCAAAAACTGAATTGAAATTTTAATAATGTATTAATAAACTCAGTGAAGGAGATAAAGAATTCTTCAGTAACTCACACATTCCTTCTATTGACTTAAGTAAAAAAGGACTACATTTTATAGAATTATTTCAAGAAAAACGTTATTTCATCCTCTCTTCCAAAGGGAATCCGTGGGTTATTGAGGATTTTTGTACCTTTATCGTTTAGTTTATTCAGATAGTATTGCTATTTTAATCTAATTCAAATACCGTGTGTTTTTCCTTAAGAACAAACCTGTTTACATTACACTTAAAATCTTGACATCTTCTACGTGCGACTTGAGCAATCTATTTCTATAATTTAAATTAAACACAAATAGTAGTCGGGCACCGCATGCTGTTACTGAAATTTTAAGAAAGTAAAACAACAGGCTTCGGGGAAGTCACTTGCTGAGCACCTGGAACAAGAATTTGCTGAAGTGATAAACCAGCTCTTGACAGCTGCAACTTGTTCCGCAGGTGCAGAAAGCACTTCTTCCTCTCAGTTCCTTCAGCTTCGTGCAGTTCAGTAATTACTTCACTCAATGCTAAGATATCACTTGAGAACTAAGAAAAAAAAAAAAAAGCTAAACCAAGTTTCCTTCTCTAGTCTAGGAATAAAAACTATGTACAAGATGTTTTCACCCACTGATTCGAAACTGAAGGTCAAGGTGGCCTAAAATAATCTGTCCAATCTGGTTCCTAAAGATGGTTTTCCTATCGTTTAATACATCAAGTAGTTTTTAAAAAATATATTAGTTTTGACATACTTATTCTTGAATTATCTATCATACTCAGTTAATAACAGGCAACCTATACCATGGTGTTCTGAATTTATTTTTTTGTATTCCGACTCCATGCACATGCAATTTGATACAAATTACCAGAAAAATGTCAACAATAAAAATGGTTTTATTTCATAGTTATCTATTATAAATAACATTAAAATTTGAATATATATGTGGTAAAGTATGCTACGGCTTCAACATGTCTGTATTATAAAACCTCTAAATTGTTAAAACCACCCCAGTTTTAGCATAAAATCAATTTTTAGCTGCAAATCAATATATTTTATTTGCCATGAAACAATAACTTCAACTTTTCCTTTGGAAAATATCCAAATTATACAAAGCAAACCAAGACTTAAAAGGATTATTTAAATTAAAACTATTTACTTGCTGCTTTAAATCGCAGTCATGACTGGTACTTTAACTCATTGTGTCTTACATGTATACATTAATAATGACACACCCTTAGCTCATAAGTGAGGCCCCAGTTCCAGTGCAGCCAACAAATATATAAGATGAAATTTATAAAAAACCCCAACGAACTGAGCTCAAAATTGTTGTGTCTCACTTTCTACCACTGCCTATGAAAGACATCTTTGAAGGAATTAATTTATGTTAATACTGGAAAATATATGAAGAATAAAAATGATACAGTTGGTCCTATATTGACGTTTAAAAAATGAAAATGCAGAAGAGGGGAAAATAATGTTTTCAAATGTGTTTGGGGAAGGCGGAGATGCTGGGGTAAGGGTAAAAAGCTCTTACATGGACTTTGCTTCTGTTGCACGCTATTGAGAATCAACTCACACAGGAAGAAGAAAAAGTGGGGATTTTAAAAATTATATCCCCACCAAAAAGCTTTATAATCTAGAAATGCTTGCATGAGAATTTAAAGCTGCTACATCTTTTCCTTTCACTGTTTCATAAATCACTCGGCTCTGGTCTCACAAATACTTCATGCTTCCTTACAACTTGCAGCCTTTTTTTTTTTTCCACTGCAGCTGCAAAGTCTACAACTCCAAAGTCATTGAGGCGCTGCACTTTGAGGGGCGAGGGGGAGGAAGGCGGAGGGAATCTGTTTGCTTTGAAGCCCCATGCTCCAGAGGATGTCATCCCAGTTCCTCACTGGCCTATCTCTTAAGCCTGTTAAAGGGTACTAAAAGAACTGTCAAAACTTCCAGTGCAGTACGGCAGCACTTACGCCAAATCCCATGAAAGTAGCTGGTCTGGTGTGATAAAACAAGCTAACAACAAAAGTGCTCTTAGTTAAATTGAGCTGAGGTTGATGACGCTCCACATTGGCCCCTTTCCAGTCCACAAACATACCACCCTTTCCTGCAAGCGCTGCTGATGATAAAGACAACTCTTGAATCACCTAGTTTGATCTTCTGGTTTATCATTGCCCAGATCCTCCCACACCGACCCCAAAGATTTCAGTTCATGGATGTCTGCAGGAGAGTTTGGCATGTGCCCCAGGTGGAGGACAGAAGCAGGTCAGAGGCTGCTGATGGTGACTCCTAAAAAGACACCTTCCCTCGTGACTGCATGATTCAAAAAGCCACTTGTACCTTCTCAGGCTTGAGCATCAAGTCTGAATATCATAGTATCATTTTCATCCTTCTCCTCCTCTCTGCTATAATGTCACATACACATTACGGTCACCAATTTGCAAGGTGGTCCCCCCAGCACCCATCTAGCAGACAGATATAGCTCAGGGTTAGAAAAAAAACCATGGCATCAAGAACAAGCAGTGTCTAGCAGCAAGATGGGGAAATCCGTCACAAGGGAGAAGATACCGATTGCATGGGTTAAAAATGGGAAAATATTTCCTCTTCCAAACACGTACTCAGAATTGCCCAGCAGAAACTTAGGAGAGGAAATGCATGGGCAAATGCAAGCATTTACTAGGCAAAGGATAAAGCCCCAAAAGTCACAAAAATATGTAGAAAACCAAAGGTACCCACAGCACAACCAATTTGGGATTTTTTTTACTGGCCTCTTGGGATATATTTGCACAAAGATCAAGTTTAGGTCATATTTTGCCTCCTTTTTCTGCTCAAAACTTACAGCTACAATGATGGGCAGAAATCAAATGCTTCACGGCATGCTTTGTAAATGCAAGATTCAACTCTGGTTTACAGGGTCAGGATTTAGTGGGTTTCCTTTGCTCCTCACACTTCTCTATGGCACCGCCAGATTAGGTCACAGTAGGCTACGCTAACAAGAGGCTGACTGAAAGGCAAGGTGAAGACGCAGCATTGCCCGTGTTACAACACCCAGCACAGCACGACAACGAGTTCAGTGCATTTTGGGAATTCAAAGACTCAGTTTCTTGTGGAATCCCTCCAGGGCTTGGAGCAAAATGCTGTAGGCTTAAATCCCAAGTGCTGAGAACACCAGCATCCAACTTCACTCGGGAGTGTTTGGCAGAGGAGAGCACAGGTCCTCAGAAAGCCATGGGATCACCACTGCTCTCCTCTAGTAGCATGTAGACCTCTTTCAGCTCCCATTAAAACCCAAATGCAATTATACATTCTCCATAGCATAGTTCCATGTTGTTCCTCCTCCCTTTAAATGACGTTTTAGGCAGTAAACACTCGGCGCTGCCCGGTCACTGGGTTAAAGCCAGCCGGCAGAATTCCACCTCGATCGGCAGGCACCAGGGCATGCTTGGGGATGAGGCAGGCCACACCTCAGCACCGTGGGGCTTTGGGTCATAAAGTGAAATTAAATGGGCTAATTAAGAAGGCGCTTTGTTTTGTTTCATGGATATTTAGAAGGCACCTCCGCTTTTTGCAAAGCTGGAAGTATGTGCATAAAAGGGACAGTGCCGGTATCCCTATATTAAACAGCGCGTTGGCCGTAAAACAAAGAAATCAATGCATCTTCCACCTTTTTATAGGGGAAGCAGAAGTCTCTTAAAAGTGTAGTTAGAGTTGTTGTGGGAGGGAAGGCGGGTGGTTTTACCACTGTTGTCATTGCCAGCATAAGCCTTTTATGGTCATGAGTTAATAGTTGTCTCTCTGCTTCAAAATCAACAAAGAGCAAAGAAAAAAGGCTCGTTTCCTCCTTGGGAAATGGTCTACGCTCAGGGAGGAAGCTCTCTTCCTGTTTTCTCCATAATTGCAGCTTTGCATGGTTTTAGCAAGTTCCACAACCTTAAGCCTCTTCCATATGGAACGTGTTCCTCTAAACATCTGGCTCCTTTTTTATTGCAGCGATAAAACAGATTTATTTTCTACAAACCATATAAAATATTACTTTCTCAGTGTATGATCTACTGTGCCTTTAAAAGTAAAAAATATACAAAGAGATCAATAGACTCGCATGTTTTTCTTTTACTAGTGACAAAATCCTTTTCTAAAGACAACTCAAGGATTAATTTTGACACTGGAAAGGAAGAAAGTCTGAACACCTCCGTTTATTATCTCCATGTTTCTTGATGCAAACCAATGATATGAACTCGGATCTAAACCAAACTATAAATCCAGCCAAAGTGCATTTCTTAGATCCAGGTCAGATTCGAACATGTATCTCTCACACAGGTTCTTAGCCTATACGCATCGTCTTGTAACTATCCTGGGAAGACAACGAAATGCTTTGATTAGTTTAGCAGTCATCTTTCTAATTTGCCTGGATGATATTAGAAAAGAATGGCTCGTGCCAAGAAATTCAGAGGGCTATACAGTAACGAAGAGAAGAGCATTCGTTGATTATCTAATGGCAGTCTGGCTGCAATGTCAAATTTCAGTGGGCAGGGCACTCAAGCAATAAACCAGGAAAAAAGCCATTATAAATCAACAGAATGCCTTGGCTTCCCATTCCATTAGCTGTTATTTTTAGATGTACCGCATGCATGGCTAAGCCACAGTGCTGCAGGGTGCTCCTCCAGAAGTTTTAATCTTTTCCCTCTCTTCAGTATTTCACCTGCTGCTGCCTGAAATGACACAAGCGTTCCCTGCATGCAACAAGCCTAAAAATGAGCTATAAACAATATTGTGAAAGATCTGGCCAACACTCGCTACAGGGATGTAGTCCAACAGTGGCTTCTTTAGAGAAGTGGAAAAAAATAAATGAGTCATTTTCTAGATGCTTTGACAAATCCCGAATTGAGCAAAGTCTGGCTTCGTGCATCAAAAACTGGTGATGCTTTATACCTCTGCTTGCAGCTTTACACCGGTACCATTTCCAGAGTTTCCCTGCCTGTGAAGCTCATCTGGCCCCATGGGAAGGGACCAACGAGGGACAAAGTGACTAGGGGTGGGTGATTTATTTGGGTGAAGAGTAGGGGTGAGAAACAGTGATGAAAAGGGTGGTGAAGAAATGGGAAAAGGCTTCATAAAATGTGAAAGCTGAGTGAGTGGTGCTGCCTGGAGGTCCTTGTGGTGCATCCCTGTGCCAGGCCACCACAACCTGAATCAGGACAATCAACCCAACTGGCTGTCCTCGCCATACCACACGTGCCAGACCTGCTCCTGTGGTCAGGAAGATCAGGGCTGGAGTGCCTCTCACCAGCAGGACAACACCTGGATGGGATGGATCCAGCATCCTGGTACCACTCTGCCAGTGCCCTTTCCAGGTCCATCTGCACTATCATTCACCACATCCTCACAGGAAGATTGCTGCAATATGTTAAGGACAGAGAGCGCAGGTCTTCATTTAAATGAAGACTGTATCCTTGAACATGCAAGGATTAGATTTGCATCTTGTGGGTCTACAGTCAAAGCCAAACATGGGCCACCCAGACTAGAGTCTGACTGGAAACTAAAGTGAAATCAACTGCTCTGTGCTGTTGCTCAACCCAGGAGAGGAGTAGCTGTAACCCTAAGCCAGCTCAGTCCCATGTGAGTGGCACAGGTCCGGCCAAACCAGGGGTCTGCCTTCACATCAGATGAGAGTCTGTGCACTTTGAGGGCCTGATGGTGGCACAGCCACAAGTCACCGGTGCTCCTCAGGCCTGCCTGCTCTCACTGCCCTACTGAAGGGAAGAGACGGGGCAGAGGCTGGGCTTGGCTCCTCCACCATCACATGCCAAGGAGGATCCCTGATGACAGATATGGACCTTCAGCCGCTTATGTCCTGTCTGGAGGCGTCCACTCCCAGTCTAACTCAACGTAAAGAAGTTTCCTTGTGAATATTTCCTATTTTTTGGGTTCCTAATAGTGCCCATGTAATCCAGCATGATGATGTGAAAAGTAGTTCACCTGAAGTAAATAACACCCCTTTCTGCTTAAAATGGCATTTGCTACCTTCTCCACATAACTAGCTTTCTTGCAAAATGAATGCATATATTGCATGAAAGACTGTGCATGCTCCATTTGTACAAAAGGTACAGACTTAACTCCTGAATGCCCCCTTCTCAAACTGGGGAATTTCCTGAAGTCATACAAATCATTTCCTACCTGACACGAAGCTTAGAACCCAAGAGAAAGCCCAAGTCCTCTTTTTCCTCTCCTTTGTCCCCAAAGCCCAGCACTGCCTTGAGTCCCAGGGTGGTTTATGCATTTCAGAAGCAAAGCTACGTGTGTCATCCTGAGAAGAAATCTAAGAAGAAATGACTCAGCTTGATGTTCTAGTGCGCCAAATCCTTGCTAGCTACAACTGCAAAAGACCTGACCTAGTAGATGAAAAGTGATCCTCCTAAACATTAGTAGCATTACCATAAAAAACCCAAACCACCAGAAAAATTACCAAAAAACCAAATGGAGAGCTATATTTTTGTGTGCAGTTGAGTTACTTTAGGTGAGGCAGTTCCTAACAACTAGTGACAAGATAGGTGGCATTTCCAGTTCAATCCCTGTTTGCATGGGGTGAATGCATGTAGGTCTTTTAGGTTCTCCATGCCTCATTTTATGTTTAGGCAAACTTGCTCAGAGGGGTGTCACACTGATTAACACATTAACATTAGGAAAGAGCTTTGTATTCCTTGGATAAAATGACTGGGGAAGTGGGAGCATGCCATTATCATGTCTGGGTAATGAAGTAAACAGTCCTCAGCTGGTGTCGATGGCAGGGATTAGCTGGTGTATGTAGAGCATCTGTTATATAAACTGGATCTCAGAAGCCTGTAGAGTCAGATGCTATAAATCACTTCACTGTATTTGGGATGTCTATTTTAATTTGTGTTCAGTGAAATGCAGTTAAGAAACTCAGTTTAAAAGGCTGGATCCTGAGTCTTTGCTGCAAACGCAAAAGGAAAATCAAGCATCTGTGAAATGAAGCCCTCTGCTTCACCAGTGCTTTGTGTTTCCATAGTACCAGCAACAGTGAATTGGGTTTTAAAGCCAAGGGAAGCAGCTGCTCAAGACCCTGATTTCTGAACAGGTAGGAGAGTTTGGATGGACCACATGAGTGGAAGCCCAGCTGGTGAGACAACATCAAGCTGATCAAGTAACTGAGAGGTTACTGCACCGAAGAGGTCCCTGAGACATGTCATGGCCTCTCCCTGCTCTAGGACCAGCATTGCCCAAGCTCTTCCTGCGAAGCACATCATGAAGGAAGAGGAAGGCCAGCGTCTGCTCAGCAGAGGTGGACGATATGGGCCTCACTGTAACACGGGGGGGAGCAGGAGCCAGCTTTGAGGACACGTGCTCCAAAGAACCCTTGAGAGGGCTACAGAAAGGATGGCAATGGAGAGGCTTGTGTTACCTTTGTCATCCTGGCATCCTGCCTTTGCTGCTTCCCAGTTCCCTTTCCCAAAACTAAACAGCTCTGCAGGTTGCGCTGACATCTAGCATAGGATTCAACCTCCATCCTTGCCCCGGGGCTACAGCCCTTCAGTCAGTGGGTAGAGAAGCACCTCCCAGGGGCAATTCAATCCACCCAAAGGCCAGGCCAGGCACTTTCTGAACGTGCTTGTCTTTTTCCACTGACTTCAGAGAGAGTCTAGATAAGCAGCTGAGACAAATGGCCCAAGATTCTAATCACTAAAATGAAGTAAACCCCTCTTACCAGGGATGCTGAGGGAAGCCTGGCTTCACTGAAGTTCATGGGCTTGCAAAGGACAGGGACTGCTTTCATGCCTGCCTTGGTGCTCCTCACTTTGTTACCCTTCAAGTACAGAAAGCTTGATTTAAATCAAGACAGACATATTCTGTACTGTTGCAGGCAATGATTGACTAGTTTTACCAATTTCTTTCC
>NW_009260613.1:935724-944312 GCF_000687185.1 Egretta garzetta
TAGCAGACCAAAGGTTTTTATTCAAAGTGCTAAACCCCTCCTCAAATTAGCTGCTTTGGTAAGAAAAAGAATGCCTTTTTTTTTAGACGCTCCAGGATTTTATGAATGTAGGCAAGTTAAAGCACCTTAAAAATAAAGCCTGCAGAGTCTAAGGGAAGCCTGGAGGGCAGTGTAAGTGCAACATGCTGAAAACTTGTGTTGGTTTTTTTTTTTTTCCCCTCAATCATTTTACTAGTTAATCTTCCTGGGAACAGACTGATATTTACTCATCCCATGAGAGAGTGGAGTTGTCAGGAATCCAAATGATACCAGGGGATGAGGTTTAAGGAGCTCTACCACCAGTCATCAAACGGGAAGAAGTGGCACAGTTCTTTGGTGACGGACTGTGCTTTTCTCCTCTTGCAGATTTTATCTGATTTTCTCCACATTAAACGGGGAAGTGTTATGAATTGTCTGGGGGGGAAATAAATGACAAGCTCAGAGAATGATCCCCCATCACTAGGCCTAGGGGAAAGTTTGTGGCCATCATGGCTGTATGGCATCAAACAAAATGAAAATGTTCTATTAGAAAAATAATACATGGAAAGGGTCAAACACCACCTTTTCCATAGTAGCTTCCCTTGATGTTCTCATGGCTCCCAGATGGCTCCCAGCATTGCTCCATGCTGTGCCGTGCAGACTCACCACCACGGATCTCCACCAGCCTGGGCACCACTGTCCTGCACACTTCTCCATGGGGAGGAAGTACTGTGGCTTTTTCCATCTCTCTACAAGCCTTGCTTTGCTTTCTTATCATCTGGTTGCCAGGTCTATTAAACTGCTATTGAGGCAAGGGTTTAGAAGGCACAAGATCTGAGTTAATTTCCTTGCTCTGCGCTAACTCTTTGTGCAAGTTTATGGACAACCCATATGCCCGTGTCTCTACCAGGAAATTAAATACCCCTGGGGCTGTTCTCTGGTGTTCACCACCACCACTGTACCACAGACCACATCCAAATCATTACACAATTCTAACTTCCAAAGTAGGGTCTGAATACACATTCAGGTTGTCTGTTGGGAATGGTGTGATGTGCCAGTGAAACGTTTGAGTCGGTTTGAGACAGAAATCAACCCTGGGTCATTTAAACAGGTAATCACATTTGTACAGGCAGTCATGTGCCCCTACCCTGGGACATGATTGTGTCGCCACTTTTTGTGGTGCTGGCTCTCTGGCTCTCTGCACTCCATCTATTAATGAAGGAGAACAGAAGTTCATGTCATAATATGTCATCTCTCTGTGACAGCAATAAACACAGATAGGAAAGATCAATATGAGTATAACCTTACAAATGCTGCATTCTTCCAACACGCCTCTGATTTATTCTATCCAATGAGTCAACAAAGGCTGCTACGCACCTTGCAGTTTTGGCCCCAGAGGTACTAAGCACTGATAGTATGCAGCCCTTTGGAAAGAGCTTGATTAAAAACAAGAGTGTTCCCTGACACAGCACTTTGCATCTCACTGTCTCAGAGTATTTGATACCCTTATCCAGGATGTATAGCGCCTTGTTCTGTAAATGGTCCCAATGGAAGCCAAGTGACATGCTACACACCATGAACGGACAGCTCGGAGTTTGGGCAGGCTCTAGCATGTACATCATGCTGAGATGGATGAACACAACCCTATTCACATACAGGAGAAGGCAATGTTTGGTCGGCTGAATTGCTCCCAGGACTCCCCTGATTGCATTGCCTAGGTCACCATTGAGTAAAGAAGGCATTCAGCTACTACAATGATGTGTTTACGGTCTGGAGCTGGATCCTACCACATGGGTCAGCTAAGCCGTGGTAACTCACCCTGCATCTACCTGAAGACTGCAGCAAGGTAATTCGTCCTAGTTTACCCTGTCATTAACTGGGGGTGAAATAAGTCTTTTATATTGGCTCCAGCCTAAGACCATGTATGCACATGGAGAGCTCCACACCTCAGTTAAGGTGGTTTGGCTTCAATCATGGTAATCTGGGCCTAAATCTGACCATAGCATCTTTCGAACTAGATCCAAGTAGAAACTGCCATGCGTAATGGATAAAGTTTTTGCCTAAGTGCTGCAGGAAATAAATGAGACTTGCATTCATATGTTTCTTACTCACCAAGATTTATCCTGCTTGCTTATTAATATTTCATTGCCTTCCACAGAATTATTATTAATTCACTGTAGCATATGTCAGAGAAAAATCAGGAGCGCTGTCTTCCCCTGATAGTTCTCAGCTACTAAATCATTGGTTTTAAACTCAGAAAGGTAAGAGGCAGAGAAAATAACCCCTCTGTGAAGAATAATCTACTTGAGGATACCCGTATTTCATAATCCTATTGTATTTGTAAGTGAACCTCCAGTAAATCAAGATAAAGCATCCATTTAAGTCATGATAGCAGCCCAATCTGAGAGACAGAGGTCTGTACAAAGCCTGCGACAACTCAGGCAGCTCAGTCAGTCTTACCGCTAGTCTTGTTGCATGTATATATGCTGGTCTTCCGTAGGTCTTTGCTAAAGTTGAAGAATATTTTGGACTTGCATATATGGCTGTGTGAAGTGAGGCCACTCCAGACCGAGTGGATGGGAGCCAGCTCTAGTCCAGAATTACGCTTTAGCTAATGCGTCCTGCTGATCTGCTGACAGCGCGGAGGAAATAAACAGGAGGTGACAAAGAGAAGACCCACAGAGCAAAGAGGCGTTGGAGAAGGAATCCAACCTCTGAGACTGGTTACACGTGCAAGAAGCCCCAAGTCTCTCCTCAAGCCACACAAACCACCTGGACAGAGCTCGTCAGCTCCTACACAGCTATGTTTATCCAGTGATCTCAGAGGCGTTGGTAACAAGATGGGAATGAAGTAGTCACACGTCAAGAGTAAGTGCAGGAAATGCAGCATGCTGGTTTTCCATAGCACAGCTGTGGAGCTCCAGCTATCAGAGGTATGGAGCTCACCACCAGCCCTCCAGTCTGGTCCCACCTGAAGGCAACCAGGATGTGCAGTGTCTCCTCAGATGTTTGGCTGCTTTTCGAGAAGCCATGTGCCCACCATCACTCCTGAGAGGTCACTTTGGCAGCTCCCAGCCAAGAGGGCTGACTCACGGACAGAGGTTGCACTGCTTCAGCTAGGTGGGAACACAGAAAACCATTCCAAATGTGCATTACAGAAAGGGTTATACCATGGCAAGCTGCTTAAGCCAGGATGTACGTGCAAGCTGACATGGTGAACAAGTAGTTGAACACTGGAGAAAGCCCACTCAGAGCCAAAGCAGTTTGATGGACCCTGGGAAATGTCTCACCACCACTGAAACTGGGATAAGTGCTGCACACAAAATTGTGCCAAGCTTCCCTTGGGAGGCAGCAGGCAGAAACCCCCAGCATACTGACAAGCATGAGGTCCACAATGCAAGCAACAGCCGCCTTCCCCTGTTCATGCCCACTGATACTCAGACCCTCGGGCAGGAAGCCCATACCAATCTCTGCAGCACCCTGGGCAGTCCAACATGGGGGCACGGTGGGGTGGTCACCTTGTTAACCCCACACAGTAAAGTAAAATAAGTAAGTGTGGCTGCCAAAACTGTACAGAGGCTTCCTTGGCTCATGAAACCACACCACAGCACAATCATCTTCCTCTTAGCACTCTCAATATCGTTGCAGAACCATGCTCTGCACTCCACAGGTCTGTTCAGAAAGGAGCCCAGGGGTTCGTTTCACACCATCATGGCACGGCAGACAGCAAACAGCCACCAACACTGAGCGCATTCTGGTGGCACTTGGCACTGTCTTCCCCGCCCTCCTTACCTTCTTTTCCTCTTCTTAAGACAAGGCAACCAGCTCAACCTCACGGTGATGACTACATCATGCTGATGCATGGAGTTATCATTACAGTCTTCTGCCATGGTCACTGCTAGTCTCATCATGCAAAGTGTAGGCCACACGGACATCAACAAGTGCTTGGAACAGGTTTTCTCTGCACAGCCTGGCTTTCACACAGCTGTGGAGAATGAATTTCTGTGGTCCCTTGCAGGGAAGCAGCACTCTTCCAAAACAAACGAAAACCTCAAACCAAATGAAACCAAAAAAATTTTTTTTTTCCCGTAAGTAAACCCAAACTGGAAACTTGCATTGTCATAAAAGAAGTGCTGACTCGTTCCCAAGCAGGTAACACAAAGGTTTATCCTCCGGTAAATCGGATCATTTTTATCATAGAGTAATACAGCAGAGCGTGAATTTGTTCTCAAGATCAGGTCCTTCCCTTCAGCATATTTCTGCTCAGGGCAGGCATAGCATTGCCTTAGGACTCCTCCAAACTTTCCTGACAGGTCCCTAACATTTCAGAGCTATCTGAATGCAACGCAAAGGCAAATACTTCCCCACGCTGGTGTCTGGCTGGTGAGCGGCGCATTAAATAAGGCAGAGGCACTCAGCTGGGAGGCACAATCCTGCAGAGCACAGCTCCATCACCACCAGAGCACAGCCATCCCCCGGCACCTCCCCACACCAGGGACACACCAGCTCTCCTGGACGCATGGGAGGACCAGATTCAGCTTCCCAGCTTGCAGATGGCATCCCTTGGAGCAGGCTGTCGGGGACTCGTGGGCTCTCAGTCCCGCGTCCCATTCCTCCCATGTACAGCCCCGACACTGCTCTGCATCAGCCCGGGCGCTTCTGCAGCCGGTCGGTCACTGCGAGCAGTCGGAGGCAGCATGCATTGTAAGGGCTGTCAGCACGGCAACCAGTTCCAGTGACTCCCTTTTTGATTTACATTTTCTACATCCTTTCTGAGAAACCTCAATTGTCTATTTAATCCCTTAGCACTGGAGCAGAAGCATTCAGCTGTGCAACCCAGTATAGCAGGCGCAAATTTGATACCCATTAAAGCTGAGGAGTTACCAAGCATAAAAACCCATATGGGGACAGCATAATCCCTGGTGTAATTCCATTCATTTTCGTGTACCAGTGATGAATCTGACACAGCAATCGGGATTTCCATCTCACACCAGTTTCCCACATCCCTTTAGTGTGTTCAGTAGAAGCAATTCCAGCTTGCATTTAGATGGTGTGAGCAGAATTAGGCTTAATCTGCTCATGTTCTCTGATGTTCCCCTGCATGCTCCGGTCACGAGCAGGGACCACAGCTTTGCTCTCTCTGTACAAAGTTTTCATTACTGAATAGAATTCTTTACAGCCACACCATTTTTAACTTTGCTTACTTGCGGAGTGCGATGGGAGCTGGGTTTAGGGGCAGGCACACGGGGCAATGGCATGAAATGCTACGCTGCGGCAAGATTCAATTAGGGCACGACTCGCCTTCGGTGCACGAGTCAAGCAGGGTGCTCTGCAAAGAGCAGAGCTGCGCTTCGAAGGACTGCCATGCAGAAGGGCCAAAGATGACACCATGGGCCCGGCGGTTTGTAATATCCTTACCACTGGGTGCAGCTGAGCATGTGTGTCTCTTGCGATGTTTTATTGTCCGGATAACAAATCACGCATCAAGATGTATGAAAGTCACAAGCATTATACCCTCAATTTATAGGCCTGGCACTAATGTATGCATTTGGGTTTAAAGCACTTTCTTGCAAGTTAAAACCCAGCCCTGCTAAGAACTGGTGTAATTCAATACTTCCTTTGAAAACCTCCCATAGGAAGATTAGAACAATCTCGGTGATTACAGTCTATCTGGGGTCCACAGATGCCAGTAATCTATGGAAATTGTGAACTCGAAGGATTTATGTCTAAATGTGATTTAAAATCCACTACCAAATCTCCACTGTGGTGGCTTTTTTTTTTAATGATTCCTTTCTTTCTCCTCTCTCTCTCTTCTCCCCCCCCCCCCCCCGCCCCAGACTGTACGCGGCGGTAATGTCTGTCTCGAAGGCAAACAGGCGGGAGGCAAACAAGAGCCTGCCTCCTCTCTTGCAGCCACGGTCGGCGTGCACCGTCCTCCACGGTAGTTGCAGCAATTGCCCCAGCCAGGGGCTCGGCTCTGGAGCCTGTCTGCAGCCCCCTCCCTGATGAGAGGCAGCTGGGGTTGATGCTGTTTAAAGATCTATCACGGACTCCCACGTGAATGGGAATGTAAAGAGAAGTCACAAATCAAACCTGAACCGTGCAGTCCACTTCAGCGAGAGCTGTTTGCGCCATGTGTTTTGCAGGTTCATTTCACTGGAAGGGTAAATTGGTCTAAATTAGGGCCAGATTTGAGAAGCCAGCGCTGAAGATGTGTGCTCTGTGCATGCATGCACATTAACCCAGCCGAAGGGCCGGGCCGCTCCCAAGCTGCAAGGAGGGTAAACGGGCACCTACATGCGGGACAGGGGGACAGGCACAGCCCGCCAACTTTTTGTGGGGGGGTGCTTGTGTACAGCTCCTTCAGGTGACTCCTCAGTGCCTGCCTTCGGGACTCTGACCTTGACACCGGCTCTTCCCCGTGTGGACACAGCTTTTACTTCCCAACACTGGGTACCCTGCACACAGATCCACATACATCCACAAATCTTTAGTATAAGCTTTTCAATTACAGGGCTTTCAAACAACGACAACAATAACCTTGTCTTCCCAGCCTGTTCAAATAAACTGTTGCAGATTAAGGGCCTGAGTTTCTGTCAAGTTTAAACAAATAGGCAGAGCACCAGAGCTCTGCAGTATCGCACGCCCGTGACAGCCGGCTCCCGCAGCTCTCCAGGGCAGAGCGGAGCACCCATGGGATTGCTTGCCCACCCGCTCCCCTCTCACCAGCTCAGAAGATGCAGATCCAGCGGGTCCTTAAATCCAAACCAGGGTTTTGGTTTTACAGCTCTGGAACAAGGAGGTTTTGCTTACCCCAAACCTGGCTTCAATGGGGGGGGTGCTTGTGTACAGCTCCTTCAGGTGACTCCTCAGTGCCTGCCTTCGGGACTCTGACCTTGACACCGGCTCTTCCCCGTGTGGACACAGCTTTTACTTCCCAACACTGGGTACCCTGCACACAGATCCACATACATCCACAAATCTTTAGTATAAGCTTTTCAATTACAGGGCTTTCAAACAACGACAACAATAACCTTGTCTTCCCAGCCTGTTCAAATAAACTGTTGCAGATTAAGGGCCTGAGTTTCTGTCAAGTTTAAACAAATAGGCAGAGCACCAGAGCTCTGCAGTATCGCACACCCGTGACAGCCAGCTCCCGCAGCTCTCCAGGGCAGAGCGGAGCACCCATGGGATTGCTTGCCCACCCGCTCCCCTCTCACCAGCTCAGAAGATGCAGATCCAGCGGGTCCTTAAATCCAAACCAGGGTTTTGGTTTTACAGCTCTGGAACAAGGAGGTTTTGCTTACCCCAAACCTGGCTTCAATTTTATCTCATTTCCATAAATAGCACTAGGAACCTTTGGCAATGTTTTGCCACATTTTCCAGTGGAGGACAGGCAAAGACTCAAGGCCAGTGCTATATAAGGGTATCTGAACAGTGTTTCTCCTGCCTCTTTGCACCTAAGAGCCTCTCAAGTCTCCTGCCCAGGTGTTTTATCCCCTTCTGCTTTTCAGTCCATATTTTTGAGCTGTCGTTCCCTTGTGTTTCACCTCATTTCCTCCCAGTTTCCACCTCCATTTTGTCACTTAATCATGTGGGCCTCTGTAGCCTCTCATTTGCTTGTGGTAAATCTGGCATCTTTATTAAATCCAGACTGTTTCACTCTGGGGGCACATTTACAGGTAAATCTCCTTATAGGCAGCCACCTCTGACTCAATAGGACGTTTAATCCTGCAGCTGTCAAACGCAAGGTGATAAATCATCTACCTCTGATCAAATAAATCCTGCCTCTTTTTGTTCACCCATGGTACTTCTCCCGCGTTATTAGGGACGGTGTGTTGGCTTGGACTGGGATAGCCAGCAACTGAACTTTTCAACGCTTAAAGATCAGCAACTTCTAAACTCCTTTTTGTTTCATTTCTACTGAATCGGGGCCTGAAGAAAGTGAGTTTTTCTTTGTTTGAGTTTTTTGTTTGGTTTTTTTTTGGGGGGGTGGGGTGGGGGTGGGGCATGGGTTTTGGGTTTTTTGTTTCCCGAGGCTGCAAGAAGGAAAACAACCCCAAAAGGCAAGCTTGGATCAAAATCCAGCTGTAGAGCTAGGAAGGGGTTAAAGGCAGTCCATCTCCATCCTAGGAGAGAGGCCCAGTAGGCAGCTCTGCCCCGGCAGCCCCTGCACAAAGCCCCATTGAGCGGGGCAGGAGCGGGGCAGGAGGGGACGGCGGAGGGGGTGTATCTCCACAAGCCCCTTCCTTTCACTCCAAAGAGCCAGCAAGGCCCCTTGGCAGCTCCCGCCGAGCTCGCAGGCTCTGCCAGCCAACTGCTCCTTGTTTGTTCCTTTTGCTTGAAACAACAAGGCACACAGGGAAAATAAATACAAAAAGCCCCCGGTATGTGTGTAGCATTAAGCTGCAAGAGCCGCTGCTCCGGTCCAAGGATTTTAAAAACCTACGGTTTCTTCCACCACACTAATTTGGCCGTGTTGCACCTGCAAAGTATTTTTTATTCCAGCATCCTTCTTAAACACAGATGTACATGCTGAGCCGGGAGCCTTCTGAAGTGCTCTGTATTGT
>NW_009260613.1:944360-959585 GCF_000687185.1 Egretta garzetta
GCTGAACGCTTTGAGAACCCCTGCTCTCAGGTGCACGGCCCATGTGCTCCAATTTGTGTGCCTAAATTTCAGCTACCTATTCCTACCCCTTGCTTTCCAAATATAGCCTGATCCGGACAGCCCGTAAGTCCCTTGACTTCAGTAAGGCAGTTCAGTACCTGTAAAAAATCAGGCCACTTGTTTTGAAGTGCTCAGACATGGATTTAGGCCCCAGATGCTCAAAAACTACAGCTTAAATTTAGACATCTGCATCTGTACCACTGGCAAAGTGTTTTTATTTTTGGAAGCACTGAGCCCCAGCAGCTCCCATTAATTTCAGTAAGAGCTGCTGGGAGCAGAGCGTCTTGGAAACCTCTTCTGGGGAAGCTGTGCTAACATTAGACTCCTGTTTTCAGAAGCATTGGCTTGAGAAGAAATGACACACGATCAGGAGGAAGGAAAATGTTTGTTTAGCCTTCCTGTTTAATAAAGTCATTCCATGAGCAACGGATCTGGTAAACTCCAATTTCTTGAGGGTTGGCACCCAGTGTCCTCAAAATCCCATCACCAAACAGCAGTTTGCTCAACTCCCTCTCATGTTCCTGGCCCGTTTGGTGGGACAAACTGCTGCGGCCAGGTCCTGCCAGGTGGCTGGGACATTTGCTGCTGCCGCTGAACACTGAGTGACAGCTGCCTTTCCTCCAGTGCCAGCTTAATTTCTTCCTCTTTCTTCTAACCAGACTAATTTTCATGGAAGCTGCAGGAACTTATGTGTTGCAGACATTTAACCTTCTATCAAATTTGGTTGAAAAATTGCCCAGAAGTTATTACGGACAAGATACACAACTGGATGAGATTTGTTTCCTTAGGAACCTGGGCTAAAAGGCAAAAATTAATCAGATACTTGTGGATATCTGAAAAATTCAGGCTACAGAACTGAGATATAACCAATAAAAAAAAAAATCTGCAAAAGACAAAAAAGTTGACAAGGCTGTGAGACCTAAAGGCAAATAGTAGTTTAAATGCAGAGACAAACCTGAAAAATGCATTCAAGAGACAATTTGTGGCACTTTCATCCATTTTAACCTATGCCTGTGTGAGACAGGCGAGCGGCGGTGCATGTGGTTCCTCCATGTGGGAAGCACGTGGCTCACATGAAGCATACGACTCAAGCCAGTGTCACGTTCAGGTAAATCCCTGAACAAGTCACAGAAGTGTCTACAGCTACAAAAGCAGTAATTCACGCCACGCCACGGACCCTCGCCTCGTGTGCCGCAGCAGCTGCGAAGCGTGCGGTGCCTGGGGAAGAAACAGCCTAACAAGAGTTTTTGTAGATGACATTTGCCATGCTTTTAAAACAGTTATAAATACAACCCAAAAAGCCATAAATTCCATCTGTGTTCACAGCTGAAGGAGACAACAGTAACTCGGTCTCCCGTTCCATGAGGCAGGAGGAAATGTCAAGGAAGAACACTGTGATTTTCTAGAAAGCAAGAAAGTGAGGAAGAGAAATCCATGGCAAAAGCAGTTAAAGTATTTTTAGAAAGGATGCTTGGGAAATGAAGCCTATCAGGGCAGTGGAACTGTACAGAAAAACGTAGGAAATGCCCCATCTCGGGATGGGAGGAAGAGGCGCCAGGCTCAATCAGCGGCTGTGTGTTGCTCTCAACCATGATCTCTCTGGCTGTGGTCTTCAGGACCTCTTTTTGGAACAGGCACCCCAAGCTGCAAGATGAGAGAAGATTTATTCTCCTTCCCCTTTTATCTTTCACATAAGAAGGAACTGTTGATACAAAATTTTGCTACTACATCTTCCGAACAAGATATATATATCTATATAGGCAGACAGACAGATAGATAGATATACACAGAAGTTGTATATGCCAGACATAAGGTCTCAGCTGCCCTTGCTGGCAGGAAATATCATTAACAGCTTTGGCTGCAGACAGCGATGCAGTAGGCCATCGACATATCTTGGGGGACGGCGGTGCTGAGATGTTTGGGAGAACACAAGGCAAGTCCTGGGGTGGACTGGGACAACATGCAGGAATTTTCATAAACTCCATACATGACCCTTCCAAATGTTTTTCTCCAATAATTGTGAGGAAAATCCCCAAATGCCACATTTTTGCGAAGCGGCAATCTCATGGTATTTCATTTTGGAAGCTGTCAAACGCGATGCTTTGAAAATACACTGCTGTGGCTGGCTGGGATGGGTGACCTGGGCGCTGGGTGCCCCGGGCACCCTGGCCGATAGGTGTGATGCTTGCTGTTACGGGGTAGCAGAAAGGCTGCCAGGGCTTCCCTCATCTCTGCCCATCTGCTCACTGGGATGCATTGGGGGGAGATGCTGGGAAAGCTTGTGGACAGCCTCCCAAGCTTTAAGTCTCCCTGAAACCTTTCATTCTGCCTAAGGAGCTCACAGGATGCAGCAAAAGGGAGCCTTGGCCATTGGGAACCAGTGCCCTAAGGCTCCCTAGCTAAGCAAGAGGTCCCCTCATCTGTGGGAAGCCAGTAAACCCTCCACCACAGCAGCACTGAAGCCGTTCCCACTCTTCTCCTGCACTTGTGACCAAGGAATCTAGTGCTAAAACCGGTAACAAACCCTCATCAGATCTATACCATCCACTTTCAGTAGCTGGCCATGTTTTGATCCCTCTCTAGGTTTTAGGGTGTCACTCAAAATCTGGCAGGAACACATTTTTTCCCCATCTTCTCAGGGCAGCGGTGGTGGGGAACATGACTCTGCGGGCGTCCTGCCCCACTGAGCTTTCCTACCTGCTTGTGTTCAGTCTGACGGCAACATGGGCCAAGCTTTGGCCAGTCTCAGGTGACTCACTAGACTCTGAGAGCTGTTCAAAGAAAACTGAAGGAACAGACAACAGGAAAGCTTTCTAACTATGGCTGTGGGCTCAGCTAGATTCTGAAATGGGTGCTGAAGTATCATAAAGTGAAAAAAGGGCTGCATGGCAATAATATATGGCACTGAATTTAGAGTGTGAGCCCAAGATTTAGTGCCGTTCAGTTTTTGTAGGCTGTCCTCAGAAATGCTTAAGGTAGGGCTAACAAAGAGTGCTGCAGTACAGACCGACCCTTTCTCTCTCTGGGGGCCTGCACCCGGCCAGCCTGATTCATTCCTTATTCATAGGGTGAAAAACCCCATAGGTTTCAGAAGGAGATATTTCAGATCAAGGACTGAAGCATTTGCGCCTAGATTTTCAGTCCACGCATTTTGCACACTCCTGAACCCTCACAACAATGCTGTGATTCTGTAGGGATCTGTGCATTTAAACCAGCATCAAAACTCCTTTATGGCCAAGATTTAAAATGTTGAATGCATCAGAGAAGAGAAACATTTGCACTGCGTTTCTTATTGTTGGTTGCCTTTCTCTAAGTGCTTTCAACACCACCAAATTAGTCCAGAAGTGGTTAAAAGCAGCTAAAGGGAGCTTTGGAGGACTCGGTGTCAGCTGGCATTCTAATGAGAATTAGACAATCGGAAATAGGCAGCTCCGAGGCCAAACAATTAGCCAGACAATTAAAAGGCTCTACTGTACGGGGTTTTATGTGGGATGGGATAATGCAGCCGCAATATTTGTGCTAATAAGGTAGACGGATAAGAATGAAGTTAATTTCCCTTCTCAGCAGCTAAATGAACAGATCACTCCATTTTAGTCAAGCCCAAAAGGACGTAACTTTTCCCTAATCGGAAAAAAAAAAGGTAAAAGAAAGAAATAGAAATGGTGGTCTCTGGCTATGGAAATAAAGGTGGATATTCAACTGGTGTGGAGCTTGCAGAGGTCCAGCGCCAATGCCGCTCTGCTCTGCTCTGTCTCCTGCAAATGCCACTTTTGCCTGTGTCGTAGTTAAATCTCTCCCTATTCCCATTCTGGATTTTTCCATATGTACAGGATAAGACCATTATACCAATCTGTTTTAATATTTTTGATCATAAAAGCTCATTACAGCTCAGAGGTATGACAATTTAATATGAAAAATGAAAACAGGGAAGAGTATGAACACAAACTGCCACTACCCCAAAATATGCAGGTAGGTTTCCTGCATTTGGAGAAATTGCAGAGTAGGGCACACCAAGGGGTATGGAGGATGAGCCTCACCCTGGAGAACCCCCTTCCTGACCACGGTGTGCCCCTGCAAACGCAGTATGCCAGCCAGGGAAGAGGCACGGGCTGGAGGCCAGAGTGACCCCAGAGGCATGCCCAACTCCAGACGGCTTCTCCTTCCCCTACGTTCTGAAATCCTGTACCTCTCCAACCCTGCAGCATAGCAATGACATGCCAAGAGACAGACAAAGTTCCAGGTCCCATTACCCATCCAGTTTTGGGGGGGCTGGCTCAGCTACTGCAGCAGCATCTTACGCTGGTGCTTGCAATCAAGGCAAAACCCTCTGAACTTTAACATCCACCTGGGCTAGGCAGAACTGCACCCGAACCCCACGGCACAAAGCAGATGCTACCACCTTGGTGCAATGGATGTGGACCATTTGCCTGGACTTGGTCCTGGGCAACTGGCTCTGGGTGGCCCTGCTTGAGTGGCGGGGTTGGACCAGACAACCTCCAGAGGCCCCTTCCAGCCTCAGCTGTTCCGTCACTGTGTGGCTCTGTGATGTGCCGTGCACCAATGATGTAAAACACCACCAAAGCTTTGAACACTTTCTCCTGCACTGGAAGTGTCACCTCCAGGAGGGAGGGCTGGGAGTTTGTGGAGATGTGTCTGGGAGCCCCACTCAAAAGACACACACACGTGCGCGTGGAGCCACTTGAGGTTTCTGGTTCTGTGTACTCTCTTCCCCTCTCCTTCAGCCCGCGTAGGCTGCTGCCAGAGCCTGCCGTCACGCTTTACATTAGCTTACTGGCTTCTGTGGTCTACCAGCAGTCATGTGTTGCTGTTTAGCAGAGAGCACCACGAAAACAGTGAAAACGAGCTATTTTGGTTTGGTGTCTCTTTGCAGTTATAAAAGACCAGAAGCAAGTTGTTGTACACAGGATAATTGAATCCCCAGGAAAACCAGCCATTTGGAAAATGAGCCACTGGCCCATCCTACAGTGGGGCACACTGTTGTTTTTCTGCTGGGATGGCAGGGATTTGTATCTTCGAGGTTTACCGCACATGCATGGGATAGGTCAGGCATGGTCAGCTTTTCACTTCGCCCCTCTTTCTCCTCCCTCTCCCCAAAAAGCCACCTGAACGGACACGTGACAATATCACACACTCAGAGGCAAATGTATTTACAATGCATCGGCATGGCTCAGTTCAGGCTATAATTACCCCATTATGGCTTTAGCCAAGCCTTTTCTCCAGTAATGCCCAGATGTACCAATTACTTTTCCTCTATAATGAAAACAGATGAGAAACAGGTGACAAGCCCTGTTTGTAGCAGAGGGAGGGAAGGAAGGTTTTGGCTAATCAGAAAATGGCCCTGACAAGAGCCCTGTATTGGAACAGCATGGTGAAGGTGCCTTACAGTCGCCGCTGCCTGGCAGGTCTGATGCGGAAGATCACAGAGCCAGCTATCACTTTAGTATATTTAATACAGGCATCTGTATTATTAACCAAAATCTCTTCTTGGCCACTGGAAACTGGAAGCATGTGTTTGAGGCTGCATTCCCACCTCGCCAGCCCTGGCACCACAAACTCTGGCCAAGTTCTGCTCTACCAAGCGCCTCACATTCCAGACCGGCCCTGAGCAGGAGGCCCCTTTGGAAGGATCAGGTGTATGTTGGAGTCCTTACCCCTTCCCTACCCTGTTTTTAATAAGGCCTTTTTGTATGATTGCTCCCTGGTTCCTGCTCTTTTTCCAAGCAGGCGCACATGGAGTCGAGGATCTCCACGGTGCAGAGACCCCCGTGCAATGGGAGGCGCAGGGGCTCAGCTGCCTTTTCCCTGGGCACACTGGCACAGAGATCAGGGCAGGGATGTGAGATGCAAATAGCATCCCTCTGGATGACTGGCTATTGCGTTTCTGACCAGAAAGCCTTTCCCAACTACCGCTGTACCAAAACCTGGTAGGCAACCAGTTTTGTCCAAAAATCCCTGACTCTATCAAAACCCTTGGAAAACACGCGGCACCTTCCTCTATCTGAAATCATTCTGCATTCACAAGCAGCACTTGGGGAAGTTTTACCAGGCTGACATGCAGAATGCTCATATTGATACCAGTACTGCTGCCTACAAACCACAGCACCAGCAAAACAGGAGTTACACGCAGCTGTATCAAAGGCCTTAGAATCATAGAATCGTCTAGGTTGGAAAAGACCTTTAAGATCATCGGGTCCAACCGTTAACCTAACCCTGCCATCCCACCACTAAACCATGTCCCTACGACTTCAAGGACGCATTTGCTCTGTCTGGCATATATAACTGAAAGCTATTTCATTTTAATTTTGTGCTTCACGTACATAACATCCTCACTAACGACAGTGAGGTAGAGTGACGGAGCGCTGGTGGGAAGGCTGACAGACTTACCCGAGTCTGTAAAAGAATAAATTCTTTAAAACCATGTGCAATAGCCATTGCCTCCCAGCAAATACACTCAAGTGTGAGGGCTTTTTCTGCTATGACACCATTACTGTTATGAATGATGCTGTAGCACTTTTACTAGCATGTGGGGAAGCATCATTCACATATGACTAAGAGACACTTGTTAATCATTTACACGATTAACGTGCTAGTGCTTCCCCCCACACTGATTCAGTCCCATTTGTCAACTCGCTTTTGTTTGTTTTATTTTAAGCAGCTCTAGCATCAAGATGCGTGAAGCCCTGCTGGGGGTTAGGAGTGCGGTTATCCCAAGGACTGAATCCCAAGTCCTCCGTGAGGGTTGCTGAAGGATTTCACTGGAGCGGAGACGCTGGTGCGGAGCTCAGGTAACCAGCAGTGGTTTATGGATGGATTTTGACATACTGCCTGTAACCAGATGAGACCCAGGTCCTCCTGAAGTCAATGAAAAGTCCACAACTTCACCCAGTAAGACCCAAGAATGCATGTTACTCTCAGATATTTACTACAAGGAGGGCCAAGCTGCCCATCTTTTGTTTTCTACTGAATTTAGCTATGATTTCTGAGGTTTCCCCATTGTGTGGCTTTGGCTTCTGAGCCCATCTGCTTCACTTCAGGGTATGTTTTCCTTGTGGTGCGTGGGCTGTTGGCTCATTAACGTGGTGTTAATGGAGTATGGCAGCTAGAGCCTTCCTCCACTCACTGATAAGACGCTCTTTCCGGAAGGAGGTTTGCCCACAGCGGATTCAGCAGCTGAAGCATTTATCTGCCGTGGAGTGTTAATAACTGTCGGGTTATAATTACCAAATCTCAATATTTACAGGAAACCAGCCTCTCCATTGTGCAGCTAATAGCACAATCTTGAATGTACGAAAAGCCCATTTGCTATGAATGAGGAGCTGCTTGCTAAAATTCAAAAGCAATTAAATCGTAAGCAGTAGCTGACATTTAATGATTGTACTGTTTACCAAGGAGCCACCACTTACTAGGCAGAATTCTGGCGGTGAAGATGCTCTGCTGGACAAAAGGACCTGGGAAGCCCCCTCCCCAGCGACACCACAGAGAGGATTAGTGCACACCATGCCTCACTTGTGAGACTGGAAAGCCCAAACCATTTTCAAACCTCCAGATAGAAGGAAGAATTTTTTTTATGGTGTGGATGGTGAAACACTGGAATGGGTTGCCCAGAGAGGTGGTAGATGCCCCATCCCTGGAAAAACTCAAGGCCAGGTTGGACGGGGCTCTGAGCAACCTGATCCAGTTGAAGATGTCCCTGGTCATTGCAGGGGCGTTGGACTAGGTGGCCTCTAAAGGTCCCTTCCAACCCAAACCAGCCTAAGATTCTATGATTTGAGTTGCCTCAAACAGCTGGCCGGCAGCAGATCCCACCGCACCTTCTTTAGCTGCTCTGATGTGGGATCAGGCTGTGTGCTGAACAGATGAGGTGGCTCCTCTGATTTCCACTACTAGAGAGAGGGAAGGTACATTTAGTTCCCCTGTCTTTATTCCTTAGCTCAACTGGTCTAGTGTGTAAGTCCTTAAACGTGTTATGTGTCTTCTCTGCATGAGTGAGGGATCTGGCCCTCCGCATCTGACATGTTTCATCACATCAGTAATTAAACTGCACACCTGAATAGACAGAAATAGGCAAATAAATTTTTTTTTATTGTTATTACTCCTTATACAGCCTTTTTTGGTTTTGATGGCCCAAAGCCCCTTTTTTTCTTCCTCAAAGAAGTGAAAAGTTCTATTCAACTTGGGTTGAAGAGAAAAATCTTCATTTGACTTAAATAGAAACATTATTGTTTCCCTGGAAGGATTTTTCTTTCTTACTGTTCATTATTATTACAAAGCTGAGACAAATTTCAAAACAAAGCTTTGTTTCCTAGTGAAAAAACAAATCGCTTCAGTTATTTCAAAAATCTTGAGATATCCCTGCTCTGCCATCGCCAAAACCACTTGCTAAATTTCACAAGTCTAGGTAAAAAGTTTTGGTTGATCCAAAGCTGTACTCTTTTTTTGCAGCAAAGGAAGTCTGTGCCCTAGAACTTCAGCCCAACCTCCCGAAAGCAGCCTTCATCGCATTATCCCAGAGGACCCTGGAAATCATGACTCAAGGCTTTCCCCAATACGTTTATATAATGAGAGGGTCACCTGTAGAAACTTTGCAATGGATTAAATGCAGCAGAGGAAGCCTGCCTGGTTATCGTGGCAGATCTATGGGCATTGTGCTTAACCCAAGGACCGAGACGTGCACCGGAGACACTTGGTGCAGGATGGGACCCAGACCCACCCAGCAGCCAAGCCCCGCTGGCTGCACCCCTGCAGAGGAGGAAACCTGGCAGAGGATGCCTTCGTGTCCTCACTCCTCCTCCGAAAGCCTGGCCAAGGGGGATGGAGGGCAGCTGGTATCTGTGCATGGGGCATACATATCCTGGTTATCATTTCTTGGCTTCAGCCAGGTCCTGCATTTGCTCTGCGCAGTACAAATCCAGGACTGGGACCCCGAGCTTTAGGCAGCTTTTGCAACCCCTCTTGTCCATTTTCCCTGCTCCCACAGAGCCTGCAGCCCGGCGCTGTGTCCCAGGAGTGCAGCCCAGCATCCGACCCTTCCTGACAAGGGAGTGGTGTAAGGGTAAGCTGTTCAAAACAGTTCCTGTGCCTCCTCTAAGTTTTTGGATATGAAAAAAAATCCACTTTTGCTAATACCCACTACAGCTAAGGATAAAGTTCTCTATCTCTCGGCACATTTGGTAACTATTTACTTAACTAAATGGCAAAAAAGAGAAGCCTCAATTCTCCAGAGTTGCCTCCCTCAGCTTGTTTATCACTGTGTTGCAATGGCTCTGTGGTTGTGAAATCTCGAGCTGAAAACTCAAAAGGAAATTTCTAGTGACAAGCTTTCCTTGAGGCTGTAAACAAATAGAATTCATTAGGCGGAAGGAAGAGAAGCAGAAAACATCAAAATCGACACATGTGCGCACGCGCGTGCACACACACACACATGCACGCTGCTTTTTCAGATCTGTGCTGAGAAAATAAAATAAAAATCCTTATGCCAGGCTTTTTTTCCCCAGGAATAACCAGCTGGATCTAATGCTCCCTGCAGTCGGTAGGAAGCTGAGCTTTCTCAGACTGCCACAGAAGTCGGATTGTACTTTTAGGCGGCTTATTTCATCTGCCGTGCCCTGAAAGTGCTTCACCCTTTCTACACCTGCTTGTGCAAACTCCCAACCACGGCTCTCTAGGAGTTCTCAGGTGTTTGCTGATAGACAATGTATTTGCTTAAAAGAAAAGGAATGAATAATGAATTAAAAAGAAGCCTCTGAGCCAACTGTACTAATGGCTTTTTACCTGTAGCACCAAGAGCTTGTATATTCTGGCTTCGTGTTAAAAAGCGTGCTGATTAAACCATAATATTATGTTTTGATCTAGCCTACAGCTGAATGAATTACTGGCAGGAAACACAGCTCATGAATTCAGTCAAAAATCCTTTCATTTGTCACAGCCGCTTCCTGTCCGACTCTTAAACATCTGCTTCTCTTGTTCGCGACAGAAAAAGTCTTTGTTAAAATAATAAGCATTCACCGATCCTTCCCTCAAATAAAGTGCGCAGTTTCTCAATGAAGCACGCTTTCCTCCCCCCGTTCAAGTTTACTTTACGTATCTTTAATAGCTTCCTCGTACCCCTCTCTTTCTTTCCGCTTTGCAATTCTGGAAAATCTCAAGCTGACAAAGGAAGGCATTTCCAAAGCGCACGCTCGAGCTGCCCCCGGCCTTTCTGCCAACGGGACCCAGTGTTTGGGATGCGTTGCTGCAATCCCTGCCAGGAACCTCTACAGCTCCTTAAATGGAAGCCGCTTCCTCCTCGCAGAGGCCAAGCAGCCACCCAGCGTCCCGGGGCAGAGGTGTTTCTCCAACATCCTCACTCTCCTGTGCGTGCCTGTGAAGCTGCAGCTGGGATGGGCACACGCTTGCAGGAAGAGTCACCGGTCCTTTCACAGAATCACAGAATGGCAGGGGTTGGAAGGGACCTCCAGAGATCACCCAGTCCAACCCCCCTGCTAAAGCATGTTCACCTAGAGCAGGTTCCACAGGATAACATCCAGGTGGGCTTTGAATATCTCTAGAGAAGGAGACTCCACAGCCACCCTGGGCAGCCTGTTCCAGTGCTCTGTCACCCTCAAAGTAAAGAAGTTCTTCCTCATATTCAACTGAAACCTCTTCTGCTTCAGTTTGTGCCCATTGCCCCTTGTCCTATCACTGGGCACCACCGAGAAGAGTCTGGCTGTGTCCTCGTGACATCCACCCTTTCGCATCAGCCCGGGGCACCGCAGCTCCTCCTGGCCAGCGGGTCGGGCTAGGAGAGGGATGGAGAGCAGCTCCTTTCCCAGTCATTGCAATCACCGCTCCGCGGTATCTCGGATCCAGGCTGTCCAGTCAGCTACTTGTGCAAGTGATGGGTATCAGCTGTGCGGCCCCCTCCTGCTCTCCTTGACCAGCTCACAAATCCACAGCCAGCTCGCTGGTGTTTATGTGTATCTTTGGCACTATCGGCAACTCTGCATTTCTTCACAAGCTTCTACAGGGAAGAACACCAGTCTTCCAGTGAAATTTTAAATCCCTGCTTTGAAGTAAACCTCTTTCTTTGCTAATTACTTCTTAATAATTAATTACCTACTTTCTGTAGTTCTTCTGAAAGCACTCTGGGTGTTCGCTTCTAAACTTGACAATCCATTGCCCAGCATCAAAACGCAGCTAAGAGCTGTCTAACAAACCTAATAGCACCCAGAAAACCCGCCGGTGCAGGCGTTAGGCTGGGAAGTTGAGGGCTGGAGAAGAAGCAGCTGTATTTGAAAGACCCAGCAGCATCTCCATGGGTCTGCCTGCAGGGTCACTCCCACCGCCTGCCAACCCTGCGCCTCTCCCTAAAGCCAAGGGAGGACGACCCCGAGGGACTGAAGCCATCAGGGTAGGGGCAGAGGGCTGTCTTGCGAGAAGTGGAATTGAAGTATTCTTCCCCATTCTGAGAAGCTGGAAAAAAAATGTCCCGGTCCAATTAGCACATTTTCATGGGTTTTTTGCATCATGCAAACTTTCCAAATGAGAGCCATTGCTTGCAAGTTACTGAAAGCTACAATTGCATGTGCAATAGGCTGACGACAGACAGGAGCAGAAAACGATTAGCAATACTCGCATGATGCTTTTCCAATGCTCAAATAACTATTTTTTTAATTTCTACTGTACGCTCTTATTTTTACTTTTATTTTAATGTAATTTTGAACTATCCATTACTTTTCTTGCAGGAAAACCTCACTTTTACTTTGATTCTTTACTATGATACAGCCACACCTCATGATCCCAGCGTTGTACCTGAATGAAAGTGATGTAAATCAGGGTCATCCCAAACTTAAGAATTCCTGCAGTCTGTCCCAACACCTCATCTCCAGCTTGGGCTGACAGCAGGTACACGGGGAAGAGGATGGGAACAGGGTAAACACATAGGAATAAATACTTCATATTTTCCACCAACTGCCAGCTCTTGGTAGCTCAGGGATCTCCTGAAACAGAGCCGGGGTGTTTGCATTTCATGGCTGTCAATGGATCTTTCTTTCTCAGATATGGTTAATTGCTTTTACGTTGCAAATTTTTATCACGGACCGTGCTAAAGTGGAGTCCCAAACATCTAGAAATTGTCCTATACTTTGGGTTATCCTTGTAACTTTGTCCCTTTTGTCCTTGTAACTTTGGTACCTTTTTTTTTTTTTTTTTTTGTACCTTTGGTACCTTGTAACTTTGATACCTCCTTGTAACTTTTGGTACCATTTTACATTTTGGTATGGCTCTGTTTTTACTCTTTTTGTCCTAATAACTCCTGATGTTTGACTGATTTTGCACTGCTATCAAGGAACAAGCTGCTGTTTTCACAGAGCTATTACAGCTCCGGGATCTCATTCCTGAACAGACACAGCTAACTCACACTCCATCAACTGGCATCTACAGTTAGGAGCTTTTCCCATGCACAACACTCCACATTTATCTAAATTAATCTCGTCTGCTCTTTTATTGCCTCACTCCTAACTACAGTGAGTGCCTTCTGCAAGTCTTTACAGTCAACTTTCATTTTTATTGCCCTTAATAGCTTATTATCGATAGCAAACATTGCTACCTCACTACCCACCCTCTTTTCCAGATCACGGGAGATAAGAGCCATTTCTCCCCTTGTCCCAGTTACAGTGACAAACCCATGTTTCTACCAGTAGAACTGGTTTTGCTTGTGGGAAGAGGTTTTCCAACACAGGTGCAACTTTGCCAGATGTGTCCACACTAGGTGTACTTTGCCAGATTGATGGTATTTTTGTATCAATACAAAAAACCTCTCTTACGGTTCACAAGCCTCCCTTGGACACAGTCTGAAACCTGGGGGTGGAGCGCTTATTTCCAAAAAGGAGCAGGGCAGTTTAAGTAGGGAGACATCAAGGTACTACATGACTTTGGATGTTTAACCTTGGGGTCTAAATCAGGAAGGTAGTTTCCACTATACCCCTCCAGGGGTATAAATGAAGGAAGAAAAAATGGAGCTGACAGCGAATGTAGGAGCATAAATTATTTTCTGTAAGTAAATAAGCAGACAGTTGCTGTCAGAGCTTCTGCTGCACATCCCCACACGGCTACATTAAGATTTCTGTGGTGGCCCATGCAACTGTGGTAGTGAATTTTAATAGGTGCTTGAAGGGCTTCTGAAAACCAGTTACTTAAGTTCTGCAATATCTTTCTGTTCCAGCTGACCCAAGCTGGGGCACTTTTTGAGCATCCCATTTTCCTGCTCTCTGCATTATTGGGTCTCCAAGGGGTGCAAGGCTGCTGACTGTGTGCGAGTGCATGCATATGAAAAATGCCAGCCAGTATCAACTTGACTTTAAGCTAGAAAAACCAGTAAGAGACAGGACGGACCAGGACGGGAACTGGAGTTGCTGCCCATTCAGCTGCTGAACTGCAACAAGAGATCTTGCATGGGGGGCATCCTGCTGGATGCTGCTGGTTCACCAGATGGTGCCAGGGCAGGAGGCTGAGCCACGCAGTGAGCACGCAAGGTCAAGATGAGCCAGTTGTGTATGCCTTGCACCCGGGCACCGGGGGAGTTTGGAGCTTCCCACCCCTTTTTTTTTTTTTTTTAAAAAAAAAGACATTAAATGCAATTAGCAGACAGCAGGTTTCACACAAACCAAAGCAAGCACTTTCCCATACAGTGCAAATTAAACAGTGGAGCTCACTGCCATCAGCTGTTGCAGAGGCCAGAAGTTAAAACAGCAACTAGGCAAACTTGTGGAGGGAAAGTCGGCTGGAATTACTAAATACAAAGATAACATCTCTGGCTCAGGAGCTCCCAGCCCTATCATTGCATCAGGAAAAGGACTGTGCCATGTTTGCCTGTTTTCATACATTTTTCCTTAAGTATCCACTCCTGGCTAGAACTTGGACAGGATCCTGACAAGGAGAGGAGAGGAGAGGAGAGGAGAGGAGAGGAGAGGAGAGGAGAGGAGAGGAGACCTAAAATAATAATCTATTTCAACTGCCTGACCACCTCAACACTGAACAAAAGTTAAAGCATGGTATTAAGGGCATTGTCCAAACGCCTCTTAAACATGGACAAGCATGGGTCATCGACCACTTCTCTAGGAAGACTTTTCCAGTGTTTGATCATCCTCTCAGTAAAGAAATGCTTCCTAATGTCCAGTCTGAACCTCCCCTGGAGCAGCTGTGAACAATTCCCACGTGACATACCCCTTTCAGACCCAGTGTGGTTTTTCTTCACCCATGTGTAAAAGACCTGCAGCTCATTTTAGAATAGTGCATGTGCTACTCCAAGAAACCTCTCTTGCTTTTGATTTTGAAGGCTCACTAATAGATCCAGGCAAAGTAAGCTCCACAAAATCTGATTTTTCTAGTGCACAAGGTCCTAGATATATTCGCCCTGCCTGCATTTCTTCTTCCCAACTGTTCCTGTGCTGTGTATTGAGAAAGGCAATGCAATCCACTGGACTGAGCACTGTGCAGTGCCAGGGCAAACACGGGAGATTCAGAGCATGCAAGAGTCTGGCCAGATGTGTTTATGTCAGCCTGGGGTTCAGAGGTGACTACTCAGACTAAAGAATTAACCCCCTCTGGCCTCTCTGTTGAGCATCTATTTTGCCTCTTTAATTGTTAAATGCCAGAAACTAATTTTGTTTTAAATGATCTTTAATATCATGCCTTTTTAAAAAAGGCTATGAAGCTCCTATGCTTCAGAATTGCAACTTGACACCCAATTCCCATCTGTCTCCTATTAACAAAACAAACCCAGATAATCTACAGTCGCATGTGGAAAGAGGTATGAAAAACTGATGAAGATGATACAGCGAGGACCACCAAGCAGTCCGTGGCATCTTAACAGTGCTCATCTGAGCCAGTGGCTAGTTTAAGGAATGACTGAATGAAGAGGAGGAGATAAAATGAATGGGTAGGGCCAACTATGTACATTGTCAAAGTGAAACTCCATTTCGAAAGGTGTAGAAGGTGACTTGAGTTCAAGGCCACTCCAAAACTCCATATCATTATATAAGGCATCAATTACATGGGCAATCTTGGCCCCCCATGCCCATTCTAAGTGCCTGAATGAAAAGAGAGGAGACGTGCCAGGAATAGTTTGAATGAGAGAGGACATGTATGCAATAAGTTGCGGACTGG
>NW_009260614.1:0-3829 GCF_000687185.1 Egretta garzetta
GAATTGCCCTCAAAGACGTGTTCCTGCTTCCACAATAAAGTCTCTCAGATCTGCAGTGCTTCAGTCTCTTGGGAGCTCCTCCTATTTGATGAAGTGACAACAGGGAACATTATCATTCTGTCATTTCCCTGGTACTTCTGGTGGCATTTACAAACTTTTGAAGATGGGGACAACCTTTTTAACAGGCTTTCCTGCAGATGGGCAGACCTGTGCTGATGGGTCAGCTCCCCTGAGGGTTGTCCTGAAGCCTGGACTTGTTGATCATTTCGGTTTGGAATGTATGATCTCTGGCCAACATCCACCTTGAGACTGGAAGCTTTTCATTTCTAGGTAAGAGGCTGGTGCCTTAGGAACCGCCTCTCTGCATCCTGCTGCCTCTCGGCTGCCTGTAGACGAGAACGGCATTTGCCTCGCCCAACTTCAGACAGCTAAATCCATTACTTGCCAAGATGCTTTAAAATCAGCCAGGAGAAACAGGCACTGTTGATCTTAAGTTCAGAGGTAGATGCAGATGCCTGGCATGGAGACGCAGGAGGACTCCTGGGTTCTCTAGCTCAGGTTTGAGGTGAGCTAGTGTGTGCGGCAAGTAGCGCTCACCTGAATATCGCTGTAGCGGCACCCAGTGTCACTGCGTAGTCCTGCTGTTGTAGGATGAGTTGGGAGTGGCTGTCCAGCATTTCAGACCTGTTTCTTCTTCCCTTGTTTCAGTGCTCCTTCATCGGTGGTTAGGGCTGTGCTGGCTCCACGCAGTTCCAACGCTTCCCCCCACTGCCCCAGTCCTGTCTGCAGGCCAGATCCACGCTCTAGACATTCTCCTGAAATAATTTAATAATTGGCATCTTTTTTTTTCTTTTTACATTTTGAAATGTAAATAAAGAATTTTGTTAAATACGTGTGCAGTGCACATCAGTTAACATGCCTGGGATTAGATTCTTCAGGTGAGAAGGGCTACAGCATCTTGAGCAATGTGTGTTACCCCTAGCTGCTTCAGTAGAGAGCATGTGCTGTGCGTGGTATCGAGGGGCATCGCTGCTGGGCATTTGCAAAATGGGAAAGAAGGGGTGAAAGGAGAGCAGCTCCTTTACTCGGCAGGAAAATAAATCTGCCTGGCAGAGAGGTTCTCAGTGTCTTGCGAATCTCCAGAACCTTTCTACGTGCAGCTTTCCTGAAACACAAGAAATTGGTATGGCACAGACTTCCATCGCCATGAGTTTGCTGGGCTCTGAGGTGAGTTATGTTGTAAACAAGCGTTTGTAAAGCCTCCCCTGGCACATCACGGCACTAGGCTGTTGGGCTGTTACGTGCCATGGGTGCTAGGGGAATTCACCTGGGTGCTACAAGGGCTTTGGGCTGGAATGCAGAGAATTATTATGCTGCAGGAGTAGAAATCAGGGCTCCTTATCCTGCATGGTTACAAAGAGTGCAGCTGAGGCTGCCGGTTGGTGAAAAAACTGACTTTCTTATCCCCAAATCCGGTTGCAAGCTCCCCCACCTGCTGGGGGACAAGAAAGCACCTCTCAGGGGGGCTGGGCTATCGCATGAGTTTTCTCATCCAGCAGATTAAATGTAAAGGGAGTTGGGACAAAGTCTGTTCTGTCACATGCAGGTGCTTCATCCCATCCAGATACGTCCCATCACTCCTCGGGCAGCAGGAGCACGTTGTGCGGGGCTGTTGGGAGGTGCAGTCTGTGCGCTCAGCTGACGTACCTGCAGGCGTGCTTTGGTGTGCTCTTTTATCTCGTGGCTGTTTCAAGTCCTTGAAGCAGGCTCTGGCTGTCAGGATTTCCCGGTCTCCATTCCTGGCATTGCCCAGCTGCTGAGGACACTCGTGCTCGCTTCTCTCCAGCCCAAGGCATCTCGCCTTCTTGTACCTGCAGAACTCTCCCAGCCCCCAAAAAAATTTTGCAGAGGGCTCTTTCCTGTGGGATGAGGGTTGGAAATTCCACATAGGGAGGAGAAAACCAGACCCAGATGAGAGCTGTGAGACAGAGGCGACCAAAAAGAGGAACTCGGCTGCTGGTCCTGCTCAGAAAGCATGTCCAGGAAGGCCCTTCCCTCTGGGGTTTAGGCAGGAGCTTGGCTCCAGGCGGCTCGAGGAAGCTCTGCCTGCTGGCTGCGGTGCTGAGGCTTGCAGTTCTGGCTGCAGGTACCCAAATTCACTGTATGTTTTCACCAGGGAAATTTCTGGGTCTGCTCAGCAGCACTTTCTCAGCCTCATGCATTTATGTCAGTGCAATCGGCTAATCTCGGTTCCCACATAGCAGGGGTCATAGAGCTTCCCCAAATTAATTAACAGCGGCAAATCCATTACAACCTCTTTGAAAGTTGTTCCCACGGCTAATTATATCCCGTTATGTTTCTCTTTGATGCTGAATGTGCAGAGTTTCAGCTTTCCAGCTTATGTATCTCACTGTTCCTTATCTGCTGGCTGAAAATTTTCTCAAAGACCACGTTTTTGGGTTTAATTCCCCAATGATGAAGTCCCCCTTCAGTTATGTTGTATGTAACAAGTCCCATAATCTTGTGCTGTAGAGCAGATGATGGATCTTCTCTCTCTGAGCTCCAGCATCTTCCTCCCACTGTGGAAGCTGCAAGTGGGGACAGCGTTTCTGGTTGCCTCTTTATTCATCTGAGGATCCGATTAGCCTCGGGGCCCTGTAGCGTTATCCCCCAAAAGTCGTCGTTAGCTGTTGAGTGGCCCACGTTTTCTGCTGTAGGTGCGTGCGCCTGACATCCTCACAGGCTTCATTGCTGATATTTGAAGTTTTCTCCCCAATTTTCTCCCTCTAGGGCCTCTCGCATGGTGGATTCCCTATTTGCCATTATATTTTAAGATTTATTTTTCAATTGACTTACTGAGCATCATCCAATTTTGCTATCATTCTAATTTCTTTATGAACATCAGAATTCTGATGCAGATCCCTTGCGGGATTGTATTATTGTTTTAAAGCCCTTTCCTTCGTTAGCTGAGTTGATGATCTCATGGAGAGGTTACCAAGATATCTATGTCCATAAACCCCCACTGGTTGCTGTGATGGGCCCATCTGAGACCCTCACTGGGCCATGGTGTAACATGGGGAACTGGCATCTGTTCTTCATGCTGGGATGGGAAAACTGACAGTGCATGATGATGGAAGTGCTGATCCCAAGGGGATATGCGTTGTTTGCAAAGATGGTGGAGCAATGGGTCAGCTCCCAGAGACCTTCTTGGTGGTTGCTGGTGGCCTCCCCCTCCTCTTACGTGGGAGGAATGACATAGCCAAGGGCAGGGCTGTGAATCCGTGGCCGCCAACCACATTTTTCAAATGCCCAAGGAAAAGAAGGTGGTGGAAAAGAACACCAGGTTTCCCCTGGACCTTCCCCCTGGGAAGGCATATTGTGGATGTTGTCTGCCTGGACTTTAGCAAAGCCTTCGATGCCATTTCCCACAGCATTCTCCGTGAGAAACTGGCATCTCATGGCTTGGGCGGGCATAGGCTTTGCTGGGTAAAAATCTGCCTGGATGGCCAAGCCCAGAGAGTTGTGGTCAACAGAGTTAAATCCAGTTGGCGGCTGGTCACAAGCGGTGTTCCCCAGGGCTCAGTTCTAGGGCCATTCTTGTTTAACATCTTTATCCATGACCTGGACGAGGGGATTGAGGGCACCCTCACTCAGTTTGCAGATGACACCAAGCTGTGCAGGAGTGTGGATCTGCTGGGGGGGAGGAGGGTTCTGCAGAGAGACCTGGCCAGGCTGGACCCATGGGCCCAGGCCAATTGGGTGAGGGTCAACAAGGCCAAGGGCCGGGTCCTGCACTGGGGTCACAACAACCCCACGCAGTGCCACAGGT
>NW_009260614.1:4294-4671 GCF_000687185.1 Egretta garzetta
CCTGGGGGGATTTAAAAGCTGGGCAGATGAGGTGCTTAGGGCCAGGGTTTAGTGGTGGGATGGCAGGGTTAGGGGAACGGTTGGGCTGGGTGATCTTAAAGGGCTTTTCCAACCCAAATGATTCTGCGATTCCGTCTCACGTAACCACCCAGGCAGGCGCAATCGAGAGAGCTCCTTGGGGAGCAGAGGAAGCAGAGCCACAGCCGGGACTCAAGGAGCACCTCAACAGGTCCCAAACTTCCGTAGGTGAAGCCCATCAGCTCCTCACCGGGGGGCTCGGCCCAGGGCTCAGGACCCCTGCGTGCTGCCCGCACCATGGGGTGGGGGTTAGGCCAGGCTGCCCGCTCCCCGGGGCGCGGGGGGGTTGGCCAGGTCCC
>NW_009260614.1:6064-28179 GCF_000687185.1 Egretta garzetta
TCTGTCGCCCTACGCGGTGACACTTGGCGGAGGAAGCTGCTAGGACGCGCCCTGCCTCCACCCCGGGGTCTCCTGCCCCGTCGGTTTTTATTGCGCTGGCCTGTACTCTCTTAGCGAGCTTATCTTCAGGGCAGTATTCCTTACGCTAAGATCTCTTATTTGTGGTGGTCTGGGTTTTTGTGGGGTTTTTTATTTTTTTTTCTTGCTCTTAAGGGCATAAAAGTCTTCCAGCTGTTAGTCTGCACAAAATACTTGCTTAAACTGCATGAAGTTCAGCCACATCAACGCAAGCAAAAATTGCTGTGAGCACTTGGTAGTTAAAAGCACACTCTTGAGGAAACCCTAAATGTACAGGGGAATGAGCAAAATTGGGATTTATGTTGTAAGACTGGAGCATTTAAAGGGGTCTCAAGAAACAAGTGCCTGGAAGATTCTTTATATGACAGTAGTTGATTTTAAAGACAAACTAGAACGCTTAAAAGAGTTGTGTAAATACTTAAAATAGGCACATCAGTCAAGCTATCCAGTCGTAGAGGAATCCTGGAATTGCTCTGCAAACCGGTTCTGGAAAAATGAGGGATTCTTGTACCCGTCAGTCCTGGAGGGCACCCCAGAAAATAACCCCACAGGTTATTTTGCAGAGGCCAGATTTCAAAGAAGCATTCTCCTTTACACACCCAGTACCTTGGGCCCATCATTTCAGAATTTGGCAGAAGACTTGGGAATCGCTCTTCAGGGAAGCAAGTGTAGATACTGGTGCTTTTATTGGGCCTTTTATTTAGGTTTGTTTTAAATATTGCTTGTTTTTTTTCTTTAACCGTCTGTTACCAATCTGAAGTGTCTGCCAAGCTCCTTAATTGGTTTTGTGTCCGCAGCTTTAACAACTTGACTCTGAGTCTGCCCAGTTTGCTTTCTTCCTGTAGGTTTTAAGGTTAAATGTTGTTGTCAGTGCTGTAAGCTTTAGCATCTTTGGCTTTTGTAAACGCCTATGAAGTCCTAGGCCACAAACTCTATCTTTAGGGAAGGCTTTTTTCCTGTTTCCCTCGGTAGTGGAAATGCTCAGTGACGTGAGTCAAGCAGGGAGGCAGCAGCAGCTAGTTAAGACATCCGAATGGCTTCCCCAGTCATTAATTTGGCAGCTGTTTAATCCCTGAGGTTGCCATTTTTAATGAGAAACCCAGTGTGATCTTGTGTTATCAAGAGATTAGAGCCGCAGCCTGAGAACCGAACTGGAGGACATTTCCTCAACTCTGGAATCTTGCTGGCTTGCTCCAAGGGAAACTTTACAAGGAGCTGCCGCCCTTGCTTGTCTTTGCTTCAGCCGGGTTTGCTTGCAGCTAAAATTAGCTTTGGAACTAAAATTTAGCTTTGATGTAGGTGCACGTTAACATCAAGTATTTCCTGTGTGTTTTTAATGTTAAAAGTGTGTTACTGTTCTGAAAAAGGAGTTTAAATTCTGAGTATCTGTCAATTGTTTCTCACAGTTGTCAAAATAATAAATGGATGTACAGGCCGCTGGCTTGGTCGTCTTACCATAATTGGAGCTGCACGTTGATATCTGGCTTTGTGTTTAGTGCTCTGCTGGACACACAGTGGCATTTTCTTAATCTGTCTGCTTGTCTGATTCCTTTTTTTTATTATTATTTTGTGTGTTAGAGGTTCTGTTAAGGGGAGAATGGTTTAGTGCAAATATAAGCTAAAGGGCTCGGTAGGCCTTCAGAATCAGGATTTCTCTTGTACTGGTCCAAATTTTCTTTGAGAAAGCGATCACTGTTACTGTTAGACCATCCAAGCGACAGGAGGCTTGCTGCTTTAGAGGTGCTTGCTGGAAAACACCATCAGGAATCGCAAGGCAGGCACTGGGCTTCAGAACCGACCAGTAAATTTTTTTAATTAACCGTGTATGCACCTTGAGCTATATCCATGTAACGCAGTTGTTGATCTAAAACTCCAATGTCCTCCTAAATAGAAATTGCATTTTCAAAAGGACTTTAAAAACAAGCATCTGGTATGGTTGTCCAAAATCAAACTGGCAAGAGTGTCCACGCTTGCAGAGCGTAGATGACAGTGCTTCCTACCACCTTTTTTCAGTTTGAGAGTGAAGAAGTGTGCTAAACGCCTTTTTTTTTTTTTTTTTTTTTTTTTTTTTTTTTTTTTTAACTGAAAACCTGTTACTGGGCTCTTCTGAAGGTTTTCAGCTTTTGGAGCATCTGGTAAGAGATCTCGCGTTGTGAAGAAGAAAGTATTTAGGCTCAGGCTTCGCAAGGGCTTCTGGATGCTGCATCATGGAGATCAGCTGTCTCACAATGGTCAGACTGGCTCTGCTTCCTCTGCCTCTGGACTCCCTTTTTCCAGTAGGCTTTGAGGCTTGTACGCATCAATTCCATGAGGAAACAAGGTGACTTGTTTTTACTGGTGCTGTCTGATGGAGTGGCCATAGCTTGGACTGAGTTTTTGGAAAAGTCTTAATTGTCATCCTCATGTTTTAAAGCCAAGGGTGAGGAATGCTTGGCTTTCTCTCTTAAAAAATTTTTTTAATTCTTTATTCTGTCACCCATACCTCTAAGCTCTCCAATTCTGAGCGCATTTTCACATAAGCTTGCTTTGCGATGTCTTTGGCCAGTCATTCTAGGGAATAAAAGCTACTTTTCTATTGATTCAAAACGTTCCACAGACTAATGAAACTAATACCACATCAAGGTTCAGTTGGTATGGTGCGAGCTGGGCTGTATGGCTGTAAGCACGTTATGAGTGGTGGAAACGGCATGTACAGTGCTCAAACCAGCGCTGAGGCTGTTTGGGCTGTGCCTCTTTGCTGCAGAACAGAAACTTTTCTGACTTCAGTTGGTGTTGTGGTTGCCCAGCCTCACCCGATGTGGTAATTGTGGAAACTTGTATCACGATGGTGCTGAAGGATGCTTTTGGATTCGTGTAGGTACGGACTTGATCTGCTTTCTGGTTCTTGTGAGGGGAGAAACCCAAACTCTTCTGTGTCTTGTGCTCACAAATGCAACTTGAATAACCCTGCCGCCTTCAGTGGGCAGCTAGTGTTGTTACTCCTTAAACGAAGGAGCTGTCGAAGCTGAGAGGATGTCACTGGAGAGCCTGCAGCGGTGAGATCATAGCTTGTTTCAAAGACTGCAATAGCCAATCTCCCGCACAGCCCCCTGCCAGAAATGACTGACTGCTTGCTCTCAGGTATTCTTTCTTCAAGCATCTCCATCAGTGGGATGTGAAGGGTCAAGGGGTGTGCAGCAGGGAGGAAGAACGTGTTCACATGCAACTTACGAACTTCAGCCTGTGCTCTGGACCTTGCACAGGCTGCCTAACAATCTCTTCAAGCAGTGAGCTAGTGGGGGACCAGCTGAGAGCAGGTTGAGGAGCAAGGCTGATCCTGAAAGCCAGTTGTCTTGACAGTTCTCTGTTTTGTCCCCTCCCCAAATGACTGAATTTGTAAACTGGGCTAACTTAGTGTGTGTTTCACACATGAACTTCAATTTCCTGTTGTCTTGCAGGAATGACACCAAGGAAGATGTGTTTGTCCATCAGGTAAGACTTCCCTGAAACTGAACCCTACTACCTCTCTGAAACTCGCTATGCGTGATCTGTGTGAGTAGGATTGAAGTTGCGAAAGAGCCTCGTGCTTTCCAAGAACCGTTACTTGAATACAAACAACTGTTTCTCGCTGCTGGATTGCCAGAAGAGCCTGCCTGTCCTGGGGGGTTTTGCACATTCACGTGCGTCCGCCCTGAGATGTGTGGGGTCAAGCAGGCTGATGCTGTGCAGCGATGAAAATTGCACTGGCTGCAAGTGTGCTCTGTTGACTCGGGGATAACTGTTTGAAGTCCAGTTAAGTTGCCTTGTGGATTCATATAGCTGTTAGTAAGCATATGGTAATAAGCTTAAATGAAAAGCTTGCAGCAGGAAGGGAAATTAATTGGGCTGTAATAGGGCTGAAGTGCCAGTGGAGGTTGTTTTTTTTTCTTAAGGCAAAATGTTTATGGAATTTATGACTCCAGGCTTTCAATGAAAGCCTGAAAACATTTTAATAATACTTTTTCAATGAAACTGATACATACACTTAAATATTATCTCTGGGGAGCATGTAAACCTCTGGAAACCAGACCAGAGTGAGACTGCATGCCACATTTGTGCTTTAATTTCCTGGAGCAGGTTGGCCTTAGTTTAGTCCTTTGTGTTGGACTTGTAAGACCTTGTGATCAGCTCTGTGGTTTTCCCCCTGTCTGTCTTAGGATCGCTTGTGAAGCAGCCCACAAAGAGTTCTTAGCGGAGCATGGCTTACTTGTGGCGTTTGGGAGCCCGTGGATTGTTCTTTTGTTTTGAGTTAGGGATGTACTGCTGACGCTGTGAACAGAGGGAGGAAAAAGTAACCCCTGGAAAGCATTGTGGCTTGAGTTTGATTTGCCATCTCTCAGCTTCTCGCCTGTGCTGTCTCTGAATTGCTGGTAACATGTAGAGGCATTTGTTTATGAAAGGTTATTCTGTAACGGGCAGTGGAGAAAGGCCAAGCGACCCTACGGCGTTTCTGTGTGCTGAGGCAGGAATATATACCCCAAAGGGAAGCTTTCAGGCTTTAGTACTCAATTTGCAAGCAGGGTAACCTGTAAGCGACCTTGACTTGCAAGTCAGGTTTCAGGACTTCCATGTGACTACTGTCTGTGTCTCTAAAAGCACAGTTCAGCAATGATTTCTTTTAATGTAATAGTTTTCACCATAGAAGAGTTTTAGGCGTCTTATCTGAAAGAAATCAGCTTGGTTTAGGAGTTCCAGCTGCATATGCTTTTTTTCCCCATCCCTGTTATCAAGCTTGGGTCTCATGAAGAGCTGTTACACTCTGCTACAGTTGGAATAAAGTTTCCCTGTCTTACCCTAAAACCACTGCTTTATAGGCTGAGGCTTGCAGGCATGTTTTTCCATAGATTTTGTTCCATTTCAGGGAAAAATATCTAGTCAAATTCTGTTGGTGGTAGTTTTTGTGAAGCTGTTACACTTGTGTTCCTATTCAGTTAGTGTTTGATAAGTGGAATGTGGCTGAGTGCTGCATTTTGAGTATTAACTCATCTGTCAAAAAACTTAATCCACTGCTGAATAGCACGGGAAATTCAGTGTTTTCTAGTAATGTCATTTAACATGCAGATACTGATGCAGAGGCCTTGTCTGGTGCTGACACCTTAGAAGGGCTAATCCTTGGTGTATAATACACAGCTAGAGTAGATCTGTGATTAATTGGTAAATACCGTGGCTGAAGCGATGG
Organism: Egretta garzetta; assembly: GCF_000687185.1. Classification (NCBI taxonomy): domain Eukaryota; kingdom Metazoa; phylum Chordata; class Aves; order Pelecaniformes; family Ardeidae; genus Egretta; species Egretta garzetta. The sequence continues at coordinate 11,340 of NW_009260614.1, forward strand.
CATTGGAAGGCTCAGAGAAAGAAATCTCTTGGTTTATGGCCGTTGCTGTGTTTGTATAGCTTGGGACAGCCTCATTTGCCTGTGGGCTACCGCATGCTGCAGTGGTGTGGGAAACGGTTGGAAATCTGAGTGTAGGATTGCAAAGGCTTATATATTGGTGTGTATACTTCAGAGGAATGTATATGTACTGTGGAGGTGTTCCATGCTAAACTCTGGTTAGTGACACTATGGGCAGTGTGTATTTTGGGGGGGGGGGGGCGGGGTTGTTGTTGACAGATGTTTCTAGTCAAATGTTACACATTTCAGGTGGGCCAGAACTATAGTAGTAATACAGGTAAACTTTATAGCTTCCTGGATTTTCACGGTGTTTTAATTGCTTTTTCAGGAGTACAGGGTCTTCCTCCTAAGATACTAAATACTCAGATTCCTTAATCTTTGAAAAAAAGTCTTCAAATATGCTAAGTAGCATTCCTACGCTGTGCCTGTAAATTTAATTCTGCAATGTTGTGTTGTTAGACTGCCATAAAGAAGAATAACCCCAGGAAGTACCTCCGCAGCGTAGGAGATGGAGAGACCGTGGAGTTTGATGTGGTTGAAGGAGAAAAGGTAAATGCGTCTCTCGGGTGTTGAGCATGCACGGAAAGCCTGGTCTGCAGGCTTTGGTGTGGTGCCTGTGGTTTGAGTCAATGCCTGCTGACATCCAAGGAGATGAATGGTTTTTCATTGCTTTACAACGTGGATGTAAATTGTTGCTCAGTGCCGAATTATGTTACGCTATAACTGATTTGATGCTGACTGTTTTACCCACCTAACGCTATCCCTGCTCTTCAGGGTGCGGAGGCAGCTAATGTTACAGGTCCTGGTGGAGTTCCAGTGCAAGGCAGCAAATACGCAGCAGACCGTAACCATTACAGACGATATCCACGTCGTAGGGGTCCTCCACGCAACTACCAGCAAAACTACCAGAATAGTGAGAGTGGGGAAAAGAACGAAGGAGCAGAGAACATACCAGAAGGTCAAGCCCAGCAACGCCGTCCCTATCGCAGGCGGCGGTACCCACCTTACTATATGCGTAGGCCCTACGGGCGTCGACCACAATATTCCAACCCTCCCGTTCAGGGAGAGATAGTGGAGGTAACGTTCGCTTGCAGTGTGATGCTGAACTGGTGTGGTTGTTTTGGAGCAGGGTGATGGGGCGCAGCTTCTTGCTGCTTTTTGTGGATCCTCAAGATGGTTTTGCTAAGGTTGGGCAGTAAGGTGGAATGTTGGAGCAGATGTTGATAAGCTGAAGGTCTTAAATGTTACAGCTTTTAAAAAAAAAAAACCAGAGCGTGTTTGAATTTGTGGTAACTTCCTATATGATTAACTGGAAGAAGCACAAATTCTAATGGTGTGTACTCGCGTGCCCTAGGACCTCTGACCACCTTGCTGTACACCTCAGGCTTACCCTGACAGCCCCCTAAACCGTCATCTTCCTCACGGCTTGACAAGGTGTGGTGTTAATGGGCCTTGGCATGTGGCTAAGGTGGTTTGTTGCCTGATGTCTTCCAGGGTGCTGACAACCAGGGTGCAGGAGAACAAGGCAGACCAGTCAGGCAGAACATGTACCGAGGATATAGACCACGATTTCGCAGGTATGCTGCAGATCAACCTTTTCTTTTTAACCTTGCCTCTTAGCAACAGAGACAGAACATGGCGATGGTCAGATGCTGCATTGTTAAAGCCTAGCTTGACTTTCAGGGGTCCTCCTCGTCAAAGACAGCCTAGAGAGGATGGAAACGAAGAAGATAAAGAGAACCAGGGGGATGAGACCCAAAGTCAGCAGCCACCTCAACGTCGGTACCGTCGTAACTTCAACTACCGACGCAGACGCCCAGAGAACCCTAAACCACAAGATGGCAAAGAGACGAAGGCAGCCGAACCACCAGCTGAGAATACGTCCGCTCCCGAGGCCGAGCAGGGCGGGGCTGAGTAAATACCGGCTTACCATCTCTACCATCATCCGGGTGCGTGTCTGGAGGGTCTCAAGGATACAGTTTGGTGACTGACTTTGTGCTTTTGACACTTTTATTTTTTTGCCTTAAAAGGTTTGGGCTATTCTTGCTCGTGTGTGTTGTGTAACCAAGCTGGCCATGCATGTGAGCTTGCTCACTACTGTCCACAAAATGAAACTGCGAGACTTTGCTGTGCAAGTGCTGATGAATTGGGAGGACTTGGTTACCAGGCTTTAATTTTCATTGATGGAGTCACTGCCTAGAATACTGTTAGTCTTAAAATCTTGGCTGTGCTCAGTAGTTCAGGCATATGGTGGTCTTCATCCACCCAGAAAAGATAATTCCAGCGGTGCTGGTACAGTGACTTGGAAAGCAGGTGGGAAAAACAGGCACAGGGATGTCCTCAGCTCTGTAATCACTCAGTCCCACAGGGAAGTGAAGAGTGTTCAGACCTCTAGGTGTTCATTTCCAGAAAGTTGAGGCAGAATTTGCAAGAGCGTCTCAGCAGCAGCTTTTTATCTAAACAAAAAAGTGCTGGAAGAAACTGGTAGGCACTGGTCCCTCTCACGGCGCAGCCTGGGGGCCTGTGGTTGAGGTACCGCAGCTGGAGGGGATGGCTGCCTACCAGGGTTGCGTGAAGGCTGATGTTCAAACATTTGGTTTTGCTGCAAGGTAGGCTGGCTGGGACTTGGCACTTGGTCAGTGTGGTCTTCATGGAGAGTTTCGCTAATTTGAGAGTATTTTCATTGCTAGGTCTCTTTCTCCTTGTTCTGCTTTTTCTGGTTGCCTTCCTCTGTCCTTCCCCTTTCTCTCCCTGTGTTTCCTCTTGCTAGCACTCGCGTCCCATTCCTGTAGTGTCTGTTGCCTGAAGGGCAGGCAAATGGAAGGACTGATTTGGACTCTGGTGGGAGCGGTGATGAGCAGTCACACGAACAGGGAACACAGGAGCTGGGCAGTAGCTTGGCATCGCCAGCAGCCACAGACCTTCCCTGGCTGGGGCGCTGTCGTGCAGAGGGATTGCTTGAGGCCTCCTGCGGTGTTTTCTGTGCTCATGATGTGAACCTTCGTTTCATCCTGGTGTTCAACTGAATGGTTCACACCTGCTGGACGGATTCTTGATACCGTGGGCTCCAGAGGAGCCCTGAGGGGATGCCCGGTTGCTCTTCTGGAGGTGGGCAGTTGCCCTCCTGCCTTCTCAGGGGTCAGCTTGCAGTTTGTCCCTTCCCAGACCCAGTCCCGCCGTGTGGAGCTGTGGGCACCTGCAGGGCCCGATGGGAGCAGCTCTCCCAGGAGGCCGGCGTGGGGAGAGGTGTAGGCGGGATTCCTCTGCCTTGAAATTTGGTGCCTTCTTCTGGAGTCTTTTGCGTGGGAGATGGCAGGTTGGGCCACTGAAAGCGGGCCGGTGGTGGCAGCGAGGTGGGCTGATGAAAGAGCTGTAGCTGGGAAGTGTTTTTTCGTGTGTGTGGGGCAGTTGGCACAGTGAGAACTGGTGAGACTTGGGAGACAAAACACCCGCGCAGCCCTCCGACGCCTGCCTCATCATCCTTTTTTTTTTTCCTCTCTTTCAGTTTAGTCATCAAAGAAAAGACTTAAGAAATGAAGAAGAAAAGAAAATGAAATTCCAGCAATAAGAAATGAACAAAAGAATTGGAACTGAAGACCTTAAGTGCTTGCTTTTTGCTGTTGACCAGATTACTCGAACTATCTGCATTATCTATGCAGCATGGGGTTTTTATTATTTTTACCTAAAGAAGTCTCCTTTTGGAAACGATAAACACGTTTTTTAAAAGCCTGTTTTTTCTCAATATACCTTTAAAGGTTTTTAAATTGTTTCATATCTGGTCAAGTTGAGATTTTTAAGAACCTCATTTTTAATTTGTATGAAATATACACCTGATTTTTTCAAGTCAAACTGCAAGCATCTGTTAATAAAGGTCTTAAAGAATTACCCTGTGTGCGTGGTTGTTTGAAACCTGCTCCTCTGTCAGTGGTTTGAAATGTCCATAAAGGGTTTGGGGGAAAAATGACTGCTTTATTTCTTCAGCACAGAGGCTGTTGGGGTAAAACACAAAACAGATTAAAGCCAAAAAAAAGAATTTAAAAGTATTTGAGCCCTGCTGTAACTGGGTGGAAAGGGTGGGGAGGGGGAAGAGGGGAGGTGCCTGGTGTGGGTCCGATGCGTTTCCAGGAGCTCTTTGCTGGAGCAGCTCGGCTGGGACGTGCCCGTCACAAGGCTGAGGTGATGTGAGGGTGCTTAAAACCCGCACAAGGAAAACCCCAAAAGCTGTTGTTGGAGACAAGCAGAGCACAACTGCTCTTGAGTTGTTACGAGTACAGGTGTGGGGTGTTTGCAGCGGGGTCGCTGCGAGCGTTGCTGCTGTCCCGCTCCTGGTGTGTGGAAAGGGGAATCCAGGGAAAGCACGGGGTCCCGGCTGGGTTTGAAAGGCAGAGCCTCCAGCAGCAGCCGTGTGTGCGCCAGGCTCAGCTTAGTTGTTGGACTTGGCTTAGCTGTTGGGCTCATCTCAGGGCGAGCGCGGGGGCTGCTCTGCCACCCTCAGCTGTTTCTCCCACTGACCCAGCCCCACCGCTCGCTGTAGTACCACGCTGTAGTACCACGCTGTAGTCGGGACGCGGCCACCCAGTGACACGTGACTGACCGGTGGCCTGATGGCCGCTTTTGAGGGGTTTGGACCACAGGCACCGAGCTGTTTAACAGCGCTGTCAGTCACGCTCTTTATTTCTGTCACATGGCCCCAGTGATCCAATTTCTTCATTTTTCAGGTGCCTGGGGCATTGCTTTAACCTACGCTAATCCTGGCAGGCTTCCTCCCATGCTGCGGGACGCGGCGGCTGGCCAGCGGTCTTTGCCTAGCGCCCGACGCGGGAGCTGCAATGAGGCAAGAGGTTTGCTGCTTTTCAGCTTCGTGTGACGTGAGAAATGGCCCCAACGTCCCTGGGGCAGACAGCTTGGGGCTGGGGGAGGGCTCCTGCGGCCTCTTCCTTGCTTGCCCCTTGCAGGGAATCTGTAGCCCTGTGGCAACCTCTGCTCAGGTCCGGGGCTCGCTCTGCTACCTCCGAGGGTTCATGGAGCGCCTCCCCCGGGAGCTTTCTGCCCAGCTTCCCCAGGCTGTGACAGCTCCTGCGCACTGATGGCAGGGTTGGGGTAACGGTTGGACTGGATGATCTTAAAGGTCTTTTCCAACCTAAACAATTCTATGGTTCTAACCATGGGGTGGGGGCAAAGACTGAGCAGTCAGCAAGTGTGGGGCAGGAGGTGGTAGTGGTGGGTTTGGTTTCTGGTTTGTTTTCATAACGGTTTGCAAGTGAGGAAGGATAATTGTTCACTCAGAGAAGAGAACTGCCTTTTTGTGTGGACTCCACACCTTTGCAGGTAGAGCCACCTCCATTAGGCTTCAGCAGGGCTTGCCTCCCTGTGCCTGATGTGTGGCTACAGAGCTCTCCGCTGGTAGCTCCATGGCAACAAGAAATGCTTCAGGCCAGTACCTTTACCTAGTTCTTAAATGCAAACCTTGTACTGCCAAATTTCTGAGCGCAGAGGGGGTTTCTGGTGGGCTGGTGTGTGAGTGATCAGGGCCACCAGCCACGTGGAGTCAGTGTTGCTCTGCGCAGAAAAGGCTTTCCACTGAGTTCCTCCAAAGCAGTGGCTGATCCATGTCCCAACAGTGTCCCCAGGGGACCTGGGGGCATCCTTTCTTAAAGCAACGCTTTTCTGGTGTTTATTTGTGTGAGATCTGGCTGGAAGGGGGGAAAAAAGCCCCCTCTCTGGGTGACTTCTTGTAGCACTCTTGCTTTTTTGCAGCTGCCACAGCTACAGCTCGCGTGGACGCTGCACTCGCAGCCTTAAAGCAATCGCAGAGGCATCCCAGTATAGGTGATGGTGCTTTAATGGGGTCAGACCTGGGGGGGGTGCACCCGCAGTGGGGCCGGGTGCGGGAGGTGCTGCTGCCCATCACACGCGGGAGTCCATGGCGTACATCTTGCTGGTGGCCGTTCGGGGCTGGGGAAGCCTCTGGGGTTGCCAGCGGCTGCTGGGTTCTGCCAGGAAAAGAGTCGGGGTTGTGTCACAGCTGGCAGTGGCAGGGGGGCTCAGGGGTGCCACAGCAGGGGGACATGGCAGGAGAAGTGAAGCCGGGCAGCCAGTGCTGTGGGGTCGACTTCCACCCAGTGGGTGTGAGGGCTGGAGGTGAAGCCTGGTGAGGCATTGCCCACCCCACCTCCCTGATGGTGGGACGGCCAGATTTCTACTGGCACATCCTTGCGGCCACCAGCTCAGGCTTCAGCTGGTCACAGTCATACAGCTCCAGCATGGCTGCTGCTTTGGGAAGATGTCAACACACCTTCACTACCACCTCGAGGTCCCACAGCTGTGGAAGGAGCAGTTCTGCACCTCCTCTATGCCCTTACGGGGCTTATGTGGTCCTCGCTCAGCCCAGTCCTGCCTGGCATGACCCAGCCCCCCCAGTCAGGGTGCACAGGCCAGCTGGGAAGGGGTTCCCCTTGATTTGGTTGGACCCTGCAAGAAGAGCCTGCACCCTCTGAGCAGGTCCTTCAGCCCACATACATCCCTGCAGGGCAAAAGGCTACTTCAGGTGGGCTTGGGGGGGACAGGGCAGACTGACCTGCACAGGCATAGAGGCAGCAGGTCAGCAGGACGGACGCCATGAAGCAGCCTGTCGAGCCAGCCATCCCCAGCCAGCACGACCACCCAAAATCGTAGTGGACTCCCAGGAAGATGTTGTGCGACACCAGCATGGCTCTCTCCATGTAGACGTCTACCGCATACCACACAGAGCCCACAAGACCCAGGATGCCTGGGAGGAACGGGGCCAGTTAAGAAAGAGCCATACAACCACCCCATGCTCACCCCATCCTTCTGAGGAGGGGCCCCTAGCTCCCAGCTTCCCACAGGCCACAAGGTCCAGCTGGCCCCCGAGCTCTCCCAGCCACGCACTCCCAATGCTGAGGATGACACCGGCCCCATAGCACATCTTCAGTTTGACACGAGGCTCTTCCTTGAGAAACTTGATGCAGTCGAGCCCAAGGAGCAATGTAGCCAAAGCCAGGCCAGCCAGGAGGTCTGCTGCAATCAGCAGGGTCCGCGTCACCACAATCTTCACTGTGCAGGATGGAAAAAAAATAAAAAACAACAGAAAGGGGACTGAGGAATGGTCAGAGGAACTGGTGTCCCACTCCAGATTGCTGCCTGTGTCCCTGCTAGAGTCAGCCAGCTCGCCAGTGGGCCCGTCCATAGGAGATCTCTACATTGGGACCCACCAACCCCATGTGCTGTAGGCAATGTGCTCATCAGGCTTGTCTGAAACCTTGCAGCAAGACTCAATAAGCCCATTATTAGACCAGTTTAAGAAACCAAACAACTGAAGGTGCCCCAGTCAGCACCTGGGATGTGGCCACCTACTCAAGACTCCTTGCTCAGGCTTGGACAGAAGATGCTGCTGTCCAGACTGCCTGGTTTTAACTCCCAGGTTGTGTAGCTGGAGTTTTGAACAGCGGGTGTCAACACAGCAGCGAAAAATAGGAGAGCTGGCACGGTTGACATCACCAGCTGCGTGCAAGGTCACTTCTCTCTATGAAGCTTTTTCCCCAGAGCAGCCCGACTTAGTCCATGCTGACTTCTTGTCCCCTTCTCCGCTGCCTGAATCTGTGTTGTCCCATGTCATCACCCTATACGAGGATTCTTCTGTGGCGGGCCTGATGTGCCCTGTGCAGGCCAGGAGAAGGCTCCACGCCATGAGATGACTGTCTGTGAGCTGACGCAAGTCCTTGGCCAGTGGGAACAGTCCTCACCCCCTCATGCAACATCAATGGGGTTGCAAATCCCACCATGCGATGTGGGGTAGGAGCTGCACCTGGGCTCTGTGTGCCAAAACACCTTTGTGGTGAGGTGGCACAGCCTCATGGCCTCTCTCCTGCTTGATGACCCCATGGCAGATCTGGCTGGCCCATGGGTTGCTGTCCAGGTCATGTTTGTGAGGCAGGAGACCGAGAGAAGCCCTGGGCTTGCGTTGCTAACTGATGGAGGTCAGCCCTTTGCAATGAGGATCATCTCAAAAAGGGAAGGGGGAAAACTCTTCACTGTGAACTTAAAAAATGCCTCAAGACACACCAACTTACCTGGATGGTCTGCCAAAATGGAGTCATACTGGTCACAGGTCCTGACCCCGTCCTGCATGTTGGTGACACACTCCCTCCAAAGCCCCCGGCATTTGTGACTTACCTGGAAGCAGGAGAAAGGCACTCAAGCAAAAAGCACCAAAAAGCACCCCAGCTCCCCAGGGATATCCCAGCCCAGCAAGGCAGATCTTCAGGCTCTCACCACCACAGCTGGACATGTCCCAGTGACTCCCCACCCATGCCTTACTCTCTGTTTCCTCCTTCTGCTCCAGCATTTCTCTCTCTCTCATCCTCTAATCCTCCAACTCGTGCAGAAAGCAGTGGGTTTGTCCCACTGTGTCCCTCTTCCAAGCCCATGGAGACACGGTGCAGCCCCATGGATTCCAAGGTACCCACCTTGCTCCCCACTGCTAACCTTGAAGGTGGTTGCTCTGCTCACCTCCAAGCTGTCATCAGCATTCACCATCCAGCAGTCGGTGCAGGTGGCAAGGAGCAGGAAGAGGGTTGAGAGAAGAGCAAGACCGAACGCCGTCATCTGCAAGGCTGCGCTCATGGGGTTACCTGCAAGGGCACAGAGATGTCCGCCACCTCTGCTCGAGCCACTTCCCAGGTACCAAGGACAATGTGCCACCTAGGCCAGGGTGACCTCTGGAGCCCCATGAGTCATCTGGGGCCCATCTCATGGTCCTCAGTGCTGCCAAAACACTCCTCAGCTGAGGTTGGGCCACCAGGTTTGCATGTAGGCAGGGCCTTCAGAGATACATCAGTTCTGCAGTGGAGATGTACCCGCATCGGGTTGCTCTCTAGATGTCCTCTTTTCCACAGAGATCATCTGAAGCTGCCCACCAGTAGTACTTGTCCTTTGGGAATAAAGAGCTGCTGGAAAACATCAAAATCTGTGATCTGAGCATGTTCCTCCTGATACCCTGAGGTTTTCTTGATGCCTCCATCCCCGCATCCATGTGATTCGGTGGGAAGGTCACCTGCCCTTTCTTGCCTTTTTTTTTTTTTTGGAGATGTCTTAACCTCAAGCAGCAAGCCCAAAGAAAGCATCTCCCATTAGGGAGGTGGATGATGGCTGCTGGGGCTTGATGTGGGTGCCCTTGGGCGCTGCTGAGGCTTCCTGAAGACCAGAAGGGATGGGACCATCTGTTTTTCATCCTTGCCAGAGATGGAGGGACTTTGCAGAGAGGGGAGCTGTGCCTGAGGTCAGGAGCAGAGGACATTGTATCTGCACAGCCTGGCCATGAATCCGGCTTTGCTGTATTTTGCAACTCAAGACACTAAATATTTTAGCATCTGAAGTTGCAACCACTGCTGCAGCCCTTTGAGCAGAGGGTGGTTAGTGGGTTGGAAGGCCCCCTCCCCTTTCTTGCCTTTTTTTTTTTTTGGAGATGTCTTAACCTCAAGCAGCAAGCCCAAAGAAAGCATCTCCCATTAGGGAGGTGGATGATGGCTGCTGGGGCTTGATGTGGGTGCCCTTGGGCGCTGCTGAGGCTTCCTGAAGACCAGAAGGGATGGGACCATCTGTTTTTCATCCTTGCCAGAGATGGAGGGACTTTGCAGAGAGGGGAGCTGTGCCTGAGGTCAGGAGCAGAGGACATTGTATCTGCACAGCCTGGCCATGAATCCGGCTTTGCTGTATTTTGCAACTCAAGACACTAAATATTTTAGCATCTGAAGTTGCAACCACTGCTGCAGCCCTTTGAGCAGAGGGTGGTTAGTGGGTTAATTAATAAGACCAGATGGGTCTCTGAGCTGCATGGGTTAATTATCGTGGGGGGGGTGACTCTTCACGACGCAGAGTTTGTGACCGAGTTTGTGACCGTCAGCCAGCTGCTGCCCACCCTGGCGTGGCACAGGCTTCCCCGCGGGGCAGCGCTGCGAAGGAGGGTCACGGTTCCCGCACCCCGTGTGCAGGATCTCCCATCACCTCCCCTCTTGGGACGTCGCTGGGAGCAGAGGTGCCACTCCCCCTGGCTCTTTGAGTATTTCCATCGGCTTCACTCAGTGTTATTAACAAGTGGCCTCCTAGACCCCAATTTACAGTGGGTTTTTTAATTTCCCAGGCTCCCCTCTGAGCTAACTCTTCATAACCTCATTTTTTCTACTAGACCCTTGCTGGTTTGGAGCCTTTGAGGAAAATCCATTCAGCCAGTTGAGTTACATGAGCAAGAAAAAAGAAAAGAAAAGAAAGAAATCCTTAACCCCGGTAAAAAACAGCTCTGAACCCTGTTAGCAATAAATAAAAAGGGTTTGGGGAGGCAGGCATTACCTTCACCGTAGGCTCATCCTGGCTGGGGTGGGACGATGGCAAAAGCTTTTTGATGGCTGAGGCTGGGACGTGGGTGTTGAAGGCTTTTGAGTGCTGGTGGGATTTGATCCTGACCCACCTGATGGAGCCAGGGAAATGCAACGCCTGCCAGAGCCTGTGCTGGGCTATTTAAGGTTTTTCCAAGCCACGTCGGATGGGCTTCGTGCTCCAAGGCGTGACGGGCATCCCTGTGGTTAAAACGGTAATAGGTTGGAAATGGAGCCGCCCCAAAAAATTATCACGTGGGGAAACCTGTGGGAACCCACTGGGAACGCTCCCTAGGTGGGGGACTCTGTGTCCTGGGCGAACATCCCACAGTTTTTAATTAGACCTTTTAATTACTGCCTAGGAGAGAGTGGCCTAAGACATGTTGGGTCCCCAGGACTGGTGCAAGAGAGTCAGAGGGGTGGAGGTGGCCGCAGCAAGCAGCCAAAATCCAAGGCAGAGAATTAAACCCCGTTGGCCAGGCATGCAGCCAACCATTTATTTTTTCCCCCCCATTAAGTGGAAAACAAGTGATAACCACTGCAGTTGCTTATGGCTCTGATGTGCCTGGTCAGCGCCCGAGGAGCTTTTTGTGACCCTGGAAAGTGGTGCCCCAGCTGCCTGGCACTTGGAGCTGCCCAAAAAACTGCAGGTTTTTTCCCTGATCCCCTACTATCTGGGGAAAAAAAGAAAGCTTTTGCTCTTGCTTTCTCGCAACACATCCCTGGGATGAGCTGTGCCCTGTGACTCCCAGCCATTGCTACCCCCTCGTCTCCAAGACCCACGGAAAACCCATCCCTATTTCCTTCACAGGTTGTATTTAAGCAATGCACTTGGGTTTTTAGCTTTGTTTGGGGTTGTTGGGGGTTTTCCCCTCTAGATAATCCTCTGCAGTATTGAACTGTGGGGATTTTGGCAGCCACCAGGCTCTTGGCAAATCCTCGAGCTTCAGCCCTGCAGGGGCACCCATGTGCTTGACATGTGCGACTGCTGTGGTTTTATTTGGGGTTATCCTGTTTTCCTGGGATTTCGGCACATGGCAGGTCCAATGCTTGAATATAGCGGTGAACTAGTGCTGAAAACTATAGAATCATAGAATGTTTTGGGTTGGAAGGGACCTTTAGAGGTCACCCAGTCCAACCCCCCTGTAGGGAGTAGGGACATCTTTAACCAGACCAGGTTGCTCACAGCCCCATCAACCTGACCTTGAATGTTTCCAGGGATGGGGCCTCCACCACCTCTCTGGGCAACCCGCGCCAGTGTTTCACCACCCTCATTGTAAAGAATTTCTTCCTTATATCCAGTCTAAACCTGCCCTGTTTTAGTTTAAAACCATCACCCCTTGTCCTGTCACAACCAGCCCTGCTGAAAAGATTATCCCCACCTTTCCTATGGGTCCCCTTTAAGCACTGAACAGCCACAATCAGGTCTCCCCGCAGTGTTCTCATCTCCAGGCTGAACAACCCCAACTCTCTCAGCCTGGCCTCATAGGAGGGGGGCTCCAGCCTTCGGATCATTTTAGTAGCCCTCCTCTGGACCCGCTCCAACAGTTCCATGTCCTTCTTGTGCTGAGGGCTCCAGAGCTGGATGCAGGGCTCCAGGTGAGGTCTCACCAGAGCAGAGCAGAGGGGCAGAAGCCCCTCTGTCGCCCCACTGGTCACGCTTCTTCTGATGCAGCCCAGGACAGGGTTGGCTTCTGGGCTGCCAGCGCACATTGCCAGCTCATGTCCAGCTTTTCATCCATAAGTACCCCCAAGTCCCTCTCGGCAGGGGTGCTCTCCATCCTTTCTTCCCCCAGCCTGTATTGATACCAGGGGTTACCCCAACCCAGGTGCAGGACCTTGCACTTGGCCTTGTTGAATCTCATGAGGTTCACACAGGCCCCACTTCTCCAGCTTGTCCAGGTCTCTCTGGATGACATCCTGTCCTTCTGGTGTGTCAACCACACCACTCAGCTTGGTGTCATCTACAAACTTGCAAAAACATCCACGAGGGTTTGCGTACCTTCGTTTTCCAACATTTACAGCTCAGGAATTTATGGTACTGGGACATCCACGACATGCAGTTCTGGTGCAATACAAAGCTGCAGCTGCATGCCCTGGTGATGCTTAGGAAATGGGTTTATTTTTATTTTATGCTCATCTGAACCATCACTTTATGATACATCGAACAATCTGCCTCGCTGAGTGTTGACTGAAACCTTTTGGGAGGTTGAAAAGCAGAGGGGCAGGTCTATCAGCAGTTGAATAATTAAGATCATTTCCCCGGTTAATGAAGGTGAAAATCAGATCTTTTGCCCCATGAGGTTTGCAAAACCCCTGTGTGAAAAAAATGGTGCTGACAGGAGATCCAAATCTTTGTGTTTTAGCACAAGTTATGCAGCACAAACCTGCTGTGGCTGGGAGGAAAAGAAAACCAAAAGAGATGAAGGGGTTTTCTTTGAGGGCACCAGCTCACAGGGGTGGAGAGGACTCTGCAGATGCCGGTGGGGCAGGCCAACAAGTAAAAATGAATAAAAATGAATAAACCCGTCATCGAATAAAACCAGTCCTGGCTCAGAGGCATGAGAAAAGTCCCTCTGCATGTGGCCCCCCGGCCAAGGGCAGCGCTGTCGCAGAAACACCTTCGTGCCAAATCTAACAAGGGGCACTTAAATGGATTTAAAAATTATTTCAATTTATTTTTTAAGCAAAAAAGGCAATTCCCCCCCCCCACACACTCTTATTTACGTGGAATTTCAGTGCCATGTCAATTTGGTGAGATTTGCTGCGATCGTGGCCCCTGGGGGGGGGTGTCATTTTCCTTTTTCCCCTCATTTCTGCCTAGTTAAAAATGAATATTCTTCCACAGGGGGTTGGATGCAAGCAAGAGGTGTGACCAGAAACCGAAATATTGTGCCTCATACCAGTTTTACTAAATAAAAAAAGTGCAGTGTGTGGGGGGAACGGGACATGCATTAGCCTGGATGCGATGTGGACAGAGGCAGATCCCCCATATCGCAGCAAGCCCGGCATCCTGTTCCCATATTTTATCCTGCTTTGCCCTGTGCAAAACACACGAGGGATTGTCCGGAGGACAGTGGGGGCCTTTATACCCCCGACCACGTTATTGCTGCTCAGCTATTTTCCCACCCCCCTCTTTGATACGCTTCCAGCCCGGGTGTCCATCCCCAGGGAGCCCTCGGGTGACCCATAGAGATGTCACAGGAGCCACCACGACCCCAAATCCCTGCTTTTGGAGATGGGATGGGGTGGATTTGTGGACCAGGTGCCACGCGCAGGATGAGGATGCTGAGATAAGACACCAGCCATGTGAAATCCCGGCTGGAAAGCATCATCCCCCAAGGAAAACCAGGAAGAGCATCCTGGGGGAAGGGGTCCTGCCCCCCTGTGGGGAAGGCAAAAATCAGCTTAAATTAGCAAAGTGCCCAATTAGGCACAACCCAGCTCTGAATTCACAGAAAATAGAAGAAAATAAGGGAGAGGCCAGCTTTGAGGGTCCATAAGAGGGGCAATAAGAGGACAATGGCGCCACTTCAGCCTTGGGACGAGCCCTGCAGAGGGATCAAGTGGTGGCTGCAAGCACGAGATGCTGGGTGCAGCCCTGCTGCATGGGACCCTCTGGGCTTTTCCATGGGTTCAGCCTCAAATTAAGCCATTTTTTAGGCCACGTCCCCTCCTTCGAGAGCGACCCACAGCAGAAGACTCGAGCTACTTGGCTAGCACCTGCCCAGGGGGGCAAAAAGCTGTTCAGCATGGGGCTCCTGCCTGGCCCATGCTGCCGAAGTGGCTTTGACCCAGCAAAGGAGTCGCTTGCATGGGACTGGCCCAGCTCTGGGGAGAACAAAGAGACGATTTTAGAAAGATGCCCATGACTGGAAATATTTTAATACCACTGAATCGCAATTTTTAGTACAAACAATCGGAAAAAAAAAAAAAAAAGCATTTAAAAATCCCAACCGGCCCCATTCCTGTGGCCACGCATCCCATAGGAAAGTTAAAGCAGTTTTGTATTAAAAAGAATAAAACCATTCTTCTACGCCATGCTGTGTTCTCGAGAGAAAAATGCCTTTTTGATCGATTTTTTTTTTTTTTTTTTTAAAGCACGAGTTTCCTTTTCAATCCTCACTGCCATGGCTTTGGGTGGGTATTTTTGGAGGGGAACCCCCTAAGTTGGGTTCAGCCAACCGAGCACCCGATGGGTGAAGACAGACTACAAGCACTGCTCTCCCCTGATGGGTGAAGAAGACATTTTTACAGGGGGTCTGCAATTTAAAAGAGAAAAAGGGCTGTTAGTCCCACGTGGGAGGGAGAAATCACCCCCGCCCCAGGCTGAAATCGCATCGCGTCCCCTCCGGCATGGACCAGGGCCCAAAGCAGCACATGGGCATAAAATAAAGTTGAGGAAAATGAAGTAAAAGAGAGAGGAAAACGAAATTTAAAAAACTCAGCTACTTTAGCTATTTGGGATTAAAAAATAATAATAATAATAATAATAATATAGAGTCAAGCTCTTTGGATCATTTGCACTGTTTTTTCCTGCAGGTTCGCTGGCATCGCACGTGCAACAGGGATAGGTGGGGAGAGGTAAGGGAGGTTTTTGGGAGGGGGGATTACGGCTGAAGCTGGAGCTGCAGCGCTGGCAGAATGGTTAGTGGCAGTTGAGACAAGGCACACAGAGGTGGAGGCAATTAGCACGTTGGCATCTGATGACTTCACCGCCTGCTCCAGGGGGTCCTGTCAGGGGAAGAGGGATTTGGACACAGCGGGGAGGCATCAAAATCCACAGGTCTGTCCATCTGCTACCTGAAATAGCCGCACTGGGCAGCAAAAATAAAAACAAACCACTGCTTTGTGTTCAAAGCCCCCTTTTTGCCTGCTTTAATCTGCCCAACGCCATTTATTCTTCTGCTTAACAAGGCCACATACTTGTGCCTGGTGAGAAATGAGCCCAGGGCAGATTTTAGCTGGCAGAGCTCAGCTGGAGCACCAGCAGCCGCACGGCTTCTAATTCCTCGTCTGCTTGAATCAAGAATTAAGACTAATTATAAAAAACTGTTGTTTCTGGGTAGCAATGAGATGGGGGAACACTTGCACCCCAAAAGCATCCCTCTGCCAAAAGCGGGGTGCAGGGATGCTCGAGCTCTGGGTGGGGCTGGGGCTGGTGGAGGTGGGCAGCAGCTTCATCCTGGGAAAGCCAGGCACCCCCAGCTTTGCTCCTCAAAACAGGGCTGCAGGATGCAGGGGAGGGGGGCGACAGCACAAAGTGCTTCTGTGTGACAGAACCCTGCTGGGACTGGCACCGTGCCCCCGCCAGGACCGCCATCACCCTGCCGCATCCGCGTGACAGACGGACATGGTCCAGCCACTCATGGTCCCGGCTAACCCACCCGGCTGGGGGGAGCCTGACAAGGATGGATATGGGAGCTAGGATACCCCAAACCCCCCCTATTTTAGAGAATGGCGCTGCAAACGGCACTGAAACCTGGGAGACAAGGAGGAGAAAGGTCTCATGGGGCATCCAGGGACCACGTGGGGTGGGAGCGCCGAGGTCTCGCCTGGTTTTGGGAGGGGAGGGAGGAGCTGGGCGGCAGGAGGGCAGGGTTAGGGATCAGACGTACTCCCGAGCCGTCGAAGGCTGTGACTGCCGGTAGTACTGCTGTCCTTGCCGCTCCTTGGTGGGGCAGGAGCAGCACAGGAGGGAGCCCCCCAGCACGGTGAGGCTGGCGGCCCCCCAGCCGATGAAGAGAGCCGAGCCGAATTCGTACCTGCAGCAGAAGAGGGAGAGAGGGGAGCATCAGGGAGGGGGGCAGGGAAGGCAAAGGTGCAAACTGAGATGAGAACCCCATGGATGCAAGGATGCTCGAAGCCCTGATGAGTCTACGGGTGGCGGCGAGGCAGATGTTGGTTGCTCTTCTCTCTGGCCATCCCCATCTTTCACGTTGGCTGGATCAGCTACATTTCCCCGTGCTTTAATCCTCCCTTGGGCTGAAACTCCACCTGAGTGCTCTTACTCTGTCCCAGCGTGACGTTGGTGGCAGTACTGACTGAAGCTCTAGCGTTGGGGAGATCTTCTGCAACGTGGCGGATGTGGGGTGGCATGGGTCCCACCCCGTGTGGCCCATCTGCCTACAACCTCATGCGTTGCCAAAACTGGCGAGGGAAGGTCCTTTGGGAAGGGCAGGGACAAGCTGGGATTCAGATAAAGAGCATCCCCCGAGCCGGGCTCTCACCTGGCGTTGATGGGGATGGTGCTCTCTCTGAAGAACTCGTAGGTCACCTGTGTTGCATATAAGGACACGGCGGCCAACGTGCACAGACCTGGATGTCAAATGTTGAACGTCAGCAACACCAAGCCCATCACCAAACCAGCCCCTCACCCTCTCAGCCATCAA
>NW_009260614.1:28978-30380 GCF_000687185.1 Egretta garzetta
CCCACCAGGTTGGGGCGGGCGCCCCCCCAGCCGATGAAGAGAGCCGAGCCGAATTCGTACCTGCAGCAGAAGAGGGAGAGAGGGGAGCATCAGGGAGGGGGGCAGGGAAGGCAAAGGTGCAAACTGAGATGAGAACCCCATGGATGCAAGGATGCTCGAAGCCCTGATGAGTCTACGGGTGGCGGCGAGGCAGATGTTGGTTGCTCTTCTCTCTGGCCATCCCCATCTTTCACGTTGGCTGGATCAGCTACATTTCCCCGTGCTTTAATCCTCCCTTGGGCTGAAACTCCACCTGAGTGCTCTTACTCTGTCCCAGCGTGACGTTGGTGGCAGTACTGACTGAAGCTCTAGCGTTGGGGAGATCTTCTGCAACGTGGCGGACGTGGGGTGGCATGGGTCCCACCCCGTGTGGCCCATCTGCCTACAACCTCATGCGTTGCCAAAACTGGCGAGGGAAGGTCCTTTGGGAAGGGCAGGGACAAGCTGGGATTCAGATAAAGAGCATCCCCCGAGCCGGGCTCTCACCTGGCGTTGATGGGGATGGTGCTCTCCCTGAAGAACTCGTAGGTCACCTGTGTTGCATATAAGGACACGGCGGCCAACGTGCACAGACCTGGATGTCAAATGTTGAACGTCAGCAACACCAAGCCCATCACCAAACCAGCCCCTCACCCTCTCAGCCATCAAACATCTTTTGAAACATGTTTGAGGTGTTCTGCGTCAGAGAAGTGGAAGGGCTGGAGCCGCCTTACCAGAGAGGACAAAGAGGACACCACCGGCAACAGCTATGCGGCTCTTGGTAACGGGATCCTCTTCACCAACTTTGGTGCATTTCATGCCCACCACGCTCACGATGATGCCGAAGAAGCCCAGGAGGAGAGAAATCACCATGAGAGCCCGGGAGGTCTGGATGTGAGCTGCAAGGGGGGGGATGGAAGAAAAGCCGCTCGCCAGCAGGTGCTTTCGGCCACAGGCGCTTTCAGCCACAGCAGGTCTCCAGGAAAGCAAGGTCACTGCGTCCCACGCTGGGGATGAACCTGTCCTTAACCCTGCCCTTGCTGCATGGCTCCCGTGTGCCCCCTTCCCCGAATGGCCAGTGGGGAGACCTCAGCTCAACTCAGGGCACGGCTCCCAAGGCCTTCCCTGACCTTCCTCCCTGCCGCTCTCATCCTCCCCATGATTTCCTGGGCTGGGAGACACCTTACCCACAGGGGCACCACAGTCTCTAAATGCCACAGGGGCGATGCACATTCCCAGGGTTGATGTCCCCATGGGGCATTGTTGGTCCCCAAATGCAGTTCTCACCCCAAAGCTCAAACCCACAGGGGGCAGGGGTCTCAGACACACAAAGGGGCTCAAGCCCATGGGGCCAACAGGGGCTCAGATGGGGGTGGGGGGGGTG
>NW_009260614.1:30409-30843 GCF_000687185.1 Egretta garzetta
AGTCCACTGAGGGGCCAGGGGGGGTCAGACCCACGGGGTCTCTCAGACACAGAGGATACAGACCTGTTGGGGGGTGTGTGTGTGTGTCAAGCCCAGAGAGGGGCTCAGACCCGGGGGGGGCGGGGAGTTAAACCCATAAAAGGGGCTAAAATCCGTATGGGAGGCGCGGTCAAACCCACAGAGGAGCTCAGACCCACAGGGGCAGGTGTCAGACCCAGAGAGGGGCTCAGACCCGTATGGGAGGAGGGGTCAAACCCGTAGGAGGGGCTCAGACCCGGGGGGGGGGATCAATCCCAGAGAGGGGCTCAGACCCGTAGGGGGGGGATCAATAACCAGAGAGGGGCTCAGACCCGTAGGGGGGGGATCAATCCCAGAGAGGGGCTCCAGACCCGTAGGGGGGGGGTGAACCCCCGAGGGGGGCTCAGACCCGACGC
>NW_009260614.1:32197-32537 GCF_000687185.1 Egretta garzetta
CGGGGGAGGTTTGAGGCCTGAGGGGGGAGATTTGGGTCTGAGAGGGGGTGATTTGGGGCCGGAGGGGCAGAGATTTGAGTCCTGGGGGGAAGAATTGGGTCTTGAGGGAGATGGGGACCCCCCAAACAACAGTGGAGGGAGGTGGGGAAACAGGAGGCCCCAAGGGAGGCAGGGAGTGGGGACGAGGAGAGGTGAGCCCCCACCCTGTCCGTGACCCCTCGTGCTCCTGCTGGGGAGCAGGACCCCCCTCCAGCCACAGAGGCCCCCAGGGTGGCTCCAGGAATTCAGCATGGGAGTGGGGAAGGGGGTCGTGCCCCCCACGCAGCCAGGCCTGACCCTT
>NW_009260614.1:32812-33469 GCF_000687185.1 Egretta garzetta
CCCCCCCTCCCACCCCGATGCTGAATGGGACCTGCCCTACGCCCTCTCCAAATATTACGGGGGTCCGTTGGCGTGGGGCAGGATTTATTTACTCACATTCCCTGGATGGTTATGGTAATGGCTGGGGCTGGACACCCACAGGAACAATTTGATGCCCTGTTCCGGGGGTGCCATGGTGCTCAATGTCCTTCTTGTTCAAGGACGGTTCCCTCCTCCCCGAAATTGTGGGCCCCTTCCCACGCTGCAGGTGCGGGGTCCAGGGGATGGTGAGGGGCTTACGTAGGGGTTGCAGCACCCGTGGGACATGCTTGTCCCTCAAAAAGTTCCCCTTGTCCCCCAAAAACCACCTCCCAGGGGTTGTATGGCTGCAAAACCCCGGGGTAAATGTTTGCAAGGAGGGAAGGAAGCATCCCAACACCCCACGACAGCCAAGGGGGGCGGGACACAGCTGCCTCCAGCCCCCTGCTCAGCAAGTGACAGCTTAGAAAAAAAAACGCCTTTAATCACCCATTTTCTGCAGAAGGCACTTAAATAGCCGCAGGTTCAGCTGCGTGGAAAGGCATGTGTCTGCTACTGTGGCACCGGGTCCTCACCCCTAAAAGAGCATCCCTCCCTTGTCCCCCAGGTCACCCCCCACCCCCCCCCAAGTCCCCGTGA
>NW_009260614.1:33481-39910 GCF_000687185.1 Egretta garzetta
AGCAGCCTGAAGCTGCAACGCTGGTGTTGCTGGTCCTGGCTGGGACGTCCTGGTCCCCACGGGGATGTCAGAGCTCATCCTTCCCCACCACGACGGCAGCCGGTGGTTCTTGCTCCAGCTCTGGCTCCTGCAGCAAATCGCCCTCTTCCGTGCTGAAAAGCATCTTCACGAGGTCGTCCGCCTGCACACGCTCCTGTGGGGCAGACCCACAGGGATACGCATGGCCGGTGTCCTCCCCCAGAAAACCCACGCGCTGCTGGGGAGGGAGCTTACCCGCTCGCTGTGCCGAGGGTCCAGTGTGAACCAGAGGGCAATGGCGCAGCGCTGGCCCTTGGTCACGGCTTTCACCCCATGGGGGTTCTCCGAGCCCGAGGAGAAGCCAACGGCACGGCCACACTGTGGCTGAACCTTCGCCTGCAACGGATGGGAGACCCCAGTCAGGATGCACCTGGTGAGCTGGTCCCCCCCAACCCAAGTCAATCCCTTGTGGTGGCACAGGGGCTGGGGCCAGTGGGCAGGAGCTGGGTTTGGTGCTGCCTGTGGATCCTCAAGCTGAGCCACTTACGGTCTCGGTCTTGGCGTCCAGCTCGGTGAAGTAAAAAGCTCCTCCTTCAAAGTCCCCGTTGAGGTAGAGGATGGCACTAAATGAAGCAGGGGACAAGTGGAGGTGGTGACCATCACCCCAGGCCTCAGATCCAGCAACTGGGAGCTCTCCCAATGCCATGGCAAAAGCCAAAGGCTGGAGAGCCCAGACTGGGTTGCCCTCCCACCCTGCTCCTCCCAGCCCAGGTGCCACCAAGCCATGATGCCCTCAGGTGGGGAAGCTCTGGGCTGATAGACTCCACCGGTACCTGTAATCCCGGAAGGTGTAGGCTGGAGGTTCCTTCACACACACCAGGGCCTCTGCGTTGAGGATGCAGTTGTCCACGTGCACCTCGTGGCTGTTGTCACTCCGGCCTTCTTGCTTCTCTAGGGTAGAACAAGACCTGGCACGTCAGGACCCCTTTATCACTTCAGGACCAGGGTCTGTCCCCAAGCGCCACATGATTGGAGGTGACAAGAAAGTCACCTGTAGCCTAAAGCCCCTCTCGCTGGAGAGTGGACCACAAGAGGCCATTTGGCTGGCGTAAGCCTCTGTTGACTTGTCCCACGGCATCTCCATGGCCCTCCAGACACAGTCTCTCCCAGCACCCGATCCCAAAAGCCTCCGAGTGCTGAAATCCTGCATGGCATGAAGCCACCTGCCCCTTTGGAGGCAACCAACCGAGCCACTCATCTTCCCAACCCAGGCTTAGGGACATGCTCCCCACACCTTCCTCTTGGGAAAAGGAGCAGCAAGGAAGTCTCCAAGGAAAGGTCCACGACCAGACCACCCCAGCTGTTGGAGGGGACCCAGACAGGCCACGAGGCTGAAGGAGGCTTGCTTCTCCTCGGGTTGTGCTTCTCTGAGGCCATGCTCACCATCGATGGCTGTGCGGCACACCAGGTGGGAGTAGGAAAAGTGGAGCGGGACCTCCAGGCGGAAGTAGGACTCCATCATGTGCCGCACCTTCTCTGTCACATTGTAGTAGAGGTAGGCGCTCTGCAGGGGCACCTTGCCCTCCTGGCCCAGCTGCGGGGGATGGACAGGACAGAGGGTCAGCCCCAGGCAGGGTGGGTGAGCACAGGCAGCTGCCTGCCTTCACCCCCTCCTCCCTTGTCCCACAGCCTGGTTTTCCTGCATCCCTGCAGCCACTCTAACCTTGAGGGCCTTGAGGACAGTCACGCCATAGAAGGTCTCACTGGGAGTGTGAGGAGATGTCTTCCCACGGTAGCCGTCCCCAGCCAAGGCAGCTGCCTGCAAAGCCCAATCATCATTACCCATCTGAATTCTGAGCAGCAGGATGGGACCCTTTGGCATCCCCTGCCCCATCTCTGCCTACTCCCCCCGTCCCCACACTCACGTTGGTGAGTCGCTGCAGCTCCCGGCACTCCTCGGCGGAAAGGACCCCATCCACCACAACACGCTGGGAGCCGTTCAGGGTCTTGGAGTTCATGGTGACGCTGGCTCCTTCGTACACCAAGGGGCCCCCTGTGGCACAAGCGGGATCAGGAGGGCACAGGGATGGGTGCCACCAGCCCTTGGGTACGGTGCTGGGGGAAGCCGTGGTCCTGCCACCTCCCCCGTAGAGGGACTGTGAGCTGGCAGCAGGGGATGTGGAGGTCCTCATCACACCTCCCCTCCCAGCCCTCCACACCTTCTCGGATGAACTTGCTCATATCGGCCGACTCCTTAGCCTTCTCCTCTACCAGCGTCTCAATCTCCTTCATGAGGTTGCCGATCTCCTCTGAGATGCGCGCCGCTGTTTCCCGCTCCACCCTGGGCATGCAGCAGCCATCAGCTCCATCGCCCCACTGTCCCCATGTCAGGAACAAGGGGCACCAGGACAAGGGCAGGACAAGTTGTCTCCAGGGGCCAGTGACAAAACCCAAGGCTGGAGAAAGTCATCTCAACACTTCCCTCACCCTGAGCTGCTCGGGATGACCTATCCATCCCAATCACCCCAAGGGCTGATGGGGAGCAAAGTTCTGCCCTCCAGCAGCCTCTTCCAGCCCCAACACCAAAAAACCTCCCTGGCAGCAGCTCCATGGCCATGGCCTTTGGTCCAAACCCCATGGAGGAAGAAGGGTAAGTCCCATCACTCCCCACATTGGGTAGGCTTGGCCATCAGCTTGGGAGAACACTCACTTTTGTTTCTCTTGCAGCCTTTTTGGTATAACCTCTTCGGGAGTCCACGTGTCCTGCAGCCACGAGAACAACAACATCAGGAGCTGGACAAGGATCTGCCTGGGACGCAGACCCCTTGTTCCCTCTCCCAACTGGCCATTGTGTCCAGCCCGGTCGAGCACCACTCACTGGGTCCACGAAGGGGATGCCAAAGACATCGTAGCTGAAGAAGAGCAGCTCCTTCTCCATCAGGCTTCGCTGGCGGTATGCCTGGATCTCCTGCAGTGAGGGGCAGAGGGAGAGGGTGAGGGCACAGCACGAGGTCTCTGGAAAGACCCTGAGCAAGGGCAGGAGGGTGCTGGGTTTACATCATTCCTGCAGTCCTTGCTCCAGACCCACAGCCCTGGTTTCCCGGTCCCTCTGGCAGGTGGGAAACAAGTGGCTTTCGCCATCCTGCAGGGTGGATGAGCCCTGGGGCGAGGACAGGGGAGACAGAGGCACAGGCACATCCCTCCTGCAGGAAGCTCTTTAGAAGCAGATTCCCTTCCCTGCTCCACCTGACTTCCATCTCTGCCTACTATCTCCCAGGCAGCACCCAAGCATCCCAATCCAGCTATTTTGAAGCCAAATCCTCTCCTTTTTAAGCAATTTTACTTCAGTTGTGGAAGTCTGTAGCAGAGGTGGGCTCAGATCCCCCTAAAAATTCTGTCCATCTGCCTCTCGCAGACCTCTCCCACAAGAGCTGGGCCGTTTGTGCCAGCCATCAAGCCTTCACTTGGCCCAAGATACTTTGTCAGTGATGTTTTTCAGCCTCTCAGCTATTTTCCAGCTTGTTGGGTCCTGCATCTGTTCATTCCTCTCCACCTTGCCACCAAAGGGCAGCTGGACCAGAGCAGGTCCATCCAGAGCAGAGCCCAAAACCTCTGCAAAGGTCCCCAAGGAGGGGAGAAGATGTTCCTGAAATGGTTCATCCCAGCTGGTCACTCACCTCTCGGGGTTGGATGGGTCCTGCCAGTTTTTCCCCCAGGACGGCAGTGTAATAGGCCAAATTCTGGTTCATCACCTCATCGTTTGGGAAGAAGAGCAAATAGGTTTTGGTGCACTCAATGGCTTTTTCGTAATTCCCATCTGCAAAGAGAAACGGGGCTGTTACAGCACGTCCAAGAGCATCAGAGACAGAGGATAAACATGGAGGAGAAATGAGAGAGAAAGCCCTTGTTGTTCTCCAAAGGGTCTCCCAAGTAGGGCAGATACCCTGGAGCGAAGACAACTGCTGCCACAAAGGCAAAATTAAGAGTCCGAGGTGCTCTCCTGCCTCCAGAAATCATCTCACCAGCAATCAGGGCCACCGCTGGGGTAGTTTTCTCACTGGGAAAACATCTAGAAGCCTATTTCCAGGCAGCAAGACCCAACCATTTCCAGGCTAACCTGCAATTTTCAGCCATTTAAGCACCCTGACCCACTCCCAGGCACAGGATTGCAGCCTTTCCACCTTCTTGGATGTCTTCTCTTTTTTCCCTCCTTTTGGAGAAATTTGCACAGAAACAGATTAGATTTTTCTAAGGAGGTGAATAAAAAAAAAATAAAATGGGGTATATTTGCCTGGGTTGTAACTAACTGTTCTGGAGGGGGAGGGTGCCTCTGTGGTTTGGAGCAAGATGTGGACAGTTGGCAGGAGAAAAAACCCAAACGCTTCTCTAGGCTGTTATTTCACTTGGAAAGTGAAGCTGCCCAGGAACTGAGCATATAAAGTGACATGAAGGGTTCTCGCAACCAGGTATGGCAAGACCCAGCTCTCCTGGGGCACATTTCAGGCTGGAGGAGTGGGGCTGCGTGAACCTCATGAAGATCAACAAGGTCAAGCAGAAGGTTCTGCACAAGCATCAGTAAAGACTGGGGAGCAGATGGGTTTAGAGCAGCCCTGTGGGGAAGGAGTTGGAGACACTGGTGGACAAAAAATTGGACACAAGCCATCAACATCCGCTTGCAGACCAGAAAGCTGAGTGTATCCTGGGCTGCATCACAAGGAGTGTGGCCAGCAGGTCAACGGAGGCGATGCTCCCCCTCTAGCCCACTCTCGTGAGATCCCACCTGGAGCCCTGTGTCCAGCTCTGGGGTCCTCAGCACAAGAAGGACATGGACCTGTTGGAGCAGGGCCAGAGTTGGGCCACAAAAATGATCCAAGGGCTGGAGCACCTCTGCTATGAGGCCAGGCTGAGAGAGTTGGGGTTGTTCAGCCTGGAGACGAGAAGGCTCCATGGAGGCCTGACTGCGGCCTTTCCATATATAAAGGGGGCTTACAAGAAAGGTGGAGACAACTTTTTTACCACAGCTTGTAGTGACAGGACAAAGGGCCATGGTTTTAAACTTAAAGAGTTTGGGTTTAGGTTCACCATAAGGAGGAAATTTTTTATGCTGAGGGTGGTGAGACACTGGAAGAGGTTGCCCAGAGAAGATGTGGACACCCCATCATTGGGAAAGTTCAAGGTCAGTTTTGACGGGGCTTCGAGAAACCTGGTCTCATGTAAGATGTCCCTGCATCTTGGGTTGGACCAGATGATCTTTGAAGGTCCCTTCCCAACCCAAACCATTCTGTGAGTCTATGATTTCTGCCCATGAAGAACGGCCCGCGCCGAGTACAATGTCCAACGCCGATGGCCAACAGAGGATGGGGCAAGGAACTGCTTACTGTTGTAGTAGGCAAACTGCAGGTAGTTGAAATGTGAGGGCAGGAAATCCTCCAAGGGCTTCTCCCGGCCGGGCTGGGAAGCCAGCTCTGTAACACAGCCCTGTTTGCAGCTTAGCACCTGCATGTAGTGATCTGGTGGAGAAAAACCCTGTGTCACTGCACATGGTGGCCCAAAGGGACAGGACCTTGGGGGTCTCCACTCCAACCTCCTGTGTGCAGCAGGGCTGCTGACAGCTTCTCAGTGGTGGAAACCCCCAAGGACGGTGGTCGCCCACCTCTGTGTGACTGGGGCTGTGCCGCTGTCCGAGGAAGGAGCAACCATCCTCAGCCTCCCGCCCCTCTGTCTTGGCAACCCTCTGCTGGTCCTTCTCCCATTTCTCCACATCCCTCTGGAATTTCTGGGGTTCCTGGGCATTGCCCCTGGTGCTGAGTGTGGGCAAACACCTCCTGCCACTTACTGGCCACACTCCTCCTAGCAAAACCTAGGATGGGGTTTGCCCTCTATGGGGACCCACTGCCCCCCAGGTCTTTAGGGACCTCTGTGGGGACCCACCACCCCCCAGGTCTTTAGGGACCTCTTGGAGGACCCACGACCCCCCAGGATTGTCCCTAGCTCTTGACACAGGACACAGCATGAGCAGCTCCCACCTGTGATGGCCTGGAAAAGGTCTGCGTTGTACTCCAGGTAGTTGTAGCCCTCGTAGTCGTAGGGTCCCTCGCAGAGCGCTCGGCACTCGGCATCTGCCACAAAATACTCCTCCAGCGCCTTCTCCAGGTGCAGGATGGCAGCGGCCGGCTGCTCCTCGGTGTAAAACCGGACGCCCAGACGGAACTCGCTCTGTGGAGGAATGAGAAATTGTGGGGGGGTGCTCAATGCCCCCCAGCTCCCTGTGACGGAGTGCCTTGTCCCCGTGGGATGGACCTCACAGCACCAAGGCGGCATCTGATGGGCTTGCCAAGCCAGCAGCCGCGGCGTGACCTGCCCAGGTCCGGCAGCAGATGGGGGCTTTGGCAGGGGGTGCGCAAGGCGGGG
>NW_009260614.1:41266-49792 GCF_000687185.1 Egretta garzetta
CCCGCTCCCTCCTGGCCGTCTCCAGGGCCTCCTCAGCCGGCGGCGGCCCTGGTGCCTCCCGGCACGTCCCGCTGCTCCCCGGTGTCCCCGGCGGCCTCCCGGTGTGCCCCGTGGTCCGCGGTGCCTCCTACCATATCTCGCTGTCCCCTCCCAGTATGCCCCAGTGCCCCTCAGTACCTCCCCGTGTTCCCAGTGGGCCACACTATGCCTCCAGTACCTCCCGCTGCACCTCAGCGCCGCCTGCTGTGTCTTGCTGCTCCCCCCCCAGTAACATCCCACTAAGTTCCCAGTCCATGCCAGTATGCCTTACTGCCTCCCAGTATGTCCCACAGCCTTGAGCCCACCCCAGTGTGTCCAGGTGGGTCGTACTGCCTGCTCTCCCAGTCCACCTTAGCACCTCCTGATGTGCCCTGTTCCCCCTCCAGTCACTCCCAGTCTATCCTAGTGCCTCTCGGCCCACCCCAGTGCCTCCCAGTATGTTCTACTATCTCCCTAGTGTCTCCTAGTACATCCTATTGCCAGTACATTGTCCTAGTCCAGCATTTTCCCTAGAGCTCAGTCCACCCGCTCCGCCTAAATGCTTCCTACTGCCTCCTCCCAGTGTGTCCCACTACCTCTCGGTCCACCCCAGTGCCGCCCAGTATGTTCTACTGCCCTCTTCCACCGCCATCCAGCATGTCCAGGCATCCCCCAGTGGGGTCCTGCTCTACAGCTCCTGTGCTGCCCACAGCCCCGTTAAAGCCCTGAGTGAGGCCACGACTGCTGCTTCTGCGGTGCCCTCCCAGTGTGGCGAGGTGTGAAGGGCTGCGGCTCTTCCCCATCCTGACCAAACTTCATTCTCCCTCGCAGGCAGACGACTTCATCCGAGCGAATGCCTGCAATAAATTGACTGTCATCGCCGAGCAGATCCGGTACTTGCAGGAGCAGGCTCAGAAGGTGAGGACGTGTCCGCAAGGCGGCCAGAATGCTCGTTGCTTTGTGCTTGTGCCGGGAGGGAGGTTAGCTTCTGTCTTAACTGCCAGACATACGGGAAGACTGGTGGCCTGGATGTGAATCATGGCCAGGAGCCAAGTAGAGAAGATTCAGTGTGAAAATAAGGAGGGTTTATTGTCTGGTATCAGCTGGGGATGGGGGAGAGTTGGTTTTTGTGCTTTCCCTGAGTCCTCTGCATGTCAGGGAGGACTTCTGTTAAGGCAGAGGAGTGAGGACGGCTAATCAAAAGCAGCTCAGGTGTGAGGAAGGACAGAGAGATGACTCTGGTTTCAGGACAGATGACTCCTGTCACCATAGCTGTGCTCCTCGGCGCAGTGGGGTGATGGCGCGGCCCTGGCTGGATCTGAGCCCCTGGGAGAAGATGAGCTGTTACCCAACAACAGGCTTGGCTTTCCAGCTTGTCCCAGCTCATTTGCTGGAGAAGGTGGCTCTGGCAGCAAGGCCAGCAAAGCTGGGCTGTCCTCTTCAATTCAGACTTCACCCTTGGGGGTGAAATCCCAGAGC
Organism: Egretta garzetta; assembly: GCF_000687185.1. NCBI lineage: Eukaryota > Metazoa > Chordata > Aves > Pelecaniformes > Ardeidae > Egretta > Egretta garzetta. The sequence continues at coordinate 42,764 of NW_009260614.1, forward strand.
CTGAGTGGGAAAGGATCTGCCAGTCACTGCGACTGGCCCGCTGCCCTCAAGGCCACTACGTCACATAATCATTAACTGGTGGAGCCGGATCTGTGGAGCAGTCAGCTGGTGGAGCTGGGGAGATGAATTCCCCTTTGTTTGCTGTCCTTCCCCTCGGGGACCACAGCAGGGAAGCCCCCAGGGTCCAGCAGCTGTGTGCAGAGACAAGGAACAAGTCCAGCACAGGGTGGGGTCAGGCACGGTGGTGAACCTGGGGCTGCGGTGAAGAGGTCCTTGATGCTTGGAGGTATCTCTTACCTCTGGAGGGCTGCAGGAGCTCTGAGGTCTGTCTGACAGGGGAAACTTGGAGAAAACTTCATCTCTTTGGAAAGCATCTCCCTCCTGGGGCAAGTAAAGACGTGCTATGTGAAGCCAGATGCATGCTGAGGAGGATGAGGCCTCGTGAGCAGTGTGTTGAGTGATGTATCTCGGGCTCTGGCTGAGAGGCAATAGCATGCTGTCATTTTATTTCAAGTGTGGAAATTTTAAATGTGGGGTTTTTTTAGGTCTTGGATGAAGCTAACAGAGATGCTGATCTGCACCATGTGGCCTGCAACCTCGTGAAGAAGCCAGGAAACATTTATTACATGTACAGGCGGGAGAGTGGCCAGCGATACTTCTCCATCCTGTCTCCCAAGGTGTGTGGTAACAGCCCGTGAGGAAGCAGGGAGGGGGAAAAAAATACCTTTCTGGTGCTCAGGCACTTCTGGACCTCAGAAAAAAAGCACCAACTTGATGGAGGCATTTGTTGGCGCCTGCTCAGTTGGTGTTTGTCCTTGGTCTGGGTTACTCTCTGGGTGTAAGAGCCATATTATGAAGTTTTCTCAGCTCTTGGTGGATGCTGGGCAAGACAACCTGTGGTGTGTGGACCTGAATTCTGCCTTTTGGTCCCTGCAGATCTTTCTCTGGAAGTAAAGAACTGCAAATGTGCCCAGGGCCTTCCCTGTCCGGTGTGGCTGGCTCCAGGGAGTGAGTTTGTCTGTAGCTCGGTAGGGATGGTCTTGGAGGTATCCTCCTTCCAGGCTACCTGTTTTCTTGCGTGCAGGGTGAAGGCTTCAGAGCAAAGCACCGAGCACAGAGAATAGCTCTGTGCAGGTCAGGGGGATTTTGTATCCCCAAGCCTCCCTGTGCCAGCAGCACTGTAGCTTGACCTGGTCTTAGGCTCAGGAGTAGTTGAGCCTATTTTTAGATTAGAAAATAGGATGGTCACCTAGCTGGGACTGCTTCAAAGGTGGTAGGGCTATCCGAGGGAAACTGAGCAGCGATGTGAATCTCTCCTTTCTCTTCCAGGAATGGGGGACTAGTCCCCACGAATTTCTTGGTGCCTATAAGCTCCAGCATGACATGTCCTGGACTCCATTTGAGGACATTGAGAGACGAGATGCTGAAATAAACATCCTGGATAAGCTGCTGAGCCGGCAGGCAGCGCTGCCCCCGTGCACAGAGCCCAACTTCCAGGGCCTCACCAAGTGACACAAGTGACCATACAGGACCTCCTGCGTGGGGACATGTGGTGCTTGCGTGCTTGTCAAAGGCAGAACAAGGAAGGAGACCAAGAAACAAAAATGCTGATGCCGCCAGTACTTGCTCTGTGCTTTGACGAGACTAATTTGGCATTCAGTCTTACTGGATTTTCTAGTAATTGAGTAATTTATTTCTTTGACTTATGCCAAGCTGTAGCAAGAGGCAGATAATATCAGGTGGAGTCAATTCCAAAAGGGCTGGGGGCAAAAAGCAAAAATGCTTGGGGCAGATGTGATAATGCTATAAAATATGTGCTACCTGTCCGGCTCTGGTGTACCTCACTGTGACTGCCTGCGGCAGGTAATGATTTCAGGGCTGGATTTTGCCCCATGTTAAAATGCCTGTATTTAGGAAGCTCTGTGGCCTGGGAAGAGTGGTTGAAACCCCGCACGGAAAGGTCTGTTGTGACCTGAGTCTGTTGGTCTCTGTCCCAGCTGGTCTGAACCCCTGAGTCTGTCAGACAGGGTTGACCTGGAGCTCTCCTCTCTGGGAAGAGCATCCTCAAAAGTGCCGTGCAGGCTCTAGGCGGGTGTTTCACAGTCCTCGTGCGTTCCCCTTGGCTTTGAGTGGTTCAGCTGCCAGGGTGAGACAGGAATGGGCAGGGACACCAAATGCCTCTATGCCAGAGCAGTGGAGAAAACAAAACAGAATCAAAGAATGCTTTGGGTTGGAAGGGACCCCTAGAGGTCATCTAGCCCAAGCCCCCTGCAGTGATCAGGGACATCTTTAATCAGATCAGGTTGCTCACAGCCCCATCCAACCTGGCCTTGAATGTTTCCAGGGATGGGGCACTCATCACCTCTCTGGGCAACCTGTGCCAGTGTTTCGCCACCCTCATTGTAAAGAATTTCTTTCTTATATCCAGTCTAAACCTACCCTGGTTTAGTTTAAAACCATCACAGCTGGCCCTGCTAAAAAGATTGTCCCCACCTTTCCTATAGGCCCCCTTTAAGCACTGAACGGCTGCAATCAAGTCTCCCCACAGCCTTCTCATCTCCAGGCTGAACATCCCCAACTTTCTCAGCCTGGCCTCATAGGAGAGGTGCACCAGCCTTTGGATCATTTCTGTGTCCCTCCTCAGGACCTGCTCCAACAGTTCCATGTCCATGTTGATCTCAAATGTACCTCTGAGACAGGCCCTGTGTCCTGTCTGCATGGCAAGCATCCCTTCAACTTTACCAGGGAGACTCAGTGGCATGTGGGACTGGTAGGACATCTCCCAGCCTCTTTTTTCCACCAAGAACTGGGGAGAGGCAAAGATCAGAGCTGCTGAGATATCCTCCCTCTGCCCAGTCTCACAGGGCTCTTTCAGGAGCTCGCCTGCTCTGTGAGGAGCAAGTAAACTTGAGAAGCACCACCTCCCCCAAATTTGCAGTTGGGCTCTCCTCTCTTCTGAGGCAGTGATGGAAGAGTGGTGTCCCCTGTTCCCCGTGGCATGGCCTTGGGTGCAGCAGTCGTTCACCTTCCCGGGGGCTCGCTTGTTTCAGGTGGTCACTCAGCTCCAAGTGACCTCCCTGGGCATTGCCCCATCTCTCCTTAACCACTGCCAAGGAAGACACTGCTGCCTTCAGCGCTGCTGGGTGATGTCTGGCTCAGTTTGGGGCTGAGTCTCTGCGTCAGGCTTGGATTGCTTCATACATGTACAAAAGAATTGCTTTAACTCCTCTAAACTTCCTTGTTCCCTTTCTAACATTGATTTGTTCATCTTACACCGAGTCCCCAGAGCATCCTGCTCCTCCTGCAGCTGGGAAGGGGCTGGGTGCCCTGCTGGAGTCCTGTGGAGGCGGGTGCTGCAGCACCGTGTTTTCCCAGGTCGCCCTCGACTCGTACATCTCCATCTTGATGTCTGAACCTACTGCTTGGGGTTAGGTGCTGCAGAGACTCTGCTGAGGGAAAGAAGGACCTCTCTGCATCCCCAAGAGACCCCTGGGGACCAGCACCATCACTGGGTCTTGCCATCACTGCAGTTTATTCCCCCTTCAGCAGGGCACAGCCTCTTCTCCAGGCTCCTTCTCTTCTGGTCCCCACATCCTCAGCACACCCTGGGAGTTGCCCTGAGAGATGCTTGGGACTGCTGGCAGCACTGATTCCTCATGGGAAGAGCTGTTCACAGAATCCCAGACTGGCATGGGTTGGAAGGGCCTTCTGGGGATCACCCAGCCCAACCCCCCTGCTCACCAGAGCAGGCTGCACAGGACATCGTCCAGGCGGGGGTTGAATATCTCCAGAGGAGACTCCACAGCCCCCCTGGGCAGCCTGTGCCAGGGCTCGGTCACCCTCAAAGCCAAGAAGTTCTTCCTCATGTTCAACTGGAACCTCTTCTGCTTCAGTTTGTGCCCATTGCCCCTTGTCCTGGTGCTGGGCACCACTGAGAAGAGTTTGGCTCCATCCTCGTGACATCCACCCTTCAGATATTTGTAAGTGTTGATGAGATCCCCTCTCAGCCTTCTCTTCTCCAGGCTGAACAAGCCCAGCTCCCCCAGCCTTTCCCCGCAGGGGAGATGCTCCAGTCCCTGCTAGGACGAGAGGTTTGAGACAGGTCTCTGGCAGCTCACGAATTTTTTTTTTGTCCTGGATTTTCTTCTCCCAGCTCTGCCAGATGCAGTGGCTCATCTCCATCCCAGCGTGGCTGAGCCTCTGGTTGGCAGAAACCTGGTCCTCGGAGTCAATGCCTGATGTTTCAAGCACCTTTTCCCAGCTCACCCTCCCTCACTTGGGCAGGTTAAAAGCAAAGTATTATTATTATTATTATTATTAGAACAGATTATAATTAGTTCCTTATCGAGTCACAAGTGTCTAATATGACGGGTTTTTTCCCTGCTGTTTCATCGCCCCAGGTCTTATTTTACTGCATGTTATTAAATCTTAACTTTGGAAGGGAGAAAGTTAATTACTGCATGGGCTCTGCCATGGTGCTAATTACAGCAACATCAGAGATCTTCATGTGTGTGGATTTATGCTCCTCTGGGAAGAGGGGATTCCTGCCCCAGTTTTATCTCATTTCCCATCACTAAAATGTGTACAATGAGATGCGCGAGGGATTTGGGGTCATGTCCACAGACCTCCGTAGCTTGTGATTTCACATGCTGGCCTTTGGTGGGGTTTTATGCCTGCTTTCCTACATCTCCAGCAAACGCCCCTGACCCTCCATACCCCATACTCCACCTGGAGCACTGTGTCCAGTTCTGGGCTCCCTGGTTCAAGAAGGATGATGAACTCCTAGAGAAAGTCCAGAGGAGGGCTATAAAGATGATGGGGGGACTGGAGCATCTCCCCTACGGGGAAAGGCTGAGGGAGCTGGGCTTGTTTAGCCTGGAGAAGAGAAGGCTGAGAGGGGATCTCATCAACACTTACAAATATCTTAAGGTTGGGTGTCATGAGGATGGAGCCAGACTCTTCTCAGTGGTGCCCAGCAGCAGGACAAGGGGCAATGGGCACAAACTGAAGCAGAAGAGGTTCCAGTTGAACGTGAGGAAGAACTTCTTGACTTGGGATTTGACTGTGATTCTGTAACTCCCTGGTGTCCTGCAGTCCCTCTGGGTGCTGGCAAGTCTTTTCCTTAGATTTGCCCTAAAAGAGCAAACTGTGGGTGTAGCTTTGTATGGAAATGTACAGAAGGTATCGAGAGGCAAGACGTGGAGATGGTGGGCTCGTGCTCATGCTGGGTGCTCTCAGCACTGCGGGAAGCAGGGACGTGGCTGCCAAATGGTTCTGCTGCAGAGCAGGGAGGTGATGCCGGAAAGGGGGAACTGCTCCCCCAAAACACTGGCTGGTTCCCGTGAAACAGCTCACCTGGTGTTGCCGTCTTGGCTGGTTTTTGATCTAATTAAACCCAAAGCACTGAGGCAATGTCAGAAATACTGGAAGGTGCTGTTGCAGAGCCGAGCAACAAATCCTGCGGAAAACTGGCAAGGATGGAGCCTCCTGCAACGCTGACAGCGAGGAGGAATTTCTGGGGAACTGAGGAGATGGTGCTCGGTAGAGGCCTCTTTGAGTCCCTTCAGGTTCATGATCTCACCCACTTGCCTCTGCCTCTACCAAGCTGTTGCCTTTATGGGTTTTTGGCTTGACGGGGATTTAATCCAAAAAACAGCTGGGAAGGAGTCAGCGGGACATGGTGCCGGAGGGCAGGGGCTGTCCGCAGATGAGGAATGGGCCGCATCTCACTCCTAAGTGTTTTCCAAGCCCTTTGTTTAGATGAGCGTGTGCCCTCTGCTTTGCTTAGAGAACGACCAGGTAGGTAAGGACTGAAGAAGGCAGAAGCAAAGGCTGCAGGCTCACGGCTGCTGTTCCCACTGCAGTACATAATTCATTTCCCGAGTAAAAAGGTTAAAAATCAGCTGTCTCCTGCAAGACTTTGTTTCCATTCATGGTTTCATCTTGAAAATTCATTTTGAAAATATTCCTCTCTCTTGTGAGCACTCAGAGCAGCAGTGAACCTGATCTGAAGGCAATGGCTCACTCCGAAATCCCCAGGGATGGACAATATTTGCAGGAGAAGACAGAGGTGTGCTCCTGACACCATTAATGTTGGGCAGAGCAGTTTTTGCTCCACCTTTGGACATGCGGATAACCAGGGCCTGTTTAAAAGGGCTGTCAGAAAGATGCTCTTAACATCTGATCCTCTCCTGGATGCTCCCCAGAGCCGGTGTTTGCGGACTCTTAGGGCTGCCCTGAGCCTTCCTGTTGTCTTCTGGTCCTGGGAGATGGATTTATTAATGGCTCAATGTCACAAACGGTAACTGAGTGGGGGAAAACATCTCCTGGATGTGCTAAAATTGCAGGGGGCACCGAACCAGGGCCAGGCACTGCTGGCAAAATCAAAATAGATATAGGGCGCTTTTTTTTCAGCCTTTTCAGGTGTTTTTCAGCTGCCCACAACAGGGATTTTTAACCACAGGCTTTCTGCTGCTTCCACGTCACCCTCCTGAGCTGCGCTACAAGGTCTTCCCGGCTTTTAAAAATGGAATTAACTCTATAAACAAGTTCTCTGTTTCAGGCCAGAGTTTGGCTTCTGCGTTTCACATTGGCAGCGCCCGGAGATTTCCTTCCCGTGCCCTTGTCCCTGAAGGGTGGCTTTTATTTTATTTGGGGTTTTAGAGTGATTTGGTTATAACCCCTGATGAGTGCCCACTGCCCTGCAGGGTCGTCTCCCAGCCAGGAGAAGCCTCCCAGTACGAGGAGCTGTGGCTCCTTGGCCCCTTTTTGTTTCGGCTTCAGCTCCAGGCAGGGAAAAAAGAAAAAAAGGAAGAAAAATTGGAGGGAATTTGGAAACGCTGATGCAAGGGTGCACTGTAGGGGAGACTTTGTGCCCTCTGTGTGCTCCTGCAGCCCTTGGGTGCGTGCAGGGTGGTGCAGGTGCGGGGTCCCGCAGGTCCCGGGGTGCATGCACTGTCTTTGTAGGTGCGGGTTGGGGGGTCCCGCCGCCCCCAGCCCCATGCAGGCCGGTGCAGGTGCAGGGTGCGG
>NW_009260614.1:50592-51093 GCF_000687185.1 Egretta garzetta
CTGGCTTCCTTCAGGCACCACAGCAGCTCTGAGGCACAGCGGGGGGGCAGGCGCTGTGAAGGGCTCGGCTTAAGCCCTGTGTGCTGCACAAAATCAGTTCCTACACAAGAAGTAGTTGGGGGGCTCCTCTTACCTTTTGCCTCCCTAGGTGCAGGGTTTGGCTTATGTGAAGACCGCCCTGAAGCTGTCGATGTGCAGTGCCAGCGATGTCGCTGGTTTTGGCTGGGGTAGAAGCCACTGCTGCTTTGAGGGTCGGTGTTGACATGCGTTCCTCATTCTCCTTTGAGATCTCATCAAGATGTATATACTGCAGCAGTGCATCACCTAGCTGTGTTTTAAAGGTTTGTTTTAGCCATCTGGGCTTGGTAGTGTTTTTTTTTTCCTGTAAACGGGTAGAACTTGGAGCTGGTGGTGACAGCGGGAGATGCTTGTATAGCCAGGTAGCTGTGAACTTAACAACTGGAGTTGTGAAACCTCTGCTTGATGAAGAATTGCAAAATG
>NW_009260614.1:51125-69576 GCF_000687185.1 Egretta garzetta
GGAGCCAGGCTGGCTTTGCTACCCTCTTTTGGCAAAAGCACAGGGAAGATGAGGCCTTAACAAGGAGGCCATGTTAGATGACAAGTGTGTAGTCAGAAGTAGTTGGGTCTGGCCATCTGTGATGGTCTTTGTTTTTCGTGTTCATCCGTGCTTCTTCCCTCCTAGGAAAGGAGGTGCTAGCTGCCTTTATTCAAAATGTTAAATCACATGTCCTTTTTCTTTTTTTTTTTTTGGCAGGGTATTTAAAACCTGGATCAAGCTCCTCATACTGCTAATCGGAATAACTCAGTAAAGCACTTAGCGCTGCCCTCTTTCAGTTAGCAAAAGGGTCTTATGCAAAACCAACTGTAGAAAGCCTTTGTATTCAGCTAGCTGGACACGCAGAATCCGTTGTGCTGCTTTGTAAACTGTTCCTTCTTGCTGGTGTAGGATTGTGGGGAAGGCAGTATAGGGAAATGTCTGTTTGAAACTGGTCTTACGGATGCACATAAGACTCAAATAGGTATGTTGCTAACTGTAGGAATGATCCTGTGTTTAAACTGTTGGCTTGTATGCTTCAGTAACAACGAGGAAAAGGATTTTTAAGTCTTGGCATGGAATAAAAATGACTGCGATGCAAGATAAAACATGTTTGCAGTTTGGTAATGTGTTGTAGGCAGAAATTTTAATCATTAGATTTGCATACTTTGAACTTGGTTATTCATGACCTGCAACTGATGCTCGTAGTTTGTTATACACCCTGCTTTGGGGGTGTTTGTTTGCCTGAAACTGATGGCCAGTTTGGGGAGGTTTATTGTGTTTTCACTGTTAAATAGAAATGTTCTGGAAGTCCTAGGGTGTCTGGAGCATCTACAATGGAAACTGTAGATCTAAAGAACAATGGTAAAACTAAAAGAAAAATAGTAAACAGCAGTTGAGCCCATCTGAAACTCCTAGGGGTTTCCCTGATGAGTGTGCCACTGTGCTTTTCTTACTTTCCTGTAATGCGTACGAAAGGCCGATGCAGCATGAAGCTGACCACTAAGCCTGATGTAAAAGTTCCTTCTGGTTAAAATGCAGCTGTAGTACTGAAATAAATTTCCAAGTCTTAGGAGCATAGACAGCCGGACATCTTAATTAAAATCTCTTCAGCGGCTATCTGGTACCCTACGAGCTTCAAAGTTAATACAGCATATGGATGTAGCTGGGTTCCAAGCCTGCTGCTGGCTCCTGAGAACCAGTACAATAAATGAATACGCATTGTTGCCGTTGAGGTGTGTGTAATCAGTTTTACGCTAATGCGAGTGCTCACAGCTTTTTAAAATCTATGGGCTGGTGTATTTGAGCCCTCTCTTTCCTCTGCCTGCCTTCTGTGGTCAGCCGAGCTTTGACGCTGTCATTAGGCTTCATCGTATGAATTTCAGTGATCTTCTACATTTATAGCCTGTAAGGAGGAATTGTCAGGGGATGTAGTTATCCTTGCTGTTGAGGAAAGAACAACACCTTTCACCTTTTCTTTCTTCTTTTTTTTTGTTTTTTTTTTTTTCTAAAGAAGATGGTGTAGTCAAATTAAATGAAAGTGAAATTGGTTTCTGGAACTCCAGGTAGCAAGAAGCTCTCTTTAACTACTTAACGTATTGTAGACTTCTGCCTTGGCTCCTCTCACCCATCCTGCTAAATGCAGGTGACACCCCCCCCCATTTTCAGTATTTAATATATGACAAAGAGAACAGTGTATTGGCTAGATATGCTTTTATGCTGAAGTTTTAAAGAAATTCAAAGTCTGTTGACACTTCTGCAGCCTGTCATCATTTAACAAGGTGGCTTCCTTTGAGCTCTGGCTAGTTTAGCTTACGCCATCCTAGCGAAGGGTGTCTGTCAGAAAGGGCTACCCTGAGCAATGGCAGGTAAGGCCCTTTCACCAGAGCATCTCCCAGGGCTAAAGCCTGGCACCAGGGTGCCCCTCCCTGCGTATCCATATCCATATGTAGTGGTTGGCTGCCTCTTGCAGCCCTTGCTGCATCTTTATGGTGGTATGCAGGTAAATGCCTGAGAGAAGTGACAAAAATGGCATTAAGGCAAGATATTCCCAGCTTCTGGTGGCAGATCATTTGGATTGTTGTTGGGTGGAGGAACTGGGTTTGTTTATCCAGTCCTGGGGGCACAGTAAACTGAAAATGGGGAATATGAGAAGCAGAGTTTCCGTGTTATTGTCATGATCTTTGTCATCTTCCCTTAGAGTTTCAGACAGTGACTTCTGTTTTTAAAGAGTTTTAAAACTCCACAGTACTATTTGGCCTGTATTCTCATCAGTAAAGCAGTTGTGCTTTTCTTGATGTATTGACTGTTCTAAACAAGTAGCACTTTTTATAAAGAGAAAACAGTTTTGTGAAAGCTTTTAAAACCGGTTGTTCTATTTTAAGCTCTTGTGCTGTTAAGACGCCCCATTGCTTTTGAATGTTAAGGCGTAACTCCTAGCATGAGAGTTGTTCCATGTGCCGTTCTCCTTCCTTGTGAAACACCAAACCCAAACTTTTTTGGATGAAGTGACACAGTGGCTTCCTTTGAGCCTTTCTGTCTGGAGGTGGTGTGCAGGTACTGTCCTCATCTCTGCTAAGGCTTCTGTGGTCAGATTGCGTGGTATCAGTGCGTGTTCTCTAAGCATAGACCAAACTATGGCACAGGGTGAAGGTTTTTACCAAGCTAATATGGTGTTAGAGCAAACCTTAAGCTGTGGTGGGGTGAGACTAGTTGAGGCCCCGGGGCAAGGCTGCTGGCTACGATGGGAAGAGGATTGCTGTCACGCCTGCTGCCAGGCGCGCAGTGACAGCGAAGGCTGCCAGGATTGTCTTGGTTTGTAACAAGCTGTTTTGAATTGCTCGGCTCTTCTCAAGTTGAAAGATGCTGTGCTGTGTTTTTGGCCAATGATGAGTGTTCTGTTTTGGGGAGGAAAAAAAGAAAATGACAAAAATGCTCCTGCAGCTTTGGATGCAAGGAAGGATGGCATTTGCCACTTCATCAACTGGTGTAGCTGTTTGTGTTGGGCCAGCTGTGGCTGGTAAACAGCCGAATGCAAAAGGGCTTGTTGTGGGAAGGCTGTGTACTGGGCTTGGATTTGACAGCAGGCATGTTCTGGTTGTGGTTCACCTCCCTGTGTTTGAGCAGTTAGCTCCAGTGTAGTTATCTTTTTTAATTTTTTTTTTTTTTTTTTTTTTTAAAAAAAAAGGCGTTGGGTCGAGGTGTGTTTTTTTTTTAAATTTTTTTTTTTTTTTTTTTTTAGTGCTTGTGAAGTGTTGCTGAGCTAAAGGCTTAGTTCCTCTTGGAAGGATCCTCTTCTTCCATGTCCTGGAGTGGGGGGCTATTACTTCTTGAGTGTCTTCTGCATTTACCTACTGCTGAGAAGCTGCCTGTTGCCCAACAGGCTCTTGGTCCTGCTGCCCGGGCTGCAGCACTGCGGGGTGGCTTGGCTTCTGCTGTGCCAGGGAGGGGTGGTTCTGGCTGCTCTGGTTCCTTCCTCTGGCTGGGTGAGTGCAGGGCAACCTCTCCTGCTTCAGTCCTGGTCTTGGCGAGCCTTGCAGCTACTTTGTTGGTTTTAATAGAAACACCAAGGTAGCTCAGTGGCTGGGAAAAGTCTCTTTGGGAGTGTTTTCTATCGAAGATTCATCTCTTTAGTCCTCAGACAGTACATTGCTACTCGGCCTGGGCTATGCCCCCTGAACACACTCCTTCCTCAAGGCACCCTCCGGGAGGTGTGCATGGAGCAGCCGCAAGGGTCCCATTTTCAGAGTGTAAACGGAGCGAGGAGTGATCTGTTGCAGCTGATGTGCATGCAGGGTGCTTCCCGTTATGCAAAAATGTGCCTCAAAATAGAGGAACTTCTACCAGCGTCTGGTTTACCGCTGGTATATGTACTTAGCCATGGGTGTGAGGAGAGGAACATCGAGGCTAGTGGGCGCCATGATTTGGCAGTATGTGCAGACAGGAGTATAGGTAGAGCTCGTGTATTTAAATATTAACAGTATGAAACTAAGCTAATCAAGGTAAGTTTTTTAATGTGGTATTAAAATATTGAACAGGATTTTGTTACATGGTAGAGTAAAATGGCTTCCTGTACAGTATGAAAGTGAAGAGTAATAATGCAAGATTAAAATGCCTTTGACAGAAAAGGACTTAATGTAAGCCCACATACTTCCTCGTGTTTAATCTGGGGCAGGTTTTCCCAGCTGGTTTTGACAGTGTAACTTTTACCAGAGCCATAATGGAGAAATTGACACTTCAGCTTTTTTTTCCCCTGTTGTGTTTGTGATAAAGTTAAGGGAGTTGTTTTGAGCCGGGAAGTGGGACAGCCGGGCAATGCCAGTGCTACAGCGGGTGGAGGCATGGCTGTACCACGGTGCAACTGGTCTGGCGGCAAAGAGCCCACTGAGTCATCTCTGTCTGACCAGGCTGCACGGGCAGCTTTCTTGCTTTGAATTTAGGACTAAAATGGGATGACATGGCTTTCCCCTTCTTTTTTTGAAGTTACAGAACTTGAAACATGTTGGTAGTTTAGGTTCAGGCTTTTAAAATTCCCCCACCCCTCTGTCTTGACTTCCTGTTGTGTGTGTGTATGTGTGTCTCTGCTTTACCAGGTTGTTGTGAGGAGCCTTTTGCGAAGATGTGCAAAGTAGCTGTCAATTCTTACATAATTAGAAAAAGAAAGTTGTGTTAAGCGTAGAAAATATCAATTGATCTCAGAGGGTTGTATTTGAGAAGAGATCTCTTACTTCTTCCTTGGTAGATTGTAGTAACTTGTCCAGAAATGGGTGCTTCAAAACCACAGAGGTGTTGGGACACAGGAGCAAGGATGCTCCAAGATCACAGGTGCATACTTTTTTGAGCAGGGATTCCCCTAATCATAGCGAATTTTGTGGTTTTCAAGAACATCAGCCTGAGAGCTCAGTTAGGTCTGTCATGGTGCTAGTTCAGTTATGTCGGTGATGCCGCATCTTTGTACAGTTCGCTGTTGTGGGCCTGTCTAAATGTTTCCCATTCTTGCATCCAACACCAGGTTGAGACTGTGGGTGTGGGCAGGCGTGCGAGACGGAGCCCACTGGTGTGGTCTGCTGCTGTGAGGCTCTTCAGCTTCAGATTGGGACACCCAGCTGCTCATCTGGGTCTTTACCCGAGTTCTTGTGTTTGTCTTGAGACCGACTTGCAGCTCAACTGGGCTTTTTTGGCCCTATGTGTCATAATTAAGACACCTTCCATATAAACCAACTAGCAATGCTGGTTTCTGGAGATAGTTCTCCTTTGTGGAGTGCAAATTCTGAGATAGGATTTAAAGGATTGTTTGACTTGTTAGTGGCAGTTAAAAAAAATGCAAACCAACACTTGAAAGAGGGATCTCTTTCAAGATCCTGAACTGATGTGATACAAGATTGTTTCTTCAGTCTGTGCCTTCTGGTTTTTTGCAGGGTTTGCCTTGGACTTCATGATTTGCCTTGTTCTAAGGGAGTGCAACTCCTGTGCTGGTTTGTAGCTTGACAGCCTTTCTAAACTCTCTAAGAAATTAAATACCCAAGCCTTAAGCTCAGTTTGGAACCTTTGGGAGCAAATGCATTTCTGTGCATGTGTGTGTACCTGCAGCAGTCTGAGCTGTGGGGGAGACAGGCAGATGATCTTGGGTTTAAAGCATGATATATTCTTTTAAATTTCATTTATCACATTACTAGCATGGAAGTGGCAGATGCGTTTGGTTCTAGGGTGAGATCTCCATGAAGCAGATGATTCCTAGCAAGCTGAAAGGTGGGCTTTGGGCTGGAAGATTTGGATAACATCTGTAAATGGCTGCTGTACACCTGCAGAGGAGAATACTGCCCATGGTAATACTGCTCTTGAAGGCAGTTTTGCCTTCTGTGCCAGTTAGTCTTTCTGGAGTTCAGCTCTGAATCAGAGAGTGGCTTCTGTTGGCGTTTTGCATCAGAGGTTTGCGACAATATCAGTGTACCAAGAGGTCCGAGGTCTTTTAACTCTACACAAACTCGTGTGGTCTCTTCATTAGTGGCTTGTCATCTTTGCAGAGAACCGGTGTGTTGCATGCAGTGATCTTTGCAAGGAAGTGTTTGCTGCGCCAGGTTTGTAATACAGGCATGCAATTAGTACCTTCTCCGTATAGTGCTGATGGGGAAAACCTGGTTGGTGGGATCATAGTAGCTGATTCTCTCTCTTTGGTGCCCCTGATCTGGGAGACTTTTCACTTTGGAAAGCAGAAGTGTTAGTTTGTAGTAGGTGGCAGAGGGCAAGGACCTTGAAATGGTAGGGCAAGGGTGCCTTGAAGCGGATGTGATTAATCTAGGAACAAATTATCAAATGCAAACAAATACTTTATTTAGAAATATGTTTCATAAGATATGAAATGAAAGCAGTGTACAAGGGTAAACGTGGTTAACAGACGTAATGAGTAAAATCCCATGAACGTTGCTCCTTTCCTTGTGGACTGCTGAAGTGCTTTGACCTTGCAGGAGTTTGGTGAAGAACCTCTTTGCTCTCATATTACATTATTTGGGGGGAGAAAAAAAAAATGGCCTTATTCTTAGTTTTCAGAAATGGCTCTGTTTTCCTGCAATGTGGAGCAGGCTCTCAGATAGGATCTGGAAGCTGTGATGGACTGGTTAAGTCTCAATTTGGGAGTGTGTGCTAAAGAGTATCACGAAATGGTTCTTGGTCACCAGCTGGCAGCTGCTTGCAGCGAGCTGCCTTTAGCTGGTACCTGGGATGAAATGGCAGCAGTTTCAGTCCCGCCCGAAAGAGGAAGTCGTGGTGCTGCCTCGGCTCGACAGGAAACAGTGCAGGATGTGTAGACAGATTTGACAGCTTGGTTTCCTTTGGCTAGGAGAATGTACGTGTTTTAACCTGAAACTAGACTTCAGCAGCTTAAAAATAAAAGGAATCCTAGCAAGCTTGAAGGCTTGTGGTTTCTGCATCAAGTTGCTTGTATGGCAAGAGCGAAGGCAAGCTCATTCAGATTCTTACCTCTTGGTTTAGGAGGGAACACTGATTGTGTACAAAGACCCACAGAACTTCACTTAATTCTTTACAGTCAGTAGTTCCTATTGCTTCTAGGATGCATCACAGCTTCTCCGTTTCTAGAATGCATTGCAGCTTCTCTGCATTACTGGCAGTTTTTAAAACTAAGGAGCTCCCATAGTACCACCTCATTTTGTGTGCTTGCCATTAAACTGGGAAAGTTAGGCTTGCGTGAGAGGGGTTGTTGCTGTCGGTGTCAGGGTGTGTTTGGGACACTGTTTCTTGCAGCTTGTGCTTAGTAAATGGGAACGTGCTGTAGGTTCCATGGATTTCCTCAGCCTTTTGTGATCTGTTGGTGTCTTCTGGTGTCTGTAGAGGCCTGTGGGGAGAAAGTGCAAAGGAATATTCGGAATTTTGCACTGGGAAGGATTGCCTACAACATCCTATGAGGAAAGGCTGGGGGAGCTGGGCTTGTTCAGCCTGGAGAAGAGAAGGCTGAGAGGGGATCTCATCAACACTTACAAATATCTAAGGGTGGGTGTCACGAGGACGGAGCCAGACTCTTCCCAGTGGTGCCCAGCGCCAGGACAAGGGGCAATGGGCACAAACTGAAGCAGAAGAGGTTCCAGCTGAACATGAGGAAGAACTCTTGACTTTGAGGGTGACCGAGCCCTGGCCCAGGCTGCCCAGGGGGGCTGTGGAGTCTCCTCTGGAGATATTCAACCCCCGCCTGGACGATGTCCTGTGCAGCCTGCTCTGGGTGATCCTGCTTGAGCAGGGGGGTGGGACTGAGTAATCCCCGGAGGGCCCTGCTAACCCCTGCCAGTCTGGGGTTCTGGGATTCTGTGATCCCAGTGGAGACTTTGGTTAACTGTTCATTGCAACATTGCTTGGTAACCACTTTTTGGGATTAATTCTAAATAAAAGTGTAACTGAGTGTTAAAGTAAAATTCTGTTAAATGGGCCTATCCTGTCTGGAATTGGACCATCTGATGAATGTGACAAAGTTTACAAGTCTTTGTAATCCACAATTCCCAGGAGGCTAGATCCTGATTTTCCAGGACACTGAGTTCTGTGAAATTCTGCTGGTGCAATCACATGCTGAACAGGTTAAAATCCAAAAAAACATTAGAAGCATGGGCAGTTAACGTGTACTTTATTGAAGCACTCAAGTTTTTGATTACAATAGGCAGGTTTGAAAAATTAAATCAATGCAGTGTTGTGGTTTTTTTTTTTTTTTAAGAACTCTTTAGATGTTGCTGAACAGAACTGAGCCATACCGACATACGTTACATTCCCAGCCTTTATCGGCTCTCCTCTCTGGGCTTGGCCAGATGGCTCACAATTACATGGCTCAAAATCCACTCGCTGCACTCAAACTGGGATGACTTCAGGGCTTTTCAGTCTGTTTCAATTCCCTCAGATATTTAAAATTACTTGGAGCGTTTTCTGGTCCTTCTGGGTGTTGTAGATGTAGGCGTCCTTTTATTAGGCTGCTTTGGAGGAGGAACAAACCCAAACGCTTTTAACTTCTTTGTGTCTCCCTCCCCTGGTGTTGCGTTCTGGGTATGAGTTACTCTCTAGTTGTTTTCTCATATTGCACTAGGTTACTTTTAAACCACAAGTCAATGATGTCTGCGTCTTTAAAGCTTTTCCTATGGAAGGGCAGGTCCCAGGATAGTGCATCTAAGCTCCCTAAAAATGAGCTTGTTTTCAGCTGTGTTCTGTGGACCTCTTAGAAGTGGAAAACATAAAGTAGCTCATCCAGCTAATCTAGAAAGCCTACCAATCCCAGTAAAATAACTTATTCAACACTTTCCCACTGGTAAGACTTCGGAGGTCTATGCTTAAGACTCTAAATCTGTTTAGGCTATCTTATTTTAGTATTTAAAGATAAAGTTATATATCCATTTAAAAAAAAAAAAGGGTAAGGGGATTCCTTTACCTAAAGATGTGCTTGAATGCATTTTTGTCCTTTGAAGGTGTAATCCTGAAGTGCCTAATGGGCTGGGGGAGCAATTAAACAGCAGTGTGAGAGAAGGGGTGGTCGATTTGGTACATAGAGAATTTCCAGTGGGCTGGTTCAGTGGTTCAGGTTCTGCTTTATGCTCCAGAGAGAGGCCTCAGGTTATTTGTGTTGTGTTCTGTTCCCACTGCTGGAAAGCTCCAAGGATCGGGTCCCCGGGTAGGAGAAGGTGGTGGCTGGTTTGAGTTCAGAGCCTTTGCCTCGTGCTCACACCCCGTGTGGGGTGGCACACCTCCGAATCAGTGACGTGGACCACACCAAACTGGTGGATTTAAGTGGATTTGAGGTGCGTGGTAAGAGTAAGCAGTGCTTTTCTGGGAAATACTCTGATTTTGGATGGCTGGTGTTCTCTGCCTCTGTACAAGAGTGATTATGGAGATAAAGTTGATCGTCTACTGGGAGGTCAGAACTGTTTGCAGGAGTATTGCAGCCTGCGTGCGAGGCTTGTGTGTACAGCTTGCACTTTGTCTTAGCTGGGGTCTTTGAGCTGAGGCCCTGGCAGGGCACAGCAGCTTCTTCCCCAGAGCAGGGCTTGGCTGAGGACAGGAGCGGAGGGCAGGTTTGCAGGACACCTGTGCGGTCTGATGTGCTTTTTGATACCGTGCTTTCATTTTGTTGCTTGCTTGATGCTGTCTGGAGTAATGCATTTTAAAGAGTAACACTAAACACATCTATTTTTTTTTTTTTTTTTCCAAAGGCATATATAAGCTTTTCTTGCATGAGAAGAATTTGAAGATTATATGTAACAGAATTTTAAGGTTTGTAGTTAACGATGGATTGGTGTGCTGCAATGAGCATAGGAAGTGCTTCAGAGTTTGGATTTTACCTCTACTGTTCTTTCCAGGTTTTGGAAAGGCTGTCTTGGAAGCAGATGTGTAACCTGCAAATTATGGGTAAACAACAAAATACAACTAATTGGGGCAAGGGGTAGATGGGGAGGTAGAGCAGGGAGGGGAGGAATACAGAATGGAGGAGGAGGTGTCTGCCAGGGGGAGGGCAGGGTGGAATGTGAGGTTTCTCGAAAAGGGTGGCTGCACAGGGCTGTCAAGCTGGAAGTGGATCAAGGTGGATGTGCTCATCCCCTTGTGATAGCACTTGGGGCGAGCGGGGACAGCCGGAGCAGAGATTTCCCGAGTGTGAATTCCAGTTGAAATTGGCTGAGAAACCCGGTGTGGAGCGTTGTTCTGTGCTTCATTTATTACCTCTGAAAGGAATTTGTGAAGGCTGCTACCTGTGCTGTTGCAGCGATGCAGTGCGTGTGTCTGAGTAAACCCCCAGACAAAAGGCAGATGATGGTGCCTTACTGCATGGTAAGGCTGGCAGGCTGGCCAGGCATGCTGGTAATTTAGGCTGGTTCTAGTTCGAGTGTGCTTGAACCTGTTTTGACGTGTTTTCAGTTTAAAATCTACTTAACAAATGACTCATCCCTTTTCACCTTTGTTTTGAGCGTGAAACCTTTCTTAATTTGGGACTGAGCTGCTCTGTTCCATTGCCTGCTTGCTTTTTTTCATTCTAAAATGTGACTTTTTCTCTGTGATTGCTGCCACCAGCGTGGCAAAGCAGAACTAGGTGCACACCTTAGTGGTTGAGGCAATATTGACTAATATTGCTTAGATACAAACAGTTGGGCTGAACTGAACACAGAAAATGCCTTTTGAAATGGAAACGATCGCTTTGTCCTCCTGAGTAAATGTGTATTTGCTTCAGGGCCAAATTTCAGAGCTTGTTGTAGTATTAATGAAGGGCCTGTTGCTGCGGCTTCGCTGTGCAGACTGCTGATCGCCCTGTGTGAAAACCAACAGTTTCTGTTATTTTGGCACCAAGTAGAGGACTGGTGATAACACCTGATGCCTACGCAAATCCTTTGTCTCTGTATATGTTGCAAGATGATGTATAGATAGCAGTGTTGTGAGCGCATGGTGTACCAGATGCTGGCTGATGTCCTGCTCTGAGAAAGTCTTTGCCGTTTCCTAAAATTGATTGCTTGTGGTTCTCTCCGTGGCTTGTGGGGACAGTGGCGATTAGTACTGTTTTTAGGAACTTTTGAGGATGTTTATTATGAAGGTAGCTGGCTCTGTCTAAATCTTTGAGCATCCCTGCAGCATCTGAAGAAAAGCTAGTGCTATAAGCTTTGTTTTGAGTCGCTAGCAATTAATTACCTTTCCTTACAAGTGTGGTGATGTGCGAAATCACCTTGCTAGCTGTGACCAGAGTGCTCAAACGTGGAATTGCATTGTATTTCTTCCAGATCGCTCCGAGAAGTGAAATCCCCAGGGAGTGCCAAAATGCATAGTTCAGTAAGGATCAATTCAATTTTTTTTATGCTGTTACCCAGAACTGAGAGCCATGGCAACATCCTTGCTAGGCTAAAGCATTGACACCATTCTGAGGGTAAATACGCTGCAATGCACGCCACCTCTTGTCCTCTCCCCATGCACCCTGGCAGGAGGTAACTCAGTTTGCCAGTCTTTGCCACTGTAAATAAAAGTACTTCCAACAATATGGAAAGGTTGCAGGTCAGTTGGAGCTTTGCCACTAGGCTTGCTGGGATCAGGATTTCACACCTGTATGGGAACGAATGGCCAGACGCCTGGTGGTACTTTAATTAAAGTAATGTATTAACGAAGGGCAGCTGTGTCTAGCACTGGAAGTAGCTAAACAATGTTTGAAGAAGGTATTGATGGCAGATACTGATTTAGTTTATGTGCTAAAGTCTGTGCTGGGTCAGTGCTGGAGTAGCTGGGTGCATCATGATTCTGTAATGTCTGGAGAGTAGTATGGCTCCTTGGGAACAGGGTGCCCTGCTGAGCGTCTCAGTGCTGTTAGCCACTTCAAAGTGGGGATAAAGGTAGCAACTTTAACCAAAAGATTGTAGAACTGTACTTAGGGCTTTGGGGGTTTTTTTGAAATCCTAAAAGGCAGGGGGAGGAGGAATTAATATTTACTTCTGTCTGTACCTGCTTATTTTTATCGCATAAACTAGTTTCAAAGCTCATACTGCTGTGTTTCCTGCCGAACTTTATTTCCTGAAGTGTCCTCCAGAAGGAAGATCTCCTGGGAGGCATATGTGTTACTTAGCAGCTATCAAGACCCAAGCTTACACTTTCAGTTTTCACTGCATTTGAGGCTGGATGCTCCTATGCATTACAGTCTGGAAAGGCCTTAAGACCTTTTTTCTTCAATTCTAGGTAACTAGGAAAAAAAAAAATCACACTGAATGTACCTAGTCCTTCTTCCCAGTGTAGGAAAGTGCCCATGTTTTCGGTGGTGTTTGGCATTGTCTGCAGTGGGAGGGGTCTAGCTGTAGGCAGGAGGTATTTGCCTTTATGAAAATAAGCAGCTTCCTGTCTTGTGCATGTAATGAAGAGAGTGGATCTACCAACTCATCTAGGAATGTCTCATTTTTGGATCCTGTACGTGCTGTTAGTGGTTCGGGCTCCAGTTGAAGCTCATCAATGACATGTACTGCTATCTAGTATGAGAAACTTCTAAATGTGTATTTTTTTTTTTTCTTCTTCTAGGTTCTCATTGGAGTTGATTTCTAGTAGACTTCAGCTATGCAGACGATCAAGTGTGTAGTCGTGGGTGATGGTGCTGTTGGTAAAACCTGTCTCTTAATTTCTTACACAACAAATAAATTCCCATCGGAATACGTACCAACGGTAAGTGAGAGAATGGTTCCAGTTGTTGTTTGGGTATGGTGGGGCAGGGCAGCATGAGTTTCCTTCCTGGCTACCCTTTGTGGCATGCACGCCTTAAAACTTGTTCTTAACAGACTGCTTTCCCGTTGGAGACTAACCGATAATGTCGTGGAAGAGTCAGTGTGTTTGGTACACTCTTGCTGCCTACCTTTCGCATTACTTGGTCGTGCTGGAAGGTCTTTCCTGTATCTGGTCAGTTCTGTGTGTTGATGGCCACCAGCTGGATTCGGTGAACAAGATTATTTGCAGTTGTTGGGGCTGCTAAGGATCACGCAGCAGGAACCTCTGCTCTCCAGCTTGCACTCTCTGTTCTTGCTACATCTTCATTTTTAGGGAAAGCAGCATTTTATGTTGCTAGAACAATCAGTGAGAACAGTCAACATTTTCTGATGCTCATTTGCATCTCTGGAAGATCCAGAAGTCGTGCAATGAACTGTGGAGTGTGGCTAGTTATTTTTCTCACATGCTTAGCTGAACTCATGTTTGGATCTATGGACTGCCCAGTCTCCTTCATTTGTATTTTCAAACACTTGCCGACTGTGTGTAGTCCTTGACTATTTCTAAGTAACCTTTTTGAGTCTTACAGGCTCAGATACTGAATCCCTTGGCTTAGCTAAAGATCAATTTGGGAGCAGCACGCTGACTGCCTGCAAACCACGTGTGCATTATCTTTCTCATAGAAAAATGCTGTTCTTGTTAATACTGCATATGCAAGGTCAGCAGGCTGACACTGAGGTGGTTCAATTTTTTAGTGCGGTTGCTGCAAGAGACTTTAACATCTGGATGCTCTTTTATTAGTTTTCCCTGTTACGGACCTGAAAGTGCCATCTTCTACACATACACAAATTGAAGAGTTTATCCAGATACCTTAAACAAATTTAGGTCTGGAAATGCATTGCAAAGCAGTTGAATGCAGTGAACTTCATTGCTTCTTTTTGAGGTATTGGCATTGCACACTGTCTTTTAAAGATCTTCAACATTTGAGGTTTGTTAGGAATGGGACAGACTTCCAAAGAATGAAAATGTTTGTGTTTAGCTGTAGATCTGGAACTAAAGATGAAAGGACTCCTGAACCAGAGAGTATTGAGGTTGTGCTGTAGGCTTGGAGACCCAAGTTCAGACTCTCTCATGGAGAGCCTCTCATTGTGGGCTGGTAGAGCAGAAGTTGTGTTTGAAACTGTGTTTTTGCTGTTCTCAGGTTTTTGAGTGGTGCCAGGTGTCCTGGTGTAATGCTTCCAGGGCAACCACATCCCATGCTGAACCTGTGGAAGTCTGCTTGCCTGGCTGAAGTTGTTCTTTATGGTCAAGCCAAAATGAAAGTGGTCCATGAGTTCAGGCAGTGAGCGTTTTTATATGTAACATTAGTAAAGTGACCCTTAATTAAGCTTAAAAATGTTACAGTCTTAAAAATGTGTATTTTGAAACCCTGTGGGTTTGTCTGCTGTCCTGCAGATGGTAGTACTGTCTACAGATCCCTGCTAACAAGCAATGTGGAAAAACTACTCAGAGTTACTTGCCAGTGAAGTGTGTTCAAGGTGTGCTAAGGCCCATTTGTAGTGCCTTTTAAAACTGTCCCATATTTCCAGAATAGTATTTATCTTTCAACTTCATGGCTTGTGGAACTTGCTCTGCTGGGGATATCACAGGCCTATTCCTAATTCTGTGTATGGCCTAGAGGCGTATTTCAAACTCTGGAAATGGGTAAGTAACCTCTGATATTCTGGCTAATACTTCGAGTAATAAACAAGCAAAGAAATGTAGCAGATAGCGTTGTTCCCAGAATGGAAGCAAACTGTCTGAGAGTTGACAAGTCTTAATATCCCCAGAACATTTGCGGCTGAATAAGGACCCTGGGGTAAAGTGGGCAAGACTGAAACTGCTTAACAAAAATGTTGAAACAGGAGAACCTGGAGATAAACTTCTGATTTTGAGAACTCGGTAAATACTGGTGGTAGCTCAAGGCCAGTGTACTGGCAAACACCGGGAATCCAGCTGCAGCAGCTGCTGCGAAGTCCTCTTGAGAGGAAGCTGCCGCCCTTCTTCCTTGAGCGTGTCCAGTGGTACAGGGCCCGGAGCAGTTAGTAGAAGGTAGGGGATGCTTGAGCAAATCAGTAACAGTCTGGCTTCAAACTGGGCCGCTCTGCGTGTGTAGGCACTGGAGTGGCTGTTGTAAAACGCCTGTGCCGTTGCCCTGTGTAACTGCACTTGTGCAGCAGTGTGGCCAAAACTTTGATGGAGAATGCACCAGTTCCAACTAATGGATTAGTTTCTTTCACCTGGCTCTGTGTTTTGCAGCTCTTTCTCTTTTTTTTGAGGGTATTTCTTAGTGGGGCATGGGTTTCATACTGGTATTGTACATGGTTTGTCACCTGCATGTTTTTGATGTCATTGCCATTCTCAAAAAAGGCAGCAAGGGGGACGTCTGTGGAAAGGTAGTGGCAGATCAGGTGTGAGTCCTGTAACATGAAAGCTCATGCGACCTGCTGTCATGGGGTGTCTGGCACTGGCAGGAATTGAAACTAATTGGGCTAACTGTTGTTCTTGTTTTTTAGCCTCTTTGGCACAATTGAGGATGAAATTGTCTGTGGATTATGCTATGGGACTGTAGTTTCTGTGTTTTCCTGAAGACTAGCCTTGCAACCCTGGCCTCCTTTGGGCTGAACCCCAGACCTCTTCAACAGTGGTTGTACAAAAAAAATCCCATTTTGCAGATAGGGAGCTTAAACAAACAACAGACAAACAAAACCATGAGGGAAAATGCACGCTGATCCTCCTAAAGGGCAGCTACAAGATGTATTACCAACTTGCTGTTCACTGGGCAAAAAGGAGGAGATGTCTTTGGGGGATTAAGCTGCTGACCATCTTCTGACATGTGAAAGAGCAAATGCTCTGACCTTCAATGAGGAACAGTCCATTTTCTTGTTTGTACCTAGTAGTAGACAAGGTTTCATCCTGAACTGTCCCTTGGAGTCAGACGCCTTGTGAAATGCCTTCCACCCTTCTCCAGCCTGAAGAACTTGTAGCTGGATGCTTTCTGGGGTGTTCAGAAGGCAAACTCGGTGCAATGTGTAAAGGATTAGGCTGCAGGTAATGGAGATGAGTGGTGAAATCTCTTGCAGTACTTCAAAATCTTGAAAGCTAATCCAAAATAGTATGAAAGGTGGACTTCTGCTTCTGTCTGATGTTCCTGGGGATATACAGCATGCTGTGGCCATAGTTGCTTTCTCAGATGCTGTGAATTGTGACAAGTGGAAAAAATGAATGTGGTGTCAGGTATTGCTTTAACCAGGGCAGCTGGGTGGAAAGGAGACAGATCTGAACTCTTGGAAGTTCATCTTTGAAGAGCTGTCTTGCTGGTCTTGCTTCCATTTTTAGTGGGATTTTTTCAAGGACCTAAGGTCTTACTAAAGCCCTGTTAATAGATGCGTGTGACTGCTTATTTCCCCACATCCCTCCCTCCTCACTTCCATGAAAAGCTTTTGAGATGACTGCTGGCCTCTTTAACATTGGGGTTTACTTCAGCTGCAGGAGCTGGCCAGACTTCAGTTTTTTTTGTTGAAGCAGAGCTTCCCTATTCTTATTCGCAGATCTCAGCTGTCTGTGAGTAACCTTGCAGCACAGTATGCAGGGACAGGTTGGATTTTTGTTTGGTTTTTTTGTTTCGTTTGTTTTTGGTTTTTTTTTTACAGTGGGAAGGATTTTTTTTTTTTTTTGCCAGAGGTACTTTCTGAAATACTGTCTGTTGTGGTTCTGAAGATAAAATCGTTACTGAAATTAAGGGTACTGACCTCAGGCAGTATACTCCTTAATGCTGAGTATGTGGGTGTTGAAGGAGAAGGCTTTGGATAGGTCCTCATGCTCAGTTGTTGTAAACAAGTTACTGGGGGAAGCGTTTTTGGTAGTGTTAGCCACCCCATGTAGCAGGTCTGCCCTTGAGGACAGGGCTGTTGTGCCAGATGCTGTACAGAGACAACATAACTCTGTCTTCTAGAGCTTTGTTTTGGAGATTGTCCATTTAGATTGAGAGTGAGTTTGACACAGACTGATTTTGACCAGCGATACTGCTTCCTCCAAAGATGGAGGATAAATTCCTACTGAAAGATGGATTCTGTATTGAATTCCCTAGATGTTCAGAAAGATGAACTTCAGAGGAGTCGGGTCCTGTGGGAAGAAGCCCCATCGCTCTGTGCCCTAAAGGGCAGGGCTGAAGTTCATCAGTTCTGTCTTTGTGGGGATGTGTTTACTGTGTCAGACCAAGTGCGAAGCTTGAAATTTCTGTGGCAGTGTGGGAAACCTCTGCAATTACAGGCAAGAGCTGTTGCAGGTGTTTGGTTCAGTGGCTTTTACCCTGTTATATGCAGTGGTGTACCTAGTGTGCCTGTGCTTTTAATACCTCATGGAAACAGCATCCCTATTCCAAATGGAACTGTCCTGCTAACAGCCTTAATGGGAACAGCACTGTAAGCCTAATGGCTTCTGTCATCCTGTGCAGAGGCCTCTTGTACAAATCAGAGGTGGTCTGGCAAGGTGAGTAGGACAATGGTTTGAAAGATGGCTTATTCACATCCTCTTAAACGTGTTTTCTCTTTTCTTACCAGGTTTTTGATAACTATGCTGTCACAGTGATGATTGGAGGAGAGCCTTACACCTTAGGCCTCTTTGATACTGCAGGTGAGAAATCAAGTGCTTGTCTTATTGTAACTGCCCAAGATTTAGTTGAGGTGATGTTGAACATGAAGACATACAGTTGGTTCTTTTTTTTATGAAACAGAAAAATCTCTCTTGATTCTTCTTTCCTGACCTTTGGGGAGTTGCTAAATTGAGTTCATTTGTTTTTAAGTAAACAAAACCCCCACAAAATATCAAACCACAAAAACGTTCCACTTTTAGAGCTGTTTTACTTTGTGACACCAGATGGCAAGTTTCAGACTTTCACCTTTAATCTAGGTGATACCAGAAGGATGAGAGGTTTCTATCATTTTAAACAAAATTGAAGGAGAAAATTGTGTTGAATAAACTATGTGGATTGTATGTGGGTTTTGTCTTATTTTTTGACCCAATGTCAAGACAGAGTGACTAATGTCTCTGCATTCTTAACATGGATGAAGCCAGGATGTTTTGTGGAGTTTCAGAAACCCTCTCACTGTGTGCTTTTTTCCCAAATTAAAAATAAATCTGCAGGCTTCTTTGTTTAGAGTTATTAGACTATATATCAGTTTCTGTCTGTAGAAATTTGCAATGACTAAACAGTTACACACATTGCTTTGTACACAGGAAAATTTAGCAAGAAAGGGTAGAAATCAATTCAACTGCTAGTTTCCCAGTCCCCAACCCATAATACCACCGAAGTGGTATGGCAGTATCTGGTGTTGGAAACTCCCTCATGAGAGTCTTTCCAGAGAGCTTAGTTGATAAGCTGTTACCTAAAATTGTCTTGAGTAGAACTTAATCTGTTTCCAGTGGTATTCTTACAGATGCATCATTAGTGTCCTATTTGATTAATGAAATGATCTTATGCCTCCAGTTAAACCCTGTAACTTCAATTAGCTCTTTACATTCCCCTCTGAAATGTGATTTGTATGTTGGTTATTGCAAATTCCCTAGTTCATGGGTAAGGAGTTGAGTAGAGAAGAGAGGCTCCTTCTGGACACACATTGTGTAGGCTGCTGAAGGGACCAGTGCTTTGAATGCTATGGCATTCTGGTACCTGCATGGCTAAAAGCTGTGTCAGGAACTT
>NW_009260614.1:69596-98847 GCF_000687185.1 Egretta garzetta
CTGAGGTCCTCTGGGTTCAGGCCTCTGGAAACTGGTGTGTGTGTAGATACGCATATCCGTGTGCTGTCTATCGACATGAGTGCAGTAACCCATCTGATAATTCTGACAACTTACCCAGTGGCTTTAGCGCATGTAGGTGACTCTGTGCACTGGTGAATATAAAGACTTCCCTTTTGGAGCAGGGCTTCTGAAGTGGGAGGCTTTTGTTCTTTAAACGTCACCTGCTTTTTGCTAAATAGTAGCCAGCACAAATTACAGAAATAACAATGCATAAACCCCCTATTGCTAGCTGTCAAATTAAAAAAAAACCCAACAAACATTTTTGTTTTGAACTTGTGCTATGAAGACAAAGCTTTCCGGAGTAGTCTGCTAATCGCAACAGGGTATTTTGGTCAGTGCTTAGCTCCTCTGTGTCCGGCCAGGCACGATAGCTGTAACAAGCTATTTAGACCTCTGTCTTCAAACTGTAGATCTTCCTCTACTGAGATGTCATAGAATCACTGAAAGGCTTGCATTGGAAGGGACCTTAAAAATCATCTAGTTCCAACCCCTCTGCCATGGGCATGTCCAAGGCATTGGGTCATCTTTAAGATCTCAAAGGTCTTTGTACTGTATGAGAGCACACCACTCGAAAACTGAGGCATTTTGAACAAGTGTTCCCTGTTTGGTTGCTAGCAAGTACAGCCAGCTCCTTTAGTGCCTGGTTTCTTCTGAAGCACAGCCTGCACCGGCACTTTGGTGCGTTTTCAGGGAAATGCTGCTGGACAGCCTGAACACGTTCACTTCTAACAGCAGTCTTTCTGCTTGGAGGACACTTCACTAAGTGTTCGCACGCATGAGTCTTCTGAAATTTTTGTTCTAGTGAACAAAACTGCGTGTTTTTTTTTTTCTCCAAACTGCGGAGTTTTCACAGGGTAATGAAATTTGATGGCGTGATACTCTTAATGAATCGACTAGGTGCAGAATACCTCATATATAACCAGATCCATGTTCTGCAACTTTTCCTTAAGGAAAGTGTTACACAGTCTGAGGGTGTTGGATCTGAAAATTTATTAAGTGTACTCCTATCAGACTTCCTAGCTCTCCTGTGACTTAAAGCATCTCCTTGTTGCATAGCCACTGAATTAATTCTGTATTTGAAAGCTAGGATCTTTGATTGCTTGGGTTCAGGGCATGTGTATCTGCTTAAGAGTTAGGACTAATAACAATAATGCTATTGTGCTGGAATATGCATTCTAACTACCTGTAAAGGGCAGTATTTAATTGTCTGGGTCTAATACTGTGTGAATTTGCTCCTCTTCTAGGTCAGGAAGACTATGATAGATTACGACCCCTCAGCTATCCACAGACAGATGTATTTCTGGTCTGTTTTTCAGTGGTGTCTCCTTCTTCCTTTGAAAATGTGAAAGAAAAGGTTGGTTGAACTCTGCCTAAAAAGGGAGCTGCTGCAGTGATTTCAGAATCATGTGAGGAGTTATCTTGGCTAGTTAGTAACAAATACCATGTCTTCTCTGTCTTTAGTGGGTACCTGAAATTACTCACCACTGTCCAAAGACTCCTTTCCTGCTTGTTGGGACCCAAATTGATCTAAGAGATGATCCCTCAACAATTGAGAAACTTGCCAAGAACAAGCAGAAGCCCATAACTCCAGAGACGGCTGAAAAACTGGCCCGGGACCTGAAGGCCGTCAAATATGTGGAATGCTCTGCACTTACGCAGGTGAGGGTTGGTCTTTGACCATTTTTGCTTGCTTGTATTCCAGGATTTTTTTCCAGTCACGGGGAAAACCAGCTTGGTATGGATGTGAGAGCTCTGTTTCTGCTGGTGACACAGGAGCTTTCTCTTCGTCCTGTTGTTCTAAGGCATGAGGAGTTGGCAGTGGGAGAAAGCAAATCAGCCTATGAAGCTTAGGCATAGTGTAGAGGGGTGATGGAGGAGGATGCGCTTGCTGCATTTACTTTTGTGTTGGAGGAAAATAGCTATTGGAAAACGTGGAAGGCGTGTTAGGGTCAGGAGGTGGGTTAGGGCACAGGGTGCAGCTCACTACTGAAGAGAGTAGGCAAAGGAAAAACCTTTCAGAAAAGTCAGTTCTGGTACTTCTAAGACTAAAAGACTTCCTACTTGTGAGAGCTGCTTTCTCTTCCTGTGCAGTTGGTGGTGAGCTGTGTTTCCTGTGTCCGCCTTAAGGTGGAAGTTCTGTTGAAACAGAAAATAACAATGAAATAGTTCTTAAGACATAAATGTGGTGGTGATGTGTGAAGTAACTTGTGAGCGTGAGTCTAAAGCCAACTAAAATAGCTGATTTGAGGCCAGGAAACCTGATTATCCTTTCCCTTTAAGTTAGGAGTACTAGGGTGGGGTGGATGGGAGCCATCAACTGGCTAGCTGGCGTGTTGCCTTGACTTTGGATGCCCTGAGAATTTAATCTTGCGTGCCTGCTCTTGCAGAATTGACTACAACTCTTTAACAATTTCCTTAATGCTACTCTGTAAAGAATTTGTCCCTACCTGATGTGCATGAACTAGGGGTGCACAGTATCAAGTCCCTCTCTCTTTCCAGTTTTGTTGTGCATCCATCTCTAGCTCCTTGAGCACAAAGCTTTATAGCTAAACTCCATGAAGCCTGAAGTTCTGCTTATCTTGCACCTTTTGCCCAGACTGCATGTTGACTTTTCCATTTGGCATCCTGAGACTTTTTTTTTTTTGTAACAAAGCTTTGCCTGAGCGATTGCTGAGAAGGAAGAGGCTTTTGATGGAATTGTGCAGGACGCTGGCACCGGAGGTGGTGTGGTGAGGCACACTGCAGTTCCTCCCGGGAATCCCTGATCAAAAGGTGTTCTTGGCTGTGCTTTCTTACTGCTCACGTGCAAGCTGAGGGGTATTTGTGCTTGAGCTGTAATTCTCTTAGATCCTTTTGGTCCTGAAATACCATTTTAGATGATGTTTGGCACATCCTGAATGCTGCTGCTAACTAGGCTGTAGAATCTGCTAGTTGGTTAAATACATACCAGGGCTTCTTATCCTGTATTACTCACTGAGACCCTCTCCTCTGTAGCTTTAAACTTGCCTTGTTTAGTCTGCCCAAAGTGCATGGAAGCACTTAGAATTACCAGAGCAAGAGTTGATATGATTAAAAATTTCAGTGTTTATCCATTCTTTTTTTTATTTCCAGATAGACTAAACTGTCTCTGTTGCAGTGAACAGCTTTATACGCATGGAAGCTCAGCCTGAATTTCTTCCAGAGCACTAGTGCTTGTATAGCCATTGATGGTTTTGGGAATCAAGAGTAACCTGGGAGGAGGGTTCTGAAGCCTTCTTGCCTGGAAGACTAGTTGGTTTGCATCTGCTCTATTCTTTTTCCTTCATTTGTTGTTGACTCCCCTCACCAAACACCTTTTTCTCAGTCTGTCGGTAATAGCTGCCAAACAGAAATGAAGATTCTCTATGAAGGGCTGTTTGAAGTTCCCGGCAGAGATCTAGCTGGCAGCTTGCTGAACACAGAAGTCACCTGGCTTTCCTAGCCAGGAGGGTGGTTTTCCTACCTGCAAGGCAATGTTGTAGTAGCTGGTTTCAACTGAAGCTAGACTCAGCTGGGAGTTCAGTCTCTCTTTACCTTGGCTTCCATCTACGCAGATCACCTCAGCAGTCTAGGGTGTTTTTTTCCTCCCCAACTAATTTACAAATTACTTCGACACCTCAATAGCAAGTAATCACAAAATCATGGAGCCAGAGCATGTTGTTTTTTCCTGGGAGGAAGAGTTTGCTTGTCTCTGAAGAGTCCATGTTCTGAAAGTGCTAGATGAGTTGTATGAGGCTGAGTTTCTGAGTCTTTTCTGTAAAGACAGAGTATCTTCTCCTCCCTGAGTCTGGATGACGGCAGTACTGAGGAGCCAGTTTATCCCCCCCTTTCTTCAGGGTGTGGAACCCCTTTTTATGATGAAGGCACTTTCAATGTCTGTCTTCAACCTTTCTCTATGAAATAGTACCCAGAACCTCTGTAAAAAGTGGATAATGCTTTGCTATTAGGAAAGGGTGACTAACAAACAGGATTACAACTAAAATGATGGTTCTTCTGTTACGCTTAAGAGTTAAAAGTCTGAGCGGACTTTCTGAAGCTTAGTGCTTGTACCTAACACAAGGGAGAACTCTGAATTTAGTTCCTTTTTTCCCCTCTGGTGTTGGGTCACCAGTTCTGACCCAGTCAGATTTATAAAGTGTCTTAAACTGTCCATGGAAGGGATAAAGGGAGCCTGAGCTTAGCCTGTTCCCCGGTGCAGCACAGGAGCTGTGTTACTTTAAGCAGAGTATCGAGGCCTGTGTGCCAGTGGTACTGAATGCAGCTCCCTTCATGTGGTTACTCGTGGATTAACACTAGTCCCATTTCCACAACAATTTTGTCCCTGTCCTGTGTGTTTTTTTTTTTTTTTTCTTCTCTTCCCTTATCCCAGTTTTTTCCTAGGTCCTTCCAAACAAATCCCAGATTCTGTTCTCTTGAACAAATTGATTTCTCCTGTGCAATAGGAAAACAAGACTCCCTGAGTAGAAGAATTAAGGAAGCAGGTTTTCTTGATTCTTGCCCTGCCTGGGTTCTTAATCTACCTAACAGTCCATAATTGAGTTTATAGCACAGCCTTATTCTTACAGAGAAAGAAAATCTAATTAGTACTCAGACTTCACATAGACATCATTTATTTGATGTCTCTGGCTCTTTTGTCAGCCTGGGTTGCAACTCATTTAAAAAAAAAAGTTGCTGGGGAAGATGTACAGAATGATTGTACATGGTAATTTCCTTAACTTCCGTTCTTTCAAGTCTAATCTTGTATGTAACATGATGGACTTAAATGCTTCCAGATGGAATTGCCTTAGAGATCTCCCATGGATGTGCTTTGGTAAAACAAGATTAAAGACCTTCTAAAAGGGACATATCCAGTCTAACCTGTGAGGGAGAAACTAGTTACATTTGAATTACTTCTAAAAAAAAAATAATCTTAATTTTGCAAAGACTACAGTTGTTTACAGGAAGTAATTTAAGCTTTTATGTTTGTCTTTAGCTGGGATAAAGCAGTTGTTCTGAATTTATGAAGGTTGCGCTTGTGACAGTAGATTTAGGCGAGTCCAGTTAGCATAAACTGAGCCAGATTTTGCTTCTGGTGTTATGTGTAACTTGGCAGTCTCATGTGGGAGTGGTGGCACACAGCAGTGTTCCCGTTCTGCTTCTCTCAAATGCAATGCATGCTTCGTGCTCTGGTGTAGTCCCTGCAGGCTCCTTGCAGCTCTGTGACTAATTGTCTGGTGTTGGATCTCAGTTATTCCAATCCTAACACCGTTTCTGTCTTCCTGTGACTTTGAGTTGGTTATACTTGCTTTGGTAACTTAAACTGAATAACTGAAATGCACAGTGTCCATGCTGGCTCTCGATGGCAGAACAGCAGCACTGGTAAAATATTGCATCGCTTTCTTAAAAGACTGATAGCCAATGTCTGAGGATGACAATGGCTTACCAGAGAGGTACTGCTTCCATCCCAGATGTTGTTTTCCCAGCCATTTGGAGATCTTCAGTTATTCAGGGGCTGAATTCACAAAGCAGAGGAGTTGTTTGGAGCCTTTGCTCTGGATGAGCTGCCCCTGGGGTAGTTGGGAGCAGTGAGTCTGTGCATCTGAGATGCTTGCTTATCCGCAGTGGGTGACAACAAAAGGCTTACGTGTCCTTTTGGATCACTGTGGTGGGGCAAGCTGCTCTCCACTGTGTTTATTCCCCTGTAAACTCCCCAAGTGTATATTCTGCAGTTCACTGGAAACCACCATCTATTGTGCAGCCCCTCCCACCCCTGTGTTCTTGGCAATTGCTGCTGTGTTTGTGCCTCTGCCCTTCTGGGTGTTCATTTTGTCTAACTTGGTCCATCACATGGTCTGTCTGTCTCTGACATTGACTTTGGGTCATCTAAATGAGATTTCCTCCTGGGATCTACTTTGGTTTTTTTGCAAAGTAAATCTGTTTACTGCCTCTGTGAATTCAGCCTGGTCTATCCTGAATGCTCTTTGTATCTGCTTGTTTTTCTCTAATCCTCTAACCTGGCTGCTGTTTTTTCTCCTCCCCTCTGTCTTGTAGAGAGGTCTGAAGAATGTGTTTGATGAGGCTATCCTAGCTGCCCTCGAGCCTCCGGAAACTCAGCCCAAAAGGAAGTGCTGTATATTCTAAACTTTCTCCTTCCCCTCTTGCTGCTGCTTCCTCTGTCCCACTACTGTAGAAACCTGGTTAAAAAAATGAATAAACCCACCTTGATTGAAAGCTGTTGTGTCTGCTTACCATCTTAGAGCAACCTCTGTATTAGCTCTTGGACTGAAAACAATACTTAAGATCTTTAGCATAAACGTTGTGACTGTGGAACATGAACTGGACTCGCTTAACTCTCTGCTGCTTGGGTTGCCAGATGTGGGTAGCTTTATAATTCAGGCTGTTGGGGAGAGGAGCTGGTTACATCAATATTTAAAGAAAGATCAAAAGACTAAGACGTGATGTTTGATCTTCCTGAATCCAGCAGGAAGAAAGATGGGTGTGTTTTTTCAATTTCTACTTGTGACTCTTGTTAACTGTATTTGCATGACAAAAGTACATGAAATGGTGATCTGCAAGTTATGCTGTAATGTGAAGGGTTTCTGGTTCTCCTTTGTGCAGTGAGATGTTTTTCTGTTGCTTTGGTTGTCTGTGCTGTAGTGGAGTATTTGTCAGTCCTTGGGGGGGAAGGAAATATCAATGTACTTGCTACTGCTTTATGAACTGTTAAAATTCTTGCTTTCACTAACATGGTAGACCTCTTAATTTCAATAATGGATCCTTAAAGCCTGTTACTGTAAGATGTAAAGCTGCCTCTTACTCTCATGCTTCTGATTTTTATTGTTTTAAGGAGAAAACGTCAATTGTAGCTTGTCTTTAAATTTTGAAATTAAAAATTGCAGTTGTTTGTATAAATGACTGATGAAGCTTTATTCCGATTTGCACTTCCTGGCTTCAGTTTAACACGTAATGCAATGTACAGTACCCGCTTTGTACTCCTCCCATCTTGACTTCTCTGATACCATGCACAGCTTCTGGGCTCTACCTGGCCGCTTCTAACTGTCGGGTGTTTGGGGCTGGAAGCCTGACCAGAGCGTGTACCAGACCGATTGATCGTTGCATGCTTGCCTTGTCTCTTCTCTTCTCTCCCCTGACACGCTGGTGTCTGCACTGCGGTACCTGGCCTGCTCCAGATCAAGCTCTTCCATTTGAATGCAGCACTTTCTGCTTTGTCATTAGCATGTGAAACATGTTAGTAGCCAGCTAATGATAAAAATTGCCTTAAGGAAATTACTTTGGTACTGGTGTTTTGCTGCTTGTGAACTATTCTGGTCTCAAAGGATTGGTGTTCCTGTTTGGAAAAATCCGATGCTGTGCTAAGGAGCTGCTAAACTCAGCAACACAGCTTGCTCAGCTTGGCTCTGTGCAGAGGAGACTATGGGAGTTGTGGGTGGCAAGCCTCGAGTTGTCACTGGAGGGATTTGTCTGCCACTTGGCTTTCTCTGGTTTTGTTTGTGTGAAAACTCAAAAATGAGACTGCCCCTCTCTCTCTTTGCCCCTTTTCAGAAAGGCCTAAAGAATGTATTTGACGAAGCGATATTGGCTGCCCTGGAGCCTCCGGAGCCGAAGAAGACTCGCAGGTGTGTGCTGCTATGAACGTCCCTCCACAGCCCCTTCTGCAAAGCTGGTGTTTGATGTCATACTAAAAGCAATGTTTAAATCAAACTAAAGATACAAATTTTAAAATTTGTTTTTGCAATAATGACAAATGCCCTGCACTCCCATCTCCCCCACACGATCCCTGTGTGAGATGAGAATGTTAGTGTTTATTCCCCAGTGCCCCCTCAATTCAGTTAAACTAGTTAATTGAGTAATTATGTATTATCAGAAAACACTGATCAGTACTAGTTTTTTATTTTGTTTACTGTTTCTAATTTTTTTTGTTTAAAATCCAGGCATGCTTGTGATGACTTTTTCTGTAACAGACTAATTCTAGGCTGTTTTACTGAAGCCTTGTCCCTTATGCCAGTCTGGCAAGACTTCGTTCTGGTTTCAAGAACTTCTAGGGCTGTTCTGCAGCCAGCCAGCAGCCTGGGTGTGAGCAGACTTTAGTACTGAAGACAAATACAGGAAAGTAAAGTGTCCCAAGCTGGTGCTCCTCTAAGGAGGACTGTAGAAAATGCATCTGCATCTCCTCTGAAGTTGCCTTGTATCTCTTCCCCTGGCTTTCCACTGTGCAGGTCATAAATTTCTACCCCATCCTCTTAAGTTATGAAGCCTTAGGAATAGGAGAATCCTTTTCTCTGGATGCACCATCAGACTTGAAACGAGCTTGCCAGTCTCTTCCTTAATCTTGACATCATAAGCTTTTGTCGTGTGATGAAGAAATAACTGCATCTTTTTAAGCATGCCCAACTGACTCAGTTGGCTTTTAACAAATCCATCTTCTGCCAATCCTTAATTATTAGAGAAACGTTTACAATGACCAGCATGCACACTGCTGTTTGGACATCTGAAAGGACCTGGTGTATGTTAAGACGAGTTTTGGAGCTGGCCCTGGTGGTGCATCTCTTACTGGATGGCTTGGCATCCATCAGGGAGGGGTGGAAAGATAGACCTGTGGCAGTAGGAAGGAACTGCAGGGAGGGGTTTCTAGTGTTTAGTGTGGCACCATATAGGGACCAGTGAAGGGAACCCCCTTTTTCTGCAGTTTGCTCGTAAGTAATCTTGAACCCGTAAGATGGGCTCCAGCCCGCTGAGGATTGTGCGCAGGGTCTTTATGTAGGCAGACTGCAGTGTCGTAGGGATTTTACCAAAAATATATTTTGGCTTGCAAATTCAAAGTTTTTTAAGACTTAGGGAATCTTCTCCATCTTCCAAAATTCCGATTTCTTGTAGACTCATTAGTGTTGAACCAATGCTTTTTCATGTCTAAGTTCTTTGTATATGCATTCTTTTCAGATGTATTAAACAAAGTATCTTCACAAGCCTGCCTGAGGGTAGTTATTTCCCTTGCCTTTCTCTTGAGTGTGAAGGACTTGTAAATATGGCTTTTACCCCTTGCGAGCCCCGCTCTCCTCCTTGCAAGTTAGTTTGGGTCTGTCCTTAATGCTTAATCCTGTTGGTTCCTGTCTTCCCTCATCTCTGCTGCTGGCCTCAGTTCTATCAAGATTGCTCTAATCTTTGATGCAATGTCTTCGCTGTCATATGTCATACCCAGCTCTGAAGAGAGGACATGGTGGTTCTTAATGAAGGGAATAGTTGTCACTGTGCATGTTCCCACATACTAATTGGCTTTTGGGTTTTATTGGGCTCTTGCGTCTCTCCTGTCAAGAACCTAGTCTTTGTACAAGTTTCCTGTTGTTCCCTGCTCATGGGCAGAGAGCAAAAACCCTAAGGGTACATACCCTAAGCATAATCATACTTATCTCCCTCCCCAAAATGCACAGAATTTTATTATACCTTTTTGTTAATTCACCAAAGAAAAGGTTAAGCCTTACACTGATGCATAATTTGTATTAATTATTAAAATGCATTCCAAAGAGCCTCATTAAAGGTCACTTTTATTTTAAGAAGCTGACATGTGGGTGCTGTAATCCAAAAGCTTAGTGTAAAATACATGCTTCTCTCTTTTCATAGTGATTAGTGCTGCTGTTTGACTTTGCAGTTGAGTTTTTAATTGCCATTGTCTGTGGGGAGGCTTGGTTGTAGGTCTCTGGCTTCCAGGTGAAACTAACTGCTGGTACTTGTAACGCTTGGTGAGAGCTGAGCATTGGTGGCTGCTCTGTGTGCTTACAGCAGACCAAAACGGGCTTCTGCACCTTCTAATGGCTAAACCTAATTCATATGTCTAAAGCCAGCAGCAAGACTGGAATCAGGTGGGAAACTGCCTCTGAAGAGGAGGGAGAACCCTTCAGGACTTCTGCTTTAAGTAGCCAGGTTACCCTGTTAAGCTTTTTCTGTCTTGGATGCACCCTTACGTGGGGGTTGCCTATAGCTATCTGGTCCCTCTGCACACATTTTCTGGCAGTGACCTGTGCCAGTCCTTTCATGCAGGCCCATTTGGCTAAGCAATAAAGTCAGTTCTGTTAAATCAGAGGTTAAATTTGGCTCTGGAGGGAATCCTCTAGGCACTGGATGATGGAAAAACATCCTTTTCAAGGAGCGGT
This sequence comes from Egretta garzetta, assembly GCF_000687185.1. Taxonomy (NCBI): domain Eukaryota; kingdom Metazoa; phylum Chordata; class Aves; order Pelecaniformes; family Ardeidae; genus Egretta; species Egretta garzetta. The sequence continues at coordinate 79,820 of NW_009260614.1, forward strand.
GCTGTTTCCTTCCTCTCAGTGTTGCGTTAGCTTTGCAAAAGGCTAGCTGATAGCTCCATGACTCTACTAGTACACAACTGTCCCAGTCCAGAGAGAGGACAAGATGCTAGAGCTGGTTAAACAAGCTCAAACAGCTTAGCTTGTGGGATGTTTAATTTTGTGCCCTTTCTCTGGAGCTCAGTAGCGAGGTGTCTCAAGCTGGGGGTGAGAGATCCGCTCTGCCTTGCCAGGTTATATGGGCATAAGAGCACCTTGGTGTCTGTCTCCCTTCCTGCGTGAAGGCATGCAAAATGGGCAAAAGCAGGCAAACCCACCACTTTCTTCCCCTTCTGGGAGTGCTATTTTCAGCTGGCAGCTTTGGAAGCAGGTGGGAATACTTGGCATTTCCCTTGATACTGGTGTGGCAAGCTAGCATGTGGTATGAGCTGGGATTGCCTCATGTTACCACTTTTATAATAGAGGGCTTGCCCATCTGAAGATGTACCCGTGGCTCGGTGCTGTCTTCCCTCTCACCTGTGAGGATTCTTGAGGTACGTGTAGTGGCTCACTGGCACAGACAGCCAGGAGGCCTGGGCTGGCTGCTTACCAACTGCTACATGTGCTGATGATGTCTCTTGTAAAGGGCCAAAAATCTCTTGATGGGAAGGCATCTGAGAATTGTATTAAAATTGCTCCAATGACTGAAGCCTGCATAGAAACTGAAGAGCAGCTTCTTGTTTTAATAGCTGGGATGCACAGCGATTTCTTAATGAAGTCTTTTGTTTATTCATGTAACTCTCTATTAAACAGCCACTTACCCTAGATGAGGACTAGGTTAGTGATTTCTGGTTCCCGGTTTGCTCTCATGTGAACCTCAAGTTTCTAATACTAAATCAGTTTTGCAGGTAGTGAGCAAAGCTCTTGCTTCTGTTGGCCACTCTGAACAAGTGGCTCTGTGTATCTTCAGCAGCTGCTTGTTGTCTGTGAAGCAGGGAGCATCCCCATTCCCTGCCTCCACTGCATGTTCCCACACTGTCCTTCACATTACCTCCATTAAGCTCTGCAGGGAGATGATGACATTCACTTATTGTGCAGAAACGTAACGTTGGACTCTACTGCCTTTTTTTTTTTTTTTTTTGTGGTAAAGCTGATGCCAAAATGACTGCAAGGGAGGAGGTAGGAGAACCAGCTCTGGTGTAGAGGCTTAGGGAGGAGGTGGGAGTGTGCACACAGTCTGACCAGTTCAGCTGTATCAGGTAAACATGTGTGGTGACAAATAGCATGAATCAGTTTGTTTTCCCACTGTGCTGCTGTCAACAGGGTTGAAATACGGAAACTGAGGACTATTGGCTAAATAGGCAAGTACTTAATGTGGAGAAAAGCCCTTGCGTCCCTTGTAAGGGATATACTTGCATGAGAAATCTGAAACGAGAGGTTGGACTCCAGGATTGATTACTGGTGAGAAGAGTTCCAGGGCAGCAGTTGCTTTTCTGAGCACTGAGTCGCCCAGGCTTCTTAGCAGTTTGTTTCATGGCATTGCCCAAACTGTGGTACACCGTGGGGCCATTGCTGCCTGTTGCCTGAATGGCTCTCCAAGTGGTGAGCTGTCTTGTCTGAGCTGGGATGGTCCTCTTCGTGGTTCACTCCCTCTGCTCGGGTTGTGCCTGCCTGCTCGCCCTTTCCGAAGGGGCTCCCAGAAGGGAGCTATCTGACAAGGTGCAGCTCCTTCAGCGTGTTAGGTCAGATCAATGTGCAAATCTCCAAGTTGTCCCTACTTGACATGCTCTAATTCACATCCCAGAGTGTTTTTGGAGTGTGCTAGTTGGATTTGTACTGGGTAAAACTTAAATGGATGTTGTCCTCCAGGAGCTAATGGAGCTTTGGGACCCAGCTAGAGTTAGCTTGAAGGGCCCCCTGAAAAGCGCATGGTGTTGCTGCTGGGTATGGTTTCACTTGGCGGATCTACTCCTGCTGTCTCTGCTGTTTGCTGTAGATGCAGCTAAAAACAGACTGATGACTTTGGCGTGTTCCCAAGAGGCAGCAATGTCCTCTGTTACTTGGCCACCATCTAGGTCTCATTTTGCAGCTGGTAGCAGCTGTCTCCTTTTAAAAACAGACTTTGAGTGGGGATTTGTGAGAGCCCTTGTGTCAGCACTGCCCCTGACCCAGCCTTCCTGTTGCCTTAACTTACACGAGCCCCCCTCTCTCGCTGTGCAGCAATTTTTATGTGGGGTGCTTCTGGGGTCCTGTGCTGGGGAGGTGCACTGCATCGCTTCTCCTAGCTGCCCATGCTCTGCTTCCTCTCAGAAACATTCCTCGCTGTTGTTCTTCTTCAACCCCTGGTCTCCAAGCTGCATTTTGGACTAGATGATCCTTGAGGTCCCTTCCAACCTGGTATTCTATGATTCCTGAGGACCGCACGTCACCATTGGGGTGTCTGGAGACTTTCCTGCTAGTGAGTAGTAAAACAAATAGCATCAAGATCAAGCATGAAAGAAGAAAGTACTGCTTGAAAAACTGTAAAAGAATCCTGAAGTGGTTAAACTAGAATAAATTAGTTCTAGCTGGCAAAAGGAGCAGGCCCCTGCTCCTGGCAATGCATTTTTGCTGGTATTGTTACCCCAGTCCTGGTGGTGATATGTCTCTTTCATGAGCTGAATCAGTTCCTGAAACCCAGCCTGGGAAAAAAGAAACTGTGAGCAGGGAGTCGTTGGTTGGCTGGAGCGCTCCTGTGAACTCCTGCCCTAAATGACTTGTCCAGGATTGTGCAAGAAACTGGTAGCAGGGCACAGGCTTGAGCTCAGCAATGGGGTTATCTTAACTGGTGATCCTGCCGCCCTGTCATAAACATGCTGGCCAAGTCCAGGATCTCCTCCCTCTTTTTCCCTTAAGCTGGTATCAACTGACCAACTCCTGCTCACTGTAGTGAGGTGAGATAAAAGCATAATTTGTCATGGGCTTTGGACCAGGATATAAAAGAAATTGGCTTTAGCTTGGACAGAGCAGCCTGGATAAGGGGCAGGGGAGTGAAACTCCTGATGCTGCAGCAGGGATCCTGTCTGATTTTGAGGACTTTCTTGGGTATAGATTCTGGTTTTTGTTTATTTTATTTTATTTTTCTTCTTAAGACCTCAGCTCATGCTGCCCTCTGCCTGCTTCTCCGCTTTGTCTGAGGCATAGCATGGCAAAGGCAGTATATTTGTCTGATCACCCCTAATCTAGTGGTCCCTGGAAATTAGCAAAGCCCTTTCCTTACCCCAAGGAGCTCTGGGGCCCAAATTGTCAAAGTGAGCATGGCTGCTAAGGACTGTATCCACACAGTCCCTCTGCCTCTGGGACTGCTCTGCTTCCCTGAGCCACGAACGCTCATCTTGTCATGCCTGCAGCCCCCTGATGGCAGAGATGGGTGGTGGGTGCCTTTTTAGTTACTGTGGGGCAGTGGCTGGGCAAGCAGGTTTAGGTGCTGAGAAATGGAATATTTAATGTGGCCATAAATGGTTACGTTTCAAGCTGCCCTCTGGTGGTTTCGGACCGAAGGACTGAGATGAAAAATGGGCTTGTTACTGACGTCAGCTGCTCATAAGAGCCTCTACAGCAAATTGGACTGAGCGCTCTCCGCACCACACCCAGGGAGCTTCCGGAGCTGAGCAACACTCGGAGCAGGAGCCAGCAGGGTGGGACATGGTGGGCTCAAGGCCAGCAGCCCTCCAGGCCACCTGGATGGCCTGCGGCGGTGCCTGGGTCATGTGTGCTGCTAATGAAGCCTGATGAGGGACTAAATGAATTGGCTGTAAGGGTCACCCAGCTTGGCATCTGCGTGGGAGGTGACTGGGTGTTTCAGGGTGAGGTGGTGGCGTGCTGGAGCAGGAAAATGCAGGGTGAAGGCCTTAGAGCAGCTTCTTTGTGGGCTCTCTGATAAGAAATGGGCTTGAGCTCTGAAGCAGAGGTTTGCAATCACCCTTGCCATCAGTATTTGTGCTGGGATAAACTGCATGAACGTAAAATTAAACTAGATATTTACTGAGTTCCTGACTTTTAGACTTTATGCATGCATGAAAAAACTCCTGTTAGTTTTGAATTTCCAGTTTTTCCTTGGTTTTGAAGAAATCAGGACCCTGCTGAAAGGTGTGCAGTGCAGCCTGGGGTCACTGCCTGCACATACGGGGAGTGTGTGTGCATCTGCTCACTCTTCCTGTGCCTCTCCTTACTGCACCTCAAGCTAGAGAAGCACCCATGTGAAAGATGTGGTTGTAAGTGTGAGAGCAAAAAGCCTAAACCCCTACTGGTCCTGCCTGTACAGTCACGGGAGACACTGGTTGGAGTTGGACGAACACTGCAGGTTTGTGTGGCTTATTTCTGCCGGGCTGACCCCAGATATGTCTGCCTGTTGTCTGATGGGCGGATGTTTCCCTGGTAGCAGTTACAGCGGGTGAGCTGTGTAAAAGCGTAGATGTCTGCAGGTACCATGCTGACATCTCAGCAACTGTTGCTGCTGAAAAGTCCAGCTCCTCTCTTTCCTGAATAAAAGTGGTTTCTGCACAAGTCTGGGACGCCGATGACCTGCCAATGCTCAACATGTGGGAGGACAGCAGCATCTCTTACTTTGGGGTGATGATGCTCACCAAAGCATACCTGAGATTGCACGGGGAGGGGAGAGGATTTCTCATGTTCATGCAGAGGAGAACGGTTGCTTTGCCTGCCACGCAGCCCTGGAAGGATGGATGTTTAGCAAGTAGGGTACTGCATCTGTCATCTTGAATTTGGTGTGGGATCTAGAGTCGGGGGTGCTGTCCCTCATGTAGATGCAATCTCCCTGTGTTCCCAATGACGCGGTTATAGCCAGAGGGAGCTCACCCAGGAGATACTTGCAGCTCTTGACCCTTCCTGAATGTTTTGGGAGCATCAGACAGGCGGGGAGGTTCCCTTGCCAAGAGCTGTGGCAGCAGGTAGGTATCTTGCCCCCTCCTTCATGATGCTTTGCTGGTTTGAAGGAGTCTTTCCTCCTCTTCCCATCAGGCGGGAACCTTAAAAAGTCCTGTACTCCTGCTCTGCGGCTAGTCCTGGTTTGGGTCATTTGTTTCCCAAATCTCTTTCCCAGCTTTCACAATTTGGTACCCAAGGGGAATGAGATGCCAGCGCAGTGTGGCACACTTCCCAGAGCTCCAGCAGGGTGCTCTCCTACTTCATGATGGTTTCAGAGTTGGTTGTTGTCTTTTACTTGCCTGTCGCAGTTCTGGGCCATGTCCTTACATCCGAAGGTCAGCGTAGGGCAAGAAGCAATTCCTTTTAAATGCAACCACGGGCACAGAACAGGGCCTAATGCGGCAAAACCAGAAACATTGAATGGTGGTTGAAGCTCATGATGAGCACCTTCATGCGCGAGTTGAGAGCCGATGTCTTCCAAGTGAGGTAAGTGACTGCTTGGGCCCTGGAGGAGCGTTTCAGCCTCCTCGCCCACGGCCGGCCAGCGCAGTCAGCTCCTTCCTTCGTGCCCTGTGTGGGCCGTATGTCTGCAGGGCTGTGCTGGGGGTAGAGGGGATGCTTGAATGTCCATAGGAGCTAACAGAATGTGAAAGGCTTGCCCTGTAAGCATGCTCTGGCTTCTTCCTTTCTCCTGGGGAGTGTCTGACTCGGGCACTGCTTTTAGAAACTGCTGAGCCATCGTCCTGGCAGCCAAGAAGTTGTTGCTCGTTTCCTGCGAGGAGACGTGAGGGCCGGGTCTCTGGTGCGCTCCTGCGCTGGCGGGGAGATCTGGCCATGTCTGAGCAATGTGGCTGCAGAGGAAAAGCCACTTCGCTTTCTGGAAAGCAGAAGTGGGAAGAGGCAGAAGGGCTGGCGGACAGGAGAGGGGGCTGTGATACAGTTGTGTGGTGTCTGCTTTCTGTTTTTATCCGAAGTTTGTTTTTAAGAGGTGTTGTCTGGCAAGGTCCCTGGCTTCATCCTGAGGGGTGGCAATGTTGGGATGTGCAGGGGGCTGCTGGGGTCGCTGCCAACAGCCAGGGATGCTTGGCAACCTGGGAAGTGGTTATGGCTACAAAAATGCTCTGAGGGCTGGAGCCCCTGTGCTGTGAGGCCAGGCTGAGAGAGTTGGGGTTGTTCAGCCTGGAGAAGAGAAGGCTGCGGGGAGACCTGATTGTGGCTGTTCAGTGCTTAAAGGGGGCCTATAGGAAAGGTGGGGACAGACTTTTCAGCAGGGCTGGTTGTGACAGGACAAGGGGTGATGGTTTTAAACTAAAACAGGGCAGGTTTAGACTGGATATAAGGAAGAAATTCTTTACAATGAGGGTGGTGAAACACTGGCGCGGGTTGCCCAGAGAGGTGGTGGAGGCCCCATCCCTGGAAACATTCAAGGTCAGGTTGATGGGGCTGTGAGCAACCTGGTCTGGTTAAAGATGTCCCTACTCCCTACAGGGGGGTTGGACTGGGTGACCTCTAAAGGTCCCTTCCAACCCAAAGCATTCTATGATTCTGTGGCAAATCCCTGGAGGCATTTGTCCCTGCCTGGGAGTCGGAGGCTCCTGTGCCTGCAAAGGGTGAGCTAACGAGTATTGATTCAGGTAAGAGTTTGTCCTGGCCCTGGGTCAGGATCCTGGCAGAGGATGGGGTCTGCTCAGCTCTCCAGGCACAGTGCATCGTTGTGTAGCAGGAATTGGATGCTTGGTAGCTCCTGTAGAGTAAATCGGAGATATCATGGGCATAACTGATGTAGCATTGCACCCTTCGCTTGCTGTTGGGATTTGCCTGTGGGTAGCTCTGAAGCTTGTCCTGTATTGCATTGCATTGTTCAGTCTAACTCACCAGAGCGTGCAGCAGCAGTCGCAGCTTTCTAGAATCTGAAGATCTGGCTATGAAGCACAAGAAAAAGCCTTTTCTGTGACCTTGCATTTCTCTGCTCGTGTTCTGCATCAGGAGTGGGGGCTCTGGGGGTAAACCAGGCAGGTATTGCTTGCTGTAGGCACATTTTTTTACAAGACTGGGAAGCACTTACAGTGTTTTTTAGATTTGGGGGCAAAGAAATGAGACCACCAAGCTCTTCTGAGGATGGCCACTGTGTGTTTAATCTTGGGCAGATAAATCTGGGCTCCTGCACTGGATCTGCTGTCGGTACCCAAACTCTGTGAATGCTGTCAGTACGCGAGCAACCAGCAGCCGTGAAGGCTGGTGTGGGTCTCCGCTCTGCCTGGCCTGGAGAGCATCTGCAGTGTGAACTGGCATCTCTTGGAGGCAAGCCCAGTCCTGTTGGTGCTTGGGGACTGAAAAGTGTTGCCTTCTGTGTTGCCTGTACTGGGCTTGCCTGGAGGCAAGGGCAAGCGCAAACTGTGTGCATGTCATTGCTGAGCAGCGGAGCTGGCATTGCTTAGCACAGTGTTTGTCCTCTGATGGGATGGGCATCCTTATTGCTGCCCCTGGAGGCAGCAGGCTTTTCTTATTTCCTTTGAATTAAAGAAAAGAAAAAGGGGGGGGAGAAAAAGAAATCTCTTACGGCAAGTCAGGGCCAACCATCCCAAGAGGTGCTTACGAACCTGGCACTGACTGATATTTAAAGCCCTGTTAAAATAAATCTTGAAATGTTTTGCGCAATATATCTTTCTTCCCTTATTTGGCACATACTGATCACCCTGATTTGGTATGTGCTCGAATAACAAAGATGGTAATTTGTCACCTACGTGCAGTGGGGGAACGCGTGGGGATGGAGTCGGCTGCAAGAAATAATCTGGAACTTCTCACTGCTGCTCGGCACATGAGTCGTTACGGCCCCTGCAGTAAACCTCACCATGGTGTCTGTCTGCCACCGTGCTGTCCCATTCCTCTGTTCATGGCAGCTTTCCCTGGGATCAAACCCAGCACCTGGGACGGTGTTGTGACACTGGTGACAGACGGAGGTTTGTCGTTTTCCTGCTTGCTCGTGTTCCTGTCACTGCGGGGTGGCTGCGGCACCCTCGCCAGAGCTGTGGGTGAAGCTGGAAGGGACTTGGGGCAGTGGGGTCTGAGGGAGGTAGTGCCAGCCTGGCCTCTGATGCAAGTGGATCCCATGGGGATAAACCACAGGGGTGTTGTATCTGTGTCAGTTATGGGTTTGCAGGGGTGAGCAAGGTCCCCTCTTCCCTGCTCTCGCTTATCGCCTGCTCCTTGCTGGAGTTGGCAAATCCTTGGTGGCCTGAAAGGAGTCATTTAGTACCAGCCTGGTGTTTCTGAAGGGGGTGTCACTGCTCCAGTTAATCCCGAGCGAGCCCTGTGCTGCAACGAGCTGTCCCTGGGAGGCTGGAGGAGAGCAGGGGAAGGCTCCTGCTGACTTCCCTCGGCCTTTCCTTCTCCCATGGGTGGTCTTCTCCCATGTCTTGGCTCCCCATGTGTCTTCCTGGTACCCTCTGACCCTGTTCCTCTTCTATGTTGTACCTCCAACCCCTTCTGCCTGTCTCATGTCCTCTGCAGTTCCTCCCTTTCCATCTCTCCCTCCCTCCTCAGCTTCTTTCGCTCTCCTTTCCCTTGCCCTTCATCATGGTTTAACCTGGCAGGTGGCTGAACACCACCCCACCCGCTCGCCCACTCCCCCCTCTGTGGGATGGGGGAGAGAACCAGAAAAAAGGTAAAACCTGTGGGTTGAGATAAAGACAGTGATGAAATAGCAGAGGAATATAACAATAATAACAATAGTAACAGGAATATACAGAATATACAAACCAAGTGATGCACAATGCAATTGCTCACCACCTGCTGACCGATGCCCAGCATGTCCCTGAGCAGCGATCGCTCCCCCCGACCAACTCCCCTCAGTTTCTATACTGGGTATGTTGCTATAGGGTCTGGAATAGCCCTTGGGCCAGTTGGGGTCGGCTGTCCTGGCTGTGCCCTTTCTCAGCTCCTTGTGCCTTGGGCAGAGCAGGGGGAGCTGGAAAGTCCTTGCCTGGTGTAAGCCCTGCTCAGCACCAACCGAACCATCCCGGTGTTACGAACGTTCTTATCCTAAACCCAAACCACAACGCTGTACTAGCTGCTAGGAAGAAAATTAACTCTGTCCCAGCCAAAACCAGGACACCCCTGTTTTGCCTTCTGTCCTCTTGAGCTGCCTGTTCTTAGGGCCCTCCTTCCCCAGAGGAGGGACCTGGTTATGGAGCAGCTGGGAAGCAGCGCCCGGAGGCATGGCCAGGCAGTGGATCCTGTGCGCTTGGGCCTTCTGGCAGCCATCTTGGCATGCCATAGGATCTGCCAACAGTTGTGCAGCCGATTCCCGCGGGGTTATGCGTCCATGAAGCCTTTTGCAGGGTGCAAAAGTGCTGCTGGAACTGGGCTGGCCTTGCTGCAGGCGTGGGGAGAGCTGGCGGCTTGCTCTGGGCTACAGCGAAACTTTGCAACCCCTTTCTTGGTGTGGGTGAAGCGGCACCAGCTCTTCAGAGCTTTCCCAGGGGCTGTGAGTTGGTACTGTTGTGTTTGGGTTTTTTTTTTTTTTTTTTAAATGTGACACTCCTGTAGAGTCTTTTCCAAGAGGCGAAGCAGAAGTGATTAGTGTTCTGTTTGTTCAACCTTAACTACAGCTGAACAAACTTTGGTTTTCCTCCTTAGGAATTATTATTCGGGTGAAAATTAAAACAGTTTACTTGTTAGTGCCGTTACATGGAATCATGTGTTTTTCTTTCTTTTTATGTCCCCTTTTCTTTACGATCTTAAAAGCCGCTCCAGTGGGCTATGGGGCAGCAGGCCTATGTGGGTCTGTACAGCCCAAACGATTTTTAATTGAGCTAGCAGCCAAGTTGGCTGGGAGCACGGTGGAAACGTTAAGCCCCTTTCCCTTGAAACCGCTGATTTTAAAAAAGGAAAATATTATCCTAAAAAAAAAAAGTATTCAGCCTCTTCCCTGAACAGGCGAAGCAGATGTAATGCAGGTGGCATCCTCACTTTTGTGAGATGCAGCCACCTTAGCTGTCCTGGGGTGGATTTTCAGGCTCCTACCATGCAAGTACAGACCCCTTGCCCCCGGTGGATATTGTCTTGTCCCCAGATGAGACAGTGATGAAATAGCAGAGGAATATAACAATAATAACAATAGTAACAGGAATATACAGAATATACAAACCAAGTGATGCACAATGCAATTGCTCACCACCTGCTGACCGATGCCCAGCATGTCCCTGAGCAGCGATCGCTCCCCCCGACCAACTCCCCTCAGTTTCTATACTGGGTATGTTGCTATAGGGTCTGGAATAGCCCTTGGGCCAGTTGGGGTCGGCTGTCCTGGCTGTGCCCTTTCTCAGCTCCTTGTGCCTTGGGCAGAGCAGGGGGAGCTGGAAAGTCCTTGCCTGGTGTAAGCCCTGCTCAGCACCAACCGAACCATCCCGGTGTTACGAACGTTCTTATCCTAAACCCAAACCACAACGCTGTACTAGCTGCTAGGAAGAAAATTAACTCTGTCCCAGCCAAAACCAGGACACCCCTGTTTTGCCTTCTGTCCTCTTGAGCTGCCTGTTCTTAGGGCCCTCCTTCCCCAGAGGAGGGACCTGGTTATGGAGCAGCTGGGAAGCAGCGCCCGGAGGCATGGCCAGGCAGTGGATCCTGTGCGCTTGAGCCTTCTGGCAGCCATCTTGGCATGCCATAGGATCTGCCAACAGTTGTGCAGCCGATTCCCGCGGGGTTATGCGTCCATGAAGCCTTTTGCAGGGTGCAAAAGTGCTGCTGGAACTGGGCTGGCCTTGCTGCAGGCGTGGGGAGAGCTGGCGGCTTGCTCTGGGCTACAGCGAAACTTTGCAACCCCTTTCTTGGTGTGGGTGAAGCGGCACCAGCTCTTCAGAGCTTTCCCAGGGGCTGTGAGTTGGTACTGTTGTGTTTGGGTTTTTTTTTTTTTTTTTAAATGTGACACTCCTGTAGAGTCTTTTCCAAGAGGCGAAGCAGAAGTGATTAGTGTTCTGTTTGTTCAACCTTAACTACAGCTGAACAAACTTTGGTTTTCCTCCTTAGGAATTATTATTCGGGTGAAAATTAAAACAGTTTACTTGTTAGTGCCGTTACATGGAATCATGTGTTTTTCTTTCTTTTTATGTCCCCTTTTCTTTACGATCTTAAAAGCCGCTCCAGTGGGCTATGGGGCAGCAGGCCTATGTGGGTCTGTACAGCCCAAACGATTTTTAATTGAGCTAGCAGCCAAGTTGGCTGGGAGCACGGTGGAAACGTTAAGCCCCTTTCCCTTGAAACCGCTGATTTTAAAAAATGAAAATATTATCCTAAAAAAAAAAAGTATTCAGCCTCTTCCCTGAACAGGCGAAGCAGATGTAATGCAGGTGGCATCCTCACTTTTGTGAGATGCAGCCACCTTAGCTGTCCTGGGGTGGATTTTCAGGCTCCTACCATGCAAGTACAGACCCCTTGCCCCCGGTGGATATTGTCTTGTCCCCAGATGTGTTTGCCTCCAGAGCTGGGGTCTCAGCAGCAGGATGCTTTCCAAGGCCCAAATCACAGAGATTTTATTCCAGTCCTGCAGCCTGGCGAGGCTTTGCGCTGCCGGGCAGCACCTCTGTGCAGGCTTTCCCAAGCCCACTAGATGGCAAACATGTAAAAGCTTTGCTCCTCCACTCCTGGCTGGACTCAGGCCCTGTTTGCAGTGCCAAGGAGTGGGCTGGAGAGTTGATTTTTAATTTTTTTTTTTTTCGCTGGGGGCCGTCTGCACCAGCAGCCACCGGCTGTAGGTCTAGTGCAATCATTTACATTTCCAGCTCCTTTGTATAACATCAATACTGGAGAGTGTACAAACTGCTGAGCTGTTTACAACTGCGCCGGGGCTCTGCCATCAACAGAGCGCGGCTGAATTAGCAGCGTCCAGCTGGGCTCCGACTGCTGCCGGACTGCAGAGAGCAGCCTAGGCTCTGTTGTTTTTGGCTTCCTCTGGATGAACCCGGCCCTGGTTTAGCAAGGATCAGGAGGAAGAGGAGAAAGGCGAGGGGGTTTAGTGGGGGAGTTTGTTTCCACTGATGGGCTGTGCTGAGCAGCCTGGGTTTCCCTGCATCTCCCTGGCTCCGGAGCAAGCTCATCCTCAGTGCCTGCTTGCCCTGAAGCTGTGTCCCCATGGGGTGGTTCCTGCATGGGGACAGGAGACTGGGCAGAAAGTGCTGAGCCCCTCTCAGGTACCCAACTCTGGGGTTTGCAGAAGCCTGTACTGGCTGCGAGGCTGCCCAGATGCCTCGTCCTTCTTTGTAGGTGCCCTTTGGTGCTGCTCTCTGTTCCCTGGTGCCTCAGCCCTGGTGATCCTGGGGTGGTTTGGTCTCTCTGGTGAAAGAAATTGCTGAGGTGGATGGGATAAACCTGTCTCAGGACGCTGCTGCCAGGCTGATGCCTCTCCCAGCTTTGGCTTCTGGACCTTTTCACGTTCTTGCGTGAAGGGAAGATGCTGCTCAGATTTGTGAGCTGGGACTTTTCTTTTGAGGGTTCAGCGAAACATTGGGAGCATCTTCTGTCTCCCAAGAGCGAGGAAGCTCGAATCTGCTGGGCTGAGGTGTCTCATGGGGTGTGGAAGAGCTGCCACCATCCAAATGTTACCCCAGGCAACCTGGGGACCTGGCTGCCCCTGCAACAGAGCAGGAGACTCTTTTGAGATCCCTGAGAATTCAGGAGCCTGCGGGTACTGAGATGCCCTTAAAACCCCTCCAGACTTTAATCTGTATCCTGAGGAGCTGAAATATCTTTGAAAATCTGGCTGTGGTGTCTGGCCAGAGCTCAGCTGCCATGCCTAGAAAGCAGTATGGCTTTTGAAGATGGGACTGTTGCTTGAAGGGGCTTTTGGAAATGTGAGCTCTGACCCTGTGCCCTGTCCTGCTCCCAAGCCCTGGAGAGGTGATGGGGGATGATCCGCCCTGGGGCTGCCTGCCCAGACTGAGGTGGGTGCCCCAATGCACCCTTAACCCTGGGAGGGATGGGGAAGGGCCTGGGCCATGCGATGGGGGGCATGCGTGGAGTGCGTGCAGTGCTCGCGTTGCCCTTCAGCGATGAACTTGGCTGTGGATGCAGAAAAGCCTTCGCATGGTGCTGCGGGTGTCTGCTTTTTGCCCTGGTCCTTCCTTGGACACCTGCGGCAGGGTCCCTGCCCTGCGGTGTGTGCAGGCTTTGCCTCTGTGGAGGAAGAGCACCTGGATTTTGAGTCCTGCCTCGACCTTGCTCATTTTAAGTGTCTGCCCCTTACTCTTCTCCCTTCTAGTTTCATTCTGGCTTGGCTCTAGCCTGGCTCCAGCATGGGTTAATCTGTCAAACTGTTTTTAACAAACCCACCCAGACAATAAACCACCTCTGCTGTCTGCCGCCTCGCCTCTCCCGCGACTGATGGCAATTTGGGTTTGAGAACAATAGTCCTGGGCTAACAGACCTGATTTCATTCTCTGGGGAGATTGCAGGTTTGGTTGCTAAAGATAACTGAGTTTACGTGGTAGGCTCCAGCTCTGCAAAAGGTTCAGTTTTCTCTCGCGGTGTTTTAAAAATGAGCACGGCACTCTGCAAAATGAGCGCGTTGCTCGCTCAACCTGGTGTGAATGTCCTGTGCAGGGACAGCCTGCAAAAGGGAGTAGGGGACATGGTGGTGGCCATCCCTGCCGTGTGGGGCAGGGTGCTGTGGGGGGTTAGCTTAGGTTTTGGCCGCTCTTCTGAAAGGGCAGAACCCTGGGGCAGTGCCTTAGAGTGGTGGGGTGGGAAGGGGGATGGGCACTGTCCTGGTCCGCTCCAAGGTGACGGCTGTCTCTGAAATTACTTGGAGTCACCCAGCAGTGCTGCTGCAGTGGCCAGAGGTGATGTCCAGCACCTTTCCCAGCTCTCTGTCTGCAGAAGGACTTGCACATGTGCTTGCGGAGGTGCATTGCCAATGCGGCGGTGCTCAGGGTGGCAGTTGCTTGTTGGAGATGCAGGTGAGCCTGGCTCCTGCCTTGCCTTGCTGGGTAGGAGTCTCAGCCCAACCCCAGAGCCTGGGACTTGCTCCAGGCTTGCTCTGCACAGGCGTCGTGAGCGAAGCCAGGTTTCCAGTCCCTTCCTTGCTTTCCTCCTGCCTTCAAGGAGGGAGATCTAATCGCGTGCAGATACTGAAGCCCGAGAGCTACAGCCCTATTATTCCCCATCTGCGCCAGATGCATTTTATTACTGTCTTGGGTGGGGTTAGCAAATGTCAGGCTGGAGGGAGCCCAGCGCTCTGCGGGTCCCATCAGGGCTGGAGTGGTATGGGAGGCCCCATGTGCTGCGAGTTCGTCGCCAGACCCCCTGCTCCCTTGGTGCCTCAGCCCCAGGGCACCCCAAGAGCTGAGAGGACCAAGGCGCCTTCCTGGGTACCCAAGCAATCCTGCAGCTTTACGTGGGTGATGTCTGTGTCTGAAGACCAACACTGGGACCTGGGATCTCGGAGAATGAGGATGAGTAAGGGGGGAGCATGAAAACAAACCACACTGGAGGAGCTTCCGCTGGCTCTGATCACCCATGGGAATGTCTTGGGACTCGGGTGCTGGTTTGGGAAGGTCTGTGTCACTCTTTTTATTTCTGGGAGCAGCTCAGCGAACCAGGGTGTTGGTATGCAGCTGGGTCTGTCAGTCTTTTGACGGTATCCCATCCAAAAAGCCCCTGAACCTGTTGGCTTATCTTGCCAGCCCTGGCTCCTTGCCTGCTTCCCTCCGGAAGGCTGCTTGGAAGGCACGGAGATGGGCAGAGCGAGTGCTTACATCTGTCGTGATGTCACTGCAGCGACAAACAGGATCATATTGGTTGCTCCAGGTGCTGTTGGAGCTCAAAAGACCGGAGACCCACACCACAGCCAACACCGGAGGCCGAGACCTGGCCATGTGTCGGCTGGATGGCTGCGTATTGGCATCTCGGAAGGGTGGGCTGGCAAGGTCTCCTCTGTTTTGGGAGGTGCTGGCAGCTGGAGAGACAAGGCAAAATGGAAGCATTGGTGTATCCAAGCCTTCCCAAGCCCAGGCAGTGGTTGCAGCAGCTCCTGGTCTCAGGGGACATCAGTGGGTGGCAATACACCTTACCTGCAGGTTTGGCGATGCTAGTGGTGCTGGTGCCAGATCACTCTGGGTCAGACCCAGCTGACCTGGAGCTTGTGGGGCAGGTTCCGTTCTTTCCTGGCTTTTGGAGGTTTGTTCTTCTGTGGCCCTGGCTCTTTCCTTGTCCCTGAAGACCTTGTGTGGGTGGGGTGGAGATCTCTTGGGTAATGTCTTAGGAGTTCTCCTGCCTCCACAACATTCCCAAAATGAGCTGGCACTGGCATGGCACCTGTACAGTCTGTCTCAGGGCTTGCTTCATGTTTTACGACTTCTTCCCTCCTCCTGCCCACCCTGCTGAGGATAAGATCCTAGGGACATAGCAGCAGTTGAATCCCAGCCCCTGGATATGCTGGAGCAGTGGAATCACACCAAGGAGACGCTGAGCAGAGGGGCCAGCCCCGCCACCGGGGGTAAGTGCCCACGAACAGCCTGGCCCTGCCGGGTACGGCTAGCTGGCTCTCCTGCTGAGGCCACAACGTCCACCCCATCCACCCACCAGCCTCTGCCCTGGACCCCTTGCGTTTTCCTCTCCCGTGGCTTTGTGGATGCATTCAGGGGCTGGAAGCTGCTTGGGCGTGTGCAGGCATGGCTGGGCAGAGGTGGAAAGGGGCTGCTTTGTGCCACGGGGCCTTCCCTACCTGCTGGCAGCCCCCCAGGCCCGCTGCCTCCTGCCACTGCCCCCCAGTCCTTGGCTCCTTGGGGCGCTTGCACGAGGCATCGCTCACTGAACACCCCTTTCCCTCTCCGCCATGGGCTCCAGCACGGGGATGCCTGGCCAGGATCACAGGACAGCTTAAGGGTTTAAACAGATAGGAGGCTTAATAGCTTAACCCCAGGACCTCTCCATCGCCTGCTTGGGGCAGCGGCTGTGACTTTGCAGCGCATGTGGGAACGTGTCCCGAGCCAGGCATCGCTCTGCTGGGGTGGATCTCTGGCTGTGCATTGTAACAGGAGCTAGACAGACCTGAGCATCTGTGGGCCATGGGCTCATGTGCGCACCATGACTCTTGGAGATGTTGGTCCCCCTGCCTGGACAGGCTGTGTGAGCCTGACTTGTGGAGGGGGCGATGTGGTTACCGCTCTGCTGGGTCACAGAGCTGGCTGGGGGAGCAGGAGCAGGACAGGCAGCCAAGCCCCTGCCTGTCTGAGGGTACTTCGAGGGACCCTGCAGAGGCAGGGGTCTGTCCCTGGCCACGCATGGGAGATGTGGATTTGGGGCTGATGCTTGGTGATGCAGCTCTTCTCTCCTCTCCTCTAGCGGGTGTTCCCAGTGTGATCCCAGCTGTGTCCTGGCATGGTGTGTCCCCAGCTGCAGGAACAGTGAGCATTGAGGAGGAGCTGGCGTGCCAGGGTTGCAGCCTCTCTGGTGCCACCGGGGATCCCCAGTACGTGCAGATCCCAGGCGAGACACGGTGCTCAGCCAGCTGCTCTCCCAACAAGTCTCCTCCTGTGCCAGTTCTGATGGGTGCTCGGCTGCTGCCCTGGGGCTGTCTGGGAGTGCTCGCACAAGGCGGGCAGCTCTGACCTGCTCGGGGCTGTGTGGGTGGCATCCTGGCCTTGCAGAGGCAGCGTGGTGCCTGGTGCCAAAGGGCTCCAAGCAGAGCTGGCCCGATGTGGGCTGGAGCAGCAAGGGGGAGGATTTGCTGCCATCTCTCCTCTGGTCTTCAGCTGTTGGTGGGTTTGTCTCCTGGAGAGCAGCCTGGGTCCCTTCATTGTCACAAGATGTGTCCTGCGTTTTCTCCTTGGGGAGATTGGACCTGATTTTAACTCTGCACCCAAAATCACAACATGCCTCAGAAAAGCCTGGCAGCCCTGCTTGCACTGCAGCATCGTGAGGTTCAAACAGGAGCAGGAGCCCTTGGGTGAGTACCAAAACCCTGCCGGGGGCTGTCACCAAGCCCAGGAACATCCTTGGCTCCAGAACGGATCAGGTGATGGGCCAGTGTCCCAGCAGCACCTGAGCCAAGCAGCAGGGACCGGCGCTGGGGTGAGGGGGCCCAGCAGCATTTCCTCCAACCTCCCCTACCCCCCCGCCTTCCCCAAGTTGTTATTTCAGCTGCTGGAGCCTCCATGGGGCTGACAAACACCCCGCAGGTGCTGTTTGCAAGTACCTTCTCCCCTCCACCCCAACAGCCCCTGAAACCCCTGCTCCCCGGCTCAGGACTCCCTTGCCACCCACTCCCAGACCTTGCACCTCTGCCCCCCCGGCTCCCTGGGACAAGCACTGCATACACGAATCCTTGTTGCCTGCCTCCGTCCTGACCCGAGCTGTTAACAGAGGCTGCTTTTCTGCTGGCTGCAGAGCCGGCAGCGGCGTGCACGGCCCTGGCCACCAAGCTCCAGCCCTCCAGGGCTGCCTCTTAACCTGGAGAAGCAGCGGGTTATTTGTGTTGCTCTTGGCAGGGACGCCCTGGCCCTCCGAAACAGAGGTGAATGCGCACAGAGGTGTGGGGCGCGGGCCAGCGTGCGCTGTTTGTGTTGGACCTGCCACGCGGGGAATTAGTTCAACTCGGCTGCTAATTGCTTCTGAAGTGCGGGGCTCTGTCAAATGGATGTGGATGTGTGACGGGGACAGCAAGCGCAGGCGGGGAGGAAAGCTGGCCCCGTGTTACTTCACTTGGGGCTCTCGGGACTTCGATATCTCCCCTCTCCTGGCTGTATCAGCCCCACTTACCCTGCAAGGGAGCGGAGGTTTTTTTGGCTCTGACCCGGTTACTCAGGAGCTCCGGGACTGAGATGTGATGCTCTGCTTTTGGTGGAGAAAGAGCAACCCCCTTCCCTGCCCCACCTCATCTCTCCTGGGCTGGAGCGGGGGGAATTGGCAGGGAAGAGGCTTTCCCTGTCCTGAATCCCTGTGCTGAGCCCTGCTGGCTCTCTCTGTCCTGTCTCAGCCCAGCTTGCTCTCATGTGTGTTTGTAAATCTCCCAGTGCTCCGACCAGTGGGACTGGTCGCTGGGAAGGACAAGTGGTGGGAAAGGAGGAATTTGCCCCACAGAAGGGCTTCCCCCTTGTTCAAGCATGGGCTGAACCCTTCCACCCCTAAACCTTCGCTGTACCTGGTCCAGCCACAGCTTTGGGGCTGGGGTGGTGGTGCAAAGGGGTCTGGTTCCCCCACTTCAATGTGAGTCCAGCTGAGTGCAGGCGGGAGAGGAGACCTTGAAAGCACCACTCTGTGTGCTGTATGGTGTTTCTGGGACCTCCAGCCATGCCAGCACCAAAGCCCTGGGTCCATGTTGTAGGGTGCTGAGCATCTCCTTTTGCAGGCTGGACACAGCATCATTCAGCATCACTCCCCTTGGAGGAGGCCAAGTTCACCACGGCATCAGCCGTTCCATCTGTGGTGGGAGGGGATGTCCTTTCCCAGAGGTGAGTGGGATCCTTGGTGGGAAGAGGACCTGCTGGATGCTCTCCTGGCCTTGGGAACAGGCCACCAACCCTACCGCTGTCTTTCATGCAGCCATGACCATGCTGTTGACCTGTGGCACCCCCAGGGTGATATGCAGGGAGGGGGCTCTAGGCCAGGTCAAGGACTGAAAGCCCCAGGCAGACCATGGTCCCTGGGTGGACACGTTCCACTGGTCCTTATCCAGGGGACATGGTCTGCTGGTCCTCATCCCTCAGATTTGGCATTGGCTGTTGCTTTGAGCCTCTGTGGGCTAAACCACAGTGCCTGTCCGGTGCCTGCATCCCTGCTGGATGCTGCATGCTGCCCGGCTTGTGGCGCCGCTGGCCTCCATCCCGCTGTCCTGCCTGTGCCCTCTCCCGCCCCTCGCCATCTCCCCTCCCTCCCCCTGCTTTCATTTAGTAATTGTCGTTTAAAAGCCCAAAGGCCCATTGTCCAAACGGGGATTAAGCACCATCTGTGCAAACTTCGAGGCCATTTTTGGTGGCTGGGAGGAAACGGGGATGACTCAGAGTTGCGACACAGATCGGCTGTGACCCCGGCCTGAGCTGATGGATCTCTGCAGAGCAGCCCTGTTAACCCAGGCGCCTCCCGGCAGCCTTTTGAGGCTCATGGCAAGGGAGCCAGCAGCAGTTTTCAGCTGG
>NW_009260614.1:99129-118172 GCF_000687185.1 Egretta garzetta
TATCCCTTGGGTCAGAGCTTTAGTCTGTCTGGTCCCACTGGTGGTTCCCAAGTTCTGGTTTTGAGTGGTGCTGGTGGGAATGGGGGTGTTGGCTCCACAGTGGAGCATGGAGGTCAGCCTGCATTAGTGTGGGACCACCCAAGACCCTCATGTTTTGGCTCTTTTCCCCCCAAGCAGCATTTGAAGGATGGTGAAGGTGGCCCTGGAGGAAGGTGACAGCATGCGCTGCATCCACTGGTGAATACCAGGAGATGCCTTCACGTGGGAGCAAGAAAGTTGCCCTCCAAGTAGCTTCCCTCCGTTACCACCTCACCTGCCCCGTGCGTGCATTTTCCCATAGCCCGCCTGGACCGGGATGCCACCCAAACTGAGGATGCAGTGGTGGTGAGGAGAGGAGGTGCGTGGGAGGCAGAGGACCAGGCTGTCAGCCACGGTGGCCCAGCAGTGATGAGCACTTGGGCCAAGGCAGGTTTGTCAGCAAGACTTGGGATGAGTCCAGCTGCTGCAGGGGGAAGGGGGCGATGCTCAGGGATGGTCTCCTTTTAGCAGGCCTGAGCGGCTGCTGTCAGCACCAACCTGCACAGGGACTGCGTGCAAGGTGGCTGAACTGCCCCGCAAAGCCTTAGCAAACTCCAGCCAAAAACCCCTTTGGTCCAGTGTCCTGAAGGAAGAAGTTTGGGGAAGGACAACGGCTTTTAAGGTGGTTGAGGTTGGGAGGACCGAGGGGTTCAGATGTTTTGAAGGACGGTGATTTAGCTGATCCTGTGATTACAGGAGGTGGATCTGGGTCTTGAGGGCAGGCACAGCTGAGCCCAAGGAGCTGAACAGGGATCCCTGGGTGATGGATGTGAGAATCATGAGTGAAGTGCTCCTGGTTTTTGTTTGTAGGGGAAAAAGGGATTTCTAGCTTGCAACTTTTTCCCTTTGCCCTATGATTTTGTTGCTCCCCAGCTCCACCATGGCTTGTTTATGTCTCGCCAGGACGCTGCTGATGTGCAAAAGGTGATGCTGGAGCATCTCAGAGCTCAGATCCAACAGCAAGGACAGGGCAGGGCTGGACTTTGAGTGCTGGCAGTGATATGGAAGGAGCACCAGGAAAACACCCCTCATCTGGGAGCATTTTGCTCGGCTCCTGCTCACAGTGCTCTCTGTGCCCATTGCATTGGGATGGCAAATGGGTGTGAGATGCGTCAGCTCCTTGCTTCTCTGGGGCTGTGCCTGTATCCAGATCTGGGATCCTGTGCACAGCTCAGGGTCTTCAGATGCTGAGAGGTGATGGTTGGGGCAGGAAATAAGTGGCCTTCAACAAGGAGCTGTGATTAAGACAGCTTTACACCCCAGGTCTGGCTTGGACAGATACAATAACCCCAGAAGTTGGTAAAATTATTAGGCAGAGCTTAAGTAAAATAGTCTGAAGACAGTGCTAAGGCAGGTGAGATTTTGCTTGGCTTAATGCACAAAATGGAGAAGAAAAGGAGAGGAAAGAATTTCCCCTGCAAAAGTCTTGGCTGGTTCAATTACCAGTGACGGTCAAAGAGTTAAAGTGATATGTTGGGAGTTATGAGTGTTTATCTAAAACAAAAGTGGCAGGTGAAAGGGATAAAATAACACAGTTTGTGAAGCAATGCAATATGTTCGAATTATCCAAGGATCAGAGCAGGAATTTGGAAGGTAATATTGGATAGAAGGAAATGGGAGATGGAAACAGAAATAGGATGGGGAGAAACCAGCTTGAGGTGGCTTCCCCATTGGCTGCTACAGAGGAACAAAAAGGGGTTGGTATTATTGTGGCCCCTGTGAATTTGTTTATCAGAGGGGATTTTTATTGTACTTTTGGAATTAAGGGCCTCTGCTGTATCAGGGTGCAGAACAGACCCTCCTGAGCTGGGTTTGGCTGGAAAAACACGGGCAGAGCCTGTTACTGTGCCCAAGAACGTCCCTGGAAATGTCCGTTGTGCGCACATGACCTGTGAAATGCCCCGTGTGTCCCTGACCCAGTGCTGGGCTCCTCTTGTGTGTTGGGCTGCGGATCCTCAGCCCCACGGCAGAATTGGGTTTCCCCCCAAATCTCCTGTGGGTGAGTGCTTTCTACAGCAGCAACAAAACAACTGCTCTGCACTTCCCAACCGAGCACCTACTGCTCTTGCCTCCATGGCACTGGGGGATCTTCTGCACAGGGAGCATGCAGGCAGGTGGGGCTTGGCACTGTGGGACGATGCGGGGGATGCAGCCAGGAAAATGCTGTGCCAGGAGAGCTTGGGCACCTC
The DNA here is from genome assembly GCF_000687185.1 of Egretta garzetta. NCBI lineage: Eukaryota > Metazoa > Chordata > Aves > Pelecaniformes > Ardeidae > Egretta > Egretta garzetta. The sequence continues at coordinate 101,397 of NW_009260614.1, forward strand.
CAAAGAGCTCCTCTTAAAACTCTGGCAGAGCCATGCAGGAAGATTTCAGGTAAATTTGTCCCACTGGCCTCACTCTTAGCTGGCTTTTACAGGCTCAGATGGACTTGCAGACTTGGAAGGTACCTTCAAAGATCACCTAGTCCAGCTCGTTATGACCTCGGCTTCATCTGCTCTCCAGGCACCATCCTCACTAGTCCAGAGCTCAGTTTCTCCTGGGCTGTTTGCCCGGTTCTGGGAGGGTTCCAGCTCATGCTGGCTGTGAAACTCAGAGAGGGCTTGGGGAGGGCGCAGCACCTCCACCGCTGCCCTGAGCCTCCTGCCTGGACAGGCTCCCCAGCTCCAAAATCTCCGTTTGCCTCCTCAGCCACATCTTTGTCCTGACCACTGCTCCTCGAGATGGTACGTTGTCACCTCCAGCATCTTCACCTGCTAAAGCTTTTATGTTGGCAGCTCTCTCACGGGCATGGTATGGGAAAATCCCCTCTCACGGCATGACTGTCCTTTCTTATCAGGGCTTCTGTGCCTTTGACCCTCACCAAGGAGACCAGGATTGTGTTCAAACCTCCGTGTAGTACAAAAATATACAGCAGCCTTCTCTAACCGAGAGAAGGTAAAATTAAAAAGGCTGAGAGCGGAGGGTGATGGCTGCACTGACTCCCTGAACCTGCCTGCGCCTTCATCAGCCTGGCTTTCCCTAGCTGCAGCACGGGGAAAGTTGGGATGGCAAAGTGACTTTACTGAGGGGAAAAAAAAAAAGACACAAAGGACTGATTTATTTTGCATCTAATTCAGTTCTGAGGTTCTCCCAGATGTTCCAGGTTTCTTGGTGGAAATGAAACGGCTGCAGATTTTCCAGCTGGCCACGGAAAGCGGAGCACTTACCCCAGGCCAAGTCCCAAATGAGCTATCTGCAGGGCTTCCACTGCTGCTGTTTCACTTTGGCTGTTCTGCCTTTCCCCATGTTCATCTCAAAGTTCATTTTTCTTGACAGCGTCCTATTTGTCCCACATATGTCCCACTCTCCCACTTGTGGTCCCAGGCCCCTGGAGAGTGTGCGTCTTCCTGCTGTGCCGTGGTTTGTATGTTTTCTTCCTTCTTTTGACCCGTCCATTACTTGTTCATCCTGCTTTCCATCCAGACCTGGTGGCTTTCTTTGCTTGGCTTTGATGAAACAGCAAAGATGTGGCACCATCACACCAGCTTCCATGAATGCAAGAGGCAGCCTTGGAGCTGCAAGACCTCCTCTTCCATGCTCATACCCAATTACCTTTACTACTGCAGATCTAGTGAGGTCTGCTGATGGACTTGGAACAAGCCCACCTTTTCCTCCAAAACAAAGCAAAACAGGTGGAAGGAAGCGTGGCTCATTGCTAATGGAGCAAAAGATGGAAGTGCTCATTCACCTGCCTCTGACTTTCCAGAGAGAGGACTTCGCTCTAGAATAGAAAGCTGTGCCATGAAGCCTTCTGAGATGCATTTCCTACAGCCCTCCATGAGCCTGGGGAGTGTTGGTACCAGGCAAAATTAAGTTAAATATCTTGCTGCAGGTAGAGACTCCAGAACATCTTAATGGTGTCCTTGGAAGTGGCTGCAAACTGACAGTCCCCTGTGGTTGGCCTCAGGTAGCTTGTCTGTGTGAGGTTTGCTACCCCTGGTAATTCTGTCAGGCAACCTGAACATCGATGTTCCTTTTTTTTCCAGAACTCCAGATTTTTTTCAGTCTTCCAACTGAGCTGCGTATAAACCACAGTGCCTTGACCCCTGGCACTGCTCTGAACATGGTTTATGTTTCCGTAGTCTTTCTTAGACATCTTGTTTTATAGCAGAGTTGCATGTTTGAAGGTATCATAACCCTGCCATACTGACTTTTCTGCACAGCTTTTCCTCCTGGACAGTAGCTCAGTGAGCAGCTTTCTGCAGTACAAGAGGTTGCCTGAACTGTCTTTTTCAGCAACCGCCTGAAAACTCCCTTTTACATTTCTAAGTCTTGGGTTCAAGGGCCATTCGCTGGTAAAATTCCACGCACCAACTTCCTCTCCTTCAGAAAAGCTGGGGTTTTGAGGCTGTAAGTTCCGTGCATTGCCAGGTGCCGAGTCTCTTGGCTTTCTTTGGTGGAAACAGTAGATAAGAGAGAAGATGCAGTAGCACTTTTGGTGTCCTACATCCTATTGCTGTGGTAGTTTTTCTGACAGTTCCTTGACGTGTGGTGGGAACAGATCATGCATCTCCTGCTTCTGGACCAGCGAGGCAATGCTTGTACGTCCGTGTAGTTGAAACCATCTTGCAGGCCAAAAGATGGGAACTGGAGAAACTGATGTCTTCTTGGGTTATGGTGTGGGGAAGAAGTCACAGTTTTGCTGAGCTCCTGCTGGGTGCCAGTGGTTCTGTTCTGGCAGAGAGCATGTGAGACCATCTTCTGGGCACCTGGGGATGATGAGGCAGCTGAGAGGGGTGACCAGCCATCATGGTTTTGGTTCCTGGTCTGTACACCAGTAATCACTTGCAAAGGGAGTTTATCTAACTGGTGGTTGCCTGCTTTGCAACCCTGCTTGACAACCTTCTTTTGGAAAGGGCTGGAGGCAGTGGTGAGACCTTCTCATGGACTGAGTTTGGCTAGCACCCAGCTCAGGGAGGCTAGGACATCTGAAGAGCCAGGACATTGCATTTTCCAGCCCCTTCTTGCTATGCCTTGCTGTAATAGCTCTCACTTGCGGCGTGCATGCGGAGGAGCTCACACGAGTGCTTCTGGGCTGTCTGGCCTCTGCTTCGTGTGGCTGCAGTTACGGGGGCGAAGCTGTGATAGTGCAACAACTGTCCTAGATCGCAGCCGGAGGAGCAAGTGGGCTCAAGAGCTGCTCAGGGGTTCTGAGTGGTTTGGTTTTGGCACTGCTGATTCTAATTAAAGCTTGAAATTTGTGCTTTTGGAGGTCTGGAAGGAGAGGACCACTGATGGATGATTTAGCTGCTTTGGACCAAGCATCTGGCATTGAGGCACTGTCCGGGGCGGGTTGGGATCTGCAGTGGGACAGAGACTCTTTGCAGTGCCCCAGCCAACATGTCTTGCTCCCGTGCTTGAGGAAATGATCAGTTTTGGGATGGGGGGAGGAATGTCTTGCCAGGCCAGGAGGCCAGAGCCTAGGGGAGCTTGTGCCTGTGTTCAGACCTCAGGAGCCACAAGGAGGGGGGTTGTGTGTGGCCACATCCCTGGGACCCCTGAGGAGGGGCTCTGCGGCTGCAGAAACATCCCAGGCGTACCTCTGTGAGGTGGGAGGGGAGTGCCTGGTGCTGGTGCTGCTCGAGTGCCAAATGTTAGCATGGTCCAGTGTAAACACTGAGATGCGGGGCCCGATCCTCAGCCTGGCTCCTGCCCCTTTCTCCCCCTCTGCCTGCAACGGGGCGTTACGATCCGGTCTAAGGCAGGTTGCACAATTTATTTTCCTCTACTTAAAGCAGGATTTTGGCAGTCAGGGTCGGGAGGCCTCTCTGAGGAGCGCTGGCTGGGCGCCCTCCCGCTGTCATGGGATCACGCTGCTGTCAATGGCTCTGCTCCACTGGGTGTCCTTCAGCGTGGCCTTCTGCCGCAGCTGCGGGGCTGATGGCAGCAGCGCCCAGGCAGCCAAGACACCACCAGCACCTTCAGCTGGTGCAGGTGGGAGCGGTGGTCACCCCAGTGTGGGTGCTCTTATGCCAGCCGGACGTGAGACCCGTCATTTCGCAATCCCATGACGTGGCAGCTGTAGGGAGGACCCGTCCTCTTCTGCCATCTGCCCATGTAGAGAGACACCATCCCATCCTTAAAGCATCTTTTCTCAGTGGCCCCAAGCTCTTGTTTCCTGCTGTCTCCATCACCTGCCTTCCCCACAGCTGGCTGGTAAATCAGTGTCGATAAAGGGAGAGCAGGAGATATAGGAAAATTCCTGTGGTCACCGCTGCAGGGATATGCGGTGGGGTTTGCTATTGCATTCCCTGATGGTGTAAGGGAGGGGAAGGATGTGAGTGCTAATTCGTGCTCTGCGCAAATGTCATTAATGTCATCCATGGTGATTTAATTGCTTTGTGAGGAGAGTGGCGGGTGAGGCTGAGCGTGCCCGGGGAGGGAGGATGAGATAGTTGGGAGTGATGGAAGTGTTCATGGCCAATAAAGGGCACGGGGGTGATGTGGCTGAAACAGCTGGAGAGAAATCTCTGCTCTGCCCCATGCGCTTGGCCGGGTCGTGCTCAGACCGGAGGGCAAAGGGTTGGCAAATGTGAAGCCCAGAGCAGGGAGTAGCTGAGGTTGAAGGTATGTGACACATAGGGTGGGTTTTCCAGGAGAAAAGGTGAAGAAAAAAGGAGCAGAAGATGGTGGTGAAGTTGGGAGTTTGGGAAATGGGAAAAAAAAAATCATGGAGTTACCCATCCACTGGAGCAGGGTGGGGAGGACCTGGAGGGGATGTCCTGTTTTTGCCACGATGATCTCGAGTTGGCAGTGGGACATCCAGGAAGGTTTATGAGCGGGAGAGGCTGGGTGGAGACACCGGCCTGCGAGTCCTCGAGGAGAGATGAGCTCAGCAGGGGGAGGGTGGCAAGGGGGCTGAGGAGGGGGGCTGAGTGCCGAGCCCCTGGGGCTGGCAGAGGGCGAGAGCGTGGAGGGATGCAGCGGTGGAGAGGGGCTTAGGGGCATGTTCTCGGATGCACAGGGCTGAGCAGGTGGGGGGCACTGGGGGAGGAGAACATGGAAGTCTTGCTCCATCCGTGGTCAGAGAGCAGCCAGCATGTCCCTGCACCTTGTTTCAGTGTGGGGGTGAAGCGCATCTTCGTTTCACCACCATGCTGGGAGGTGGTGGGGGAATGGAGACGGTCCCTTGCTTGGGGCTGAAGCTGGAGCGGGGAGGGGAAGGGATTGAGCTGGGAGGTTGTGGGGTGGAATCCACCGGGGAAGAGAGGAGCTGTTTGAAGGATGGGGTTTTGGGAGGCTCAGGTCTCGTTTTCTCCCTCCCATCCTATTCCTGTTAAACTTAAAAAAAGTGCTCAACCTCTGCTGCCCACAGAGAGGCCAAAGTGAGCAAAGCCATTGGTGAACTGGGGAAAGGTGAGCTTGGAGGGCACAAAACCAGAGAGAGCTACAACTAAAGAAAGGGGAGGAGGCAGAGCATTAGTGCCGCTGGGCCCCACAGCAACCCGTGCTGAAGCGAGCAGCTCCGGACCATAGGGAATGGCACGAAAAGGATGCAGCTGAGCATCCCCAGCTTGTGGAAGGACAAGGGACAAATGCCATGCGCTGGCTGGGGGCAGCTTGGAGTGTGCCAGGCACCTGGCCCAGCATCCAAATCCAAACCCAGTGCCCTGCAGCACAGCACTGAAGGCAAGAGGCAGCAGGTCCCTGACGCTGCATCTCTGGGCGGTTCTTGCCCGCTCCCAGCTCACACACACCTCGGGACTGCTGGCAAGGCGTTCCCAGCAGCGCTCGCAGCAGGGGAGGAGAGCACTGTTCTAGCAGATGAATATCAGCACCCTCTCGACAGGAGGAAGTCGCAGCCTTACTGAAATCGAAGATAAGCGGCCCCTTAAGCCAGCAGTGTGTCAAGTGGTTAAAGCAGAAGATTAGTGAGCAAGCTCTCCTTCCACTGATGGGAAAGCAGGGATGCAGTCTGTGGTCCAAACACCAGCATCTCCTGAGGACAGAGAGGAGGAGTGACAGGGACAGGCTCGCTGTCCCCTTTACACTGTCAAGAGGCACCACCTGGGCACCTCTCCTAGCAAAGGACTGGGGAGGAGACCAACAACTGGTTGTTTGCAGCACGTGCTGGTTTTGCACAGCCCTGCGGAGCCTGATTGCTAGGAGAAGCCCGTGGCTCATTCAGCGCAAGCTCATGACTTAATAGACAAAGTAAATAGGAAAAAAGGCATTTCTCTCCCGCCCCCGGTGCTGAAATTTACAGTTGTGAGAAGAGCCAGAGCGCTGCGGAGCCAGGGTATCTCCGGGTGACATTTACAGGGCTCAGCTTTCATCGCAGCTTGAAAAAAATCCCTTGCATGAAGATTATCTCCACGCTGATCGGGATTGTCTTGTTCAGCTTTGGCCTTCATCCTAGATGGACAACGAGCAGAAAACTTGGCCAGTGGCCTGGGGTCCGTGGCCTCCTCAGCGTGAGCTGGGAAGAGGAGGAACAGTCTCCAAGGTACTTGAGAACTTGCAGCCTTGGGGGGGGGGGTAAAGAGATGGAGCTGGGGGGGGTGAAGTTTAGTTCCTCCCCTGAGGATTTCACACTGCACCCTTGGCCAACCGAGCCATTGAGAGGCAACCCCCACTCCGCGCTGCTCTGGTGGGATCTCTGGTTTGCATCGGAGTGGATCAACCCAAGGTGGCCCCACCTTGGGGGTCTCCCCCAGGTGCCAGTCCCCTTGCCACCTGGCACCCTTTGCTGAAAGTTTTGTAGAGCTGGGGCTGGGCAGGCAGGAGGGAGGCAGCCGGGGGTGCTGGGGGGATGCCTCGGTACAAACCTCTCTCTGCCTCTGTTGTCAGCAGCCTCCCAGCCGGACGGTGTCTGGAGGCCTTCCAGCGACCACAGGCTCTCCCCCAGCCCATCACTGCCACAGCACAGACAGGATTTAACGTATGTCTGTGCGTTCCCCCAACCTTTCCCCTCTTAAGATGAAGCAATGAAGAAACAAAACAAGACTGCAGGAGGGCTCAGCAACGCCACCCCATGCCGACCCCTCGCCATGCCGGGGGCAGATGTTCCTGTTGGCTCGAGGTGCCATTTCGAGGGTTTTTTTTCCTCTCCACTCCCTTTTTGCCTCTTGACTCTCAGACAAGTGGGTGAGGGAGAGAGGAACTGGTTCGCTTTCCACCTCCCCTCACAGTGCCCCTCTGCTTATTAGTTCTCCAAATATTTCGTCCTGCAGCCCGGCAGCAAGGACTCTGCGCTAACCGATCCCAGGCAGAGGGGAAGCCGGAGCGGGTAGGACAGCGCATTATCCTCAGGGCATCGCTCCAGGCCAGCCTGTAGGGAGCATGATAGGGCAGCAGGGACCCTGCTGCATGAAATCCCAGTGGTTGGGGCACACATGGCAGTGTCTTCCGGCTCACCCCTCCGCTCCCGCTGCCTGAGGGTGGCGGCAGAGCAGGAGCAGTGCCTTTCCCTCCAGCGGCATCTTTTCCCCCATCCCACCAATTGCTCCACTTTATACTCTTGCTTTTCTCAGCAGCCAGAGGGATTGGGACTGTCCCCAGAGCCCTCACCGGTGCTGAGAGCAGGCATGCGGAAGGAGAAGAGGAGAGGCGGCTGTGGGATGCTGGTGAGCAAGGTGAGGGCAATTCTGGGGCAGAAGAAAAGAAATCCCTTGGGATTTCCTCTCACCAGCTCCCAGCTGTATTAAGAGTCATTGGATTGCAAGTACCATGGCCTCTCCGGACCCTCTTCACAGTCTCCAGTTGAACAAGATGCTGGAGAAATGAGGGGGAAGGGGAGCATGGTGGGAACATCCATCGTGTCCACCAACAGCCCTGGGCAGCTGCTGAGGAGCTTCTGTAAATCAGAGTGGCTGCTGGAGCTGCTCCAAAACCCCTCCAATGCCCAGGAGGCCATCAAGCATCCCACACCAAGGGGTGCAGGAGTGTCCCACATCCCCCTCGATAACTGATTACCCTCACCATCCGCCCATCCTCTGCAACGTGCCTGGCTGCCCACGCTGCCTGCGCTCCGTCCCCTCCTGAGGCTCAGCCAGGGCTCAGCACATTCCTTATGTAAAAATGACTGCGATAGAAGATGTGATAGAAGATACTGAGAGCCTAATGCTAGCCTCGGCTTAACCACCTCCCCTTTGCAACGCTCTGGAGTTAGCAGGAGCTCGTCTGATGAGAGCGGGCATCACACAGGTCCCCAGCTGGCCGCCCAGAGGAGACGCGTCCCTGTGGGCACAGGACACCGAGGGGCTCTGGCTTCAGCAATAAATAAAGCAAGCAAACAAAACAAAATTTAAAAAAAAAGCCAACAATGATCAATTTTTTTAAACTTTAAATATTTTTTTTTCTTTAAAATCTGTTTTCCTCTGGGGCTCTGTCTCTGTAAAAGAGCTGTGCTCTCCCTGCAGCGTCTGGGTTACTTCCTCAGTCCTGGCCGTGGGGCAAGGGAGAAGCAGGGTCAGAGAGGGGGATGGCTGGGTGCTCCCCTCCATGCATCACCGGCACGTATGGATTTCCACCACCCGATGGCAGGGTTTGCACTTGACGGAGCAGCACCAGTGGAACTTGCAGCTGCACCTTTCCACAACCTCTACTTCGTCCGTATGAAAGCCTCGGCCGCAGCACATCAGCTCGCAGCCATCGATAGCCTTGGAGGTCTTGTTGCACTGCCGGCCACTGGTGCCCAGCACCCCGTTCTTGAGGTCGTGGTCACAGAAGTCGGGACTGGAGTCCAGGTAGACAAGGTCCTCGTCCGTGTGTGGCTTGAACTGGGAGTTTTTGGGCACCAGCACTTTGGTGGATCCGATCTCGCTCTGCTCAACCTCCGTGGCACCGTCGAATTTCTCTTTCAGGACATTGCCCACTTTGCGGAAGGGGGGCATGGCTTTCCAGCATGTCTTGAACTCGCACGAGCCTGACACACCGTGACACTTGCATTCTACCCGCATGTTGTTCAGGATTGCCTGGAGGAACAGACAGATGCAATGAGATGGGACAGTCAGCTCGGGTTGGACACAGCAGGAAGGGTGCGACCTATGGGTCTGGAAGGGTTGTGTGGAGAGCGATGCTGATGCATGTGAACCGATGGGATTAAATGAGGCTAAACAGGTTCCCGCAGTGGCCGCAGACCCCCCTGGGATGCTGCAGAGCCGCCCTGGCTGCCCAGCTTTCCCCCTCACCATTACCTTCCTCCCTGCCTCGTTGTTGTGGAGGTTCATTAATGCTCTGTTGGAAGAAGCCCCTTTGCTCCTCTCGCGGACATCGACAAAGGACTGCGAGAAGGCCACGCCATAGGCGATGTTATCGGAGCAGCCCGACCACTGGAAACCTAAGGCAGAGAGCACAGATGAGATGGATACAGCCAGCCTGCTGTGCGCGTCCTCTCCAGCCCTGCTCTTGCTAAAATACAGCTGACCTGCCCCCAGTTCTGTCTTGCTACTCACTAGGCTGAGCTGCCTAGGACTGGGGAAGCTGGGGAGTGTGGCTCTGGGGGCGGACACGGGCAAGATGCTTCCCCTGTCCCACGGGTGATGCTCCCAGATGCCTTTTTGTGGAACTCAGGAGGTTTACTTTTGCCTCCTTTCTGGATGGCTGCAGAGAGCAGGCGTTTCTATGCTTGGCCATTTTGCATCCCCACGCGATCATCCTGTCACCCGGCCCTCGCATGCTCACCCTGCGGGCTGCCCCCCTGCACCGTGCGGTCACATCCACACTTGTCCAGCTCGCCGCTGCTGCAGGCTCGGGTCACTGCGAAGGCCACCCCTGCCGAAGAGATGGCATAGACGAATGCTGCCTCCCGCGTCCCTGCAACAGCACAAACGATGGTGGGAAACGTGGCAGCAAGTCTGAGACACGTGAGAGGGCTTTCTGGAGGCGGTGCAACCGGGTGGCCAAAGGCCCTTGGTGGGCCGTTGCATGTGCGCCTCTTCCTTCCTAATGCTGGTGTTGCACATAAACCCCCATGAAAAGCTGGTCTGAACACTGGCTCTCGGTGAAATATGCTACGCAGAGCTATCAAGTCAAGCCCTTTGCTCCGTCTCTCCCTCCCAGTAAGCAGGACACTCATCCTCCCCATTCCCAGGCAAGCCGTTTGCTTAGCGCCCAGCCTGGACCAGTCTCAGCAGCAATGCCTTGATCCTGGGAGATCGTCTGTGGCAGTGAGAGCCCTGTCTTGCAATAGTGAAGGAGCTGGGAACTGCCCCACAAGGTTAAAAACATGAATGTGATGGGAAAATTATAACCTGGCAATGAAGGAGATGCAAAGGCTGCAGAGCCTATGTGGGGAGAGCTCTCCGGAGCTTATAGGGAGAGACTGTCATGCCTGGTGCTTGCAGGGCATCTCTGCCATGAAATCCCTCCTGCATCCAAAATAGTCGGCTGCCTTCCACATCCAGGAACATCCCCTTCAGCTGCAGATCCTTGCCATCCCCTCACACAGGGTCCTGTAGCTCCCAGCACCTCCCAAAACTACCCTGCGAAGCCCCCCTCTGCTCCCCAAATGCCTTGCAAAACCACGCTGTGCCCCAGGGTGCAGCCCCTTCCCAGCTCTTGCATGTACCTACGTGGTGCCGCACGGTTAGGAAGAGCTTGTTTGGGAAGTCAGGGGACAGCCCTGGGCATAAACACACAGGGCGGTGTGGCCAGGGCTCAGCTCTTGCAACACCCAAGTCCGCACTGTCCTCTGAGGCCGGTTGAGGACACAGCCCCTCCGTTTCCGAGCAAGGAGGGTTGGCATTTGGGGTAGTCCCGTGCTAGGGGTAGAGGGGGGGATGGCTGGCAAGCAGACATCGCCCCAGCTCGCTGCTCGGATGGAGGGCAGCTACTTTGGTGGTCGCAGCCCAGACTTTGGTGGCCCAGATGTAATCTGGCCCGGGCGGCAGTGGCTGGGGAGGCCCCAGCCAGTGCGGGGACTGAACTGCCTCCAAGTTAATCGAGGTTAATAGTAGGATCGTGTTGGTCGGTTTGTGCTGTGGCTGCCTAAAAAGAGACGACTTTTAGTTTCTGGTATTTCTGGTATTTCCAGTCCCTGAACCTTCACAAGAAGAGATCTTCACCCCTGTGTTGAGGGGAGGAAAGTCAAACAAGGAGCCGAGGCGGCGGGGCGGAAGGCTTTGGTCTATGGGTCCTGGGATGGGAAGTGAGACAGTGCATGAGAGATGGCAGTGGCACCCGCAGGGAGGCAAGGGCCACTTCGGTGGTCTCCAGGGGTTGCAGAGGGGCTTTCCCCTCCGTCGCCTCACCCCGATGCTCTGAGTCCTTTGCTTGGTTTGATCACAGCCCGGTACCTCTGGGATGCCTGTGTGCAGCTGGGGTCGGAGGGGCTGGGGGCTGCCCTAGCCATAAATCCCCTCTGAAGGCTGCCAGCTGGGTGGTGGTAGGCAATGGTGCTCTCCTTGGAGGGTCCAGCCGCGCCGTGTTTTACTCGCACCGGGCGGCAGAGGGCTGTCCTCCCAAGGTCTTGCCCAAAGACAGCTCTGCTGGAGAGCAGTGGGCCAGTCTGGCAGTGGTCACTGCTTCAGGGCCGCCTGGAGATGAGACTGAGCAAATCCAGCATCCTGCTGCAGCTGTGGCTTTGCGGAGTGAAGCTCCTGGGCTTGTCAGAGCAGAGATTAGACCTCAGGGTGACTTTAGGTCCCTGCTCGAACTTAGCATGTCCTGGTAAAAGGTCCAGGCTCTCTGGATGCCCTGGGCTGGTGCCTCCATGCAATGGGCAACTGCTGGGTGTGAAAAAGGTTTAGGAGAGGAAGCACCCAGCAGCTGCCAAGGGTCTGGAAATGCTGCCCCTAACGCAGTCAGAAGGGCCCTGCTGAAGTGCCCAGGGAAGACCCGTGTGCCCCAAAATCCAACACTGGGCTGTTCCCTACTTTCCCCAGCTGCTCGCTTCGGGGCAAGCAAGCAGAACTCGCCTGCAGCCCCCTGGACTGCCGCTGTAGCCATTGCCCCATGCAGCAGCACCCCAGGGACGTGTCCTCCCAGCTCACCTTGCGTTACCACCTTGCCAAAGACAGGCAGGGTGTCCAGCGTGGAGCAGTTCCAGCGGCGGTTGCGGAACTGGTACTGGCACTCCTCGATGGCCAGCTGGGCTCCACGCCGCACTGAGTCCATCACCTCCAGGTTCCTCTTGCACATCTGCACCTGGCGTTGGATCAAGCCCTTCAGCTTCTCGCAGGTCTCCTCCTCGGAGATGCTCCCCACGGAAGACAGCTTCGCCAGGTACCTGCCGCAACAGCCAGCACAACTGGTTAGGAGCAAGGGTTAGGGGAGCATGGTGTTCAGCTGGGACACCATGCACCACAGAAAGCGAGGAGATCTAGCTCCTCATCCCCTCCGTAGCTGAGACCTGGTGCCTGCCTGGGGGGGGGTCGCCTTCAATGTGCCACTGCTGTGGCTCTATGGGATGCATTTCTGGCTGGCAGAGAGCAAGCCCAAGCGAAATAACCATCCCTCTGCAGCCCAGTCCCCTGTCTCTCGGGGAGCCCAGCTGCTGGCTCCCCTTTGCCTCTGTTGCCTGCAAGGAAGATATTTTTGGTGTTGTCTGAATATGCCTGGTCAGGTCTCCTGAGTACCGGCACATCCAAGTGCTACTAGGAAAAGCCAGAGGTCTCTGAAGTCAGCCAAAACAAGCAGGACAGGAGCTGGGCTGCCAGCTCCAGCTGCCACACTGCTCCCGCAGCATGGCTGTGTGCTCATCGTCGCTGACAAACATCACCCTCCAAACCACTTCCCTCCTGGAGCCTGCTTTTAGCTCCCTCGGCCCCCAGCAGGCAAGGATGGCCTCTGGGAGCTGCCAGGCTTCCCGTCCTTTGGGATTCAAGCAGGGCCAGAAACTGGGAGGACAGAGCCAGGAGCCTGCACATGCTGGGCACCTCCTCCACCAGGCTGGCTCATGAACATGGCCGTGAGGTCCTTGCTGACCTGGAAAAGACTGGCCCTGTGTGGAGGTGAGCACATGCTCCGCTTTCCATCTCCCCACCCTCAGCAGAAGGGGTTACTCGAGTGACAGCATTAGGAGGAAGAGGCATCTTAGCCTTGTGGGGCAAGCACCCCACAAACTCTTGGCATCTCCGCACGGAGCATGCGGGCATGATGGTCCATCCTGCACATCCCAGTAACCTAACCCACCCTGCCCTGCACATGTGCGTGCTTGCCCAGTTCCCAGGTCCATCCTCCTGCCCCAGTGTCTGGATCCCGGAGGGTTTTTAAGATAGACCCTCAGAGCTTGGTCAGGCTGCTGGATAACCCCAGGTCTGCGCCTGCACTGGCACGCACCTAGCTGAGCCTCTCCTTCCCGTGGCTGCTGGCACCCGCTTTAAGCGACACTGCCTCTGGTGGAGCCCCATCCTGCTGTGGAGAAGGGAGATCCCTGCCTTGGACAGGTGAAATTCATGCTTGCACCCACTGGCCACACTGAGCTTTGATGTCCTCAGGAATCGCCCGTGTCAGCTCATGTTGCTACCTCGGCTGCACCGGGAGATGCGAGTACCAAGCAAAGGCTTTTTGGAAACCTCATTCCTTGACGCTGCATTTCCCAGCCCTACAGAGCTTGTGGGTTTTTTTGTTTGCTTGTTTTTTTCCTCCTCCTCCCAAGTTGCGACATCCTGCTAAGAATTTTTCCTTTGAAGCCCTGCTTGCCTCCGAGAAGTGACTGTGCAAAAGTGGCTCCTGCTCCCTGCCTGTTCCCATGTGTCCCAGGAGCCAGATCTGCTGACTTCAGCCACAAAATGAAGTTGTCACAGCCTCTTCCTCCCATTAGCTCTGCCAGTTTGCCCCAGGAGGAGAGAACAGGATTTTCTCTTCTGTGCATCAGCAGAATTATTCACCAGCTTGGTTTCACGTTTACAACTGGGGGGCCATGGGAGACGATGAGAAAGCTGGCTTGGCTTGCAGCGTCCGTGGGGAGTCTGCATGGCGAGCCGTCAGAAGGATTCGGCTTTCCTTGTGTGTGGAGATGACTTGGTGGAATGCCTCTCGGACAGCGGGAAGCAGCAGGCTGCCGTGGTTTCAGAGCCAAGTTCTTTTCTAGCCTTTATACCAGCTACGCATCTTTGCCCAAGGCTTTCTGCTCCTCCGAGGGCACAGCCCTGTTTGCAGAGGACCGGCTGCGTGGCTCCCTGATATTGGAAGCCCCACTGTGGCCAAACCCAGGGCTGTCACCTTTCTGCTGGCCCCCACACCATGCAATGAGCGTCCCCATGCTGCGGTCCTGGACATGGGGTGCACCAATTCCGCTCCCGCATCTCGCTGCTCTCGGCTGACCTGGGATGAAAGCAGCAAACCACCCTTGGGAGCTTTGGGGATGTTTGGTGCTGAGCAAGCCCGGGGCAGCTGCACCAGCACTGCCCCCTCCCAGGTCCAGCCATTGCTTCAGTTTGGGCACAAGGAAGCTGACCCACAGCGGAGTGGTGAGAATCATCCCAAGACCCCATGGATCGGTTGAGCAGCTTTCAGCCTGGAAGCCAAAAAAACCAGATTCTGCCTCTAGTACTAACCCCTTGTGCTGATTTGGGTTCCCCCCCGCCCCCTGCAACTGAAGCAGTGTTTATCACGCCAGGGAACCAGCGCCGGGGAAGCAGCACAGCCGGTCCTGCTGATGGGTTGGTGCCTGGTCTGACTGCAGGCACCTTGGTGGGAGAGAGCCATGCCGCAGGTGTAACAGCCACATTAATATCAGCTCTGCTCAGGATGGGGGCATCCTCTCCTTTTCCAATATATATTCCCCAGCTCAGTGGGTTTCTCCAGGCAATGGGGAGCTATAAATTCAAAGCATGCATGAAGAAAAGCACGGCGAGAGCCTTTCAAGCCTTTCCAAGTAGATGCGCCTGATAAGATGCCTCCCCAGCAAGCATTTAATGTTGTTTGGGATGATAAAACAAAGGCCAAGGATGCTTCAAAGATAGGTACAGCTCTCCAAGAACAGGTCTAGTCATTTGTTTTGCAAGGCAGGCAAATAAGCTGAAGTTATCCAGAACGGTGCTCTGGCCTCTCTCCCCCGTGACAGATCCTCTGGTTGCCATCAACCCTCCTCAGCCCGTGTATGCCCGCCTCTCCTTGGGGATGGAGGCAACTGTGCCTAAAATGCCATGGCCCCATCAATCTCTCAGCTTGCTACCAGTCTCCTACATCCCACGAGTACCACCACTACTTTCCAAATGAGGCACTTCTTTTGGGGGGGGGGGATAAGGCTCCTATCCTGGTCCCCGGCCCAGAAGGGATCCAGAGGTTGAGTCAAGGTTGTAAGGCAGGACTTTTGCTGAAGGACCTCGGCTTTGAGACTTTGTCACGGCATCTCTCCACCCCACGATCAGGGGCATGGGGCAGGAACATTTCATGTCTTTTCCCCTCCCTGGGGCAGCTGAAGGGCTAGATAAGATAAAACATGCGCTGCCCTCACCAGCACCCAAAGGTGCTTCCACCCCACCGCTCACAGGGTGTTTCTCAGGGCTGCGGAGCCCAAACAAGGCACCAAACCCATCCACAGCATCCCATGGTCACCATGGAAACTCAGCTCTGGCACTTTGCCTGGTTCTTAATGAGGACTTTGCTCCAAACTTTGTTTTCCTGGACTGAGGTGGCAGAAACCCCCGACAAAGCCTTTGCCTACCTGCACACACAGCAAGGCAGGCATGGCAGGAGGAAACCCAGCAGTCCCTGCCCTCTGCAAGCCCTCGGTGCAGCTTTCCATCCTGATATCGCATCATGTTTGCTGCGCAGAGCTCGAGATTATGGCTTAAGTCTCACATGCAGCCTCAAAGCAGCCCTGCTTGTGGAAAAATCCCCAAATAATAGCATATTTTCTTCCTTTTCCAAGACTGGGCAAAGAATGTTTCAAGGGGTGAGCTGCTGCCCAAGCCATTTGTTCAAGTTTTGCCTTCATGCTTCAGCAGTGGCATTTGTGTTTCTTTTCTCCTGCCTTTAAATCCAGAGGAGTCACTCACAGAACAAGCTCCCTTTTAATGAAAGTCATTGTTTTGACACAAAACTGCTGGGAAGCCCTTCCTTTTTGGTCCATCCACAGTAAATAGATGGAGATGGAAGCCCTCTAATTTAAGCAGCTGCAGTTGATCCAGCCCTGCAAGATGGCAAATAAGGAAACCTCAAACCCAGGGAGCTCTGAAAAAGCGGGGCAGGGGGGAAAGCCCTATTTAAATAAAAATTACAAGAATAATTTCAGGAGGAAGGCTAATTGGTGGCATGACACGAAGACGTTGGAAGAAGGGCAGCGGCTGACAGACAGAGCCAGAAGGGGAGGGGATTCCCTGCTGTGGGAAGGCGTGGAAATGGGAGTCATTGACAAATTCTCAATAGAGACGGGTCAGGGAAGATGATGTCATGGAGATAAAAGAAACACCAGAGATTTCTGCTATTTAAACAAATGAGTTTCAAGTGTCAGAACTCTTTGTATTGTCACATTTTGGGAATATTTTCCTGAAGATAACAATCAGAGCCAGGCCAGTGGCATCACCCCTCTATCACTTAGAGATGCTGAGAAGCCAGATGAGCTCAGAAGCTTCACCCTGTTCAGCAAACACTCAGCCTGCCTGGGGTACCTGCCTGGCCAAGGCCACAGAAGGCTCGTTCACGTCTTCAGTGGCAAAGATGCTCCAGCTCTACTCCTCTCTGAGAGGCAGCCTCTGCAAACATCCTCCCTGCTGGGGGAAGAACGAAGCCAGCCTGGGTCAGCAGCGCGTCTCCGTGCCTCTGGTGGCTGGACATATGGCCAGGTAGTGACTCAGGCTTGTACTTAGGATTGAGACTGCCTGTGCAGACAGGTTTCTTCTGAGGAAGAAAAGGTTTTTTCAGGATGGAAAAAACAAAAGCATGTGGAGATATCCAGATAGGTGCATGCAGACAGGGACAGGTAGAGACCAGGTACTGCAAGGAGCCGTCCTGCCACTATGGAGAAGGGGATCATCTTTTCCTTGTTGCCTTTCCCTTCCAAGCAGAGAGAAGGCATGGAGCAATGTCCCAGGGTTGGGCAGTCAAAGGATGCTCTAGGTGGGCCAGAGAGCCCCTGTGCTTTCTTGTGGTGGCCCGCACTGGGCTGAATACCACTCTCCCTGTGCCAGCAGGGCCAGGCTGGCAGGTCTCACCCACATCCTCAGCACGGT
>NW_009260614.1:118212-124302 GCF_000687185.1 Egretta garzetta
CCACTTGGCCACATGCCTGTCAGGATCTGCTGGAGACCTGCAACCTGTGAGGTTGCCCTTATCCAGCTGATGGCTCTGCAGCAGGACACAACCCTGCAGAGACTAGGCATCCCCCTCCTGGGATTAGATATCCTGCCTTTCTGTCCCTTTTAAGTGTAAATCAAGGATGTAGAACTCCTAGAGAGAGTCCAGAGCAGGGCTATAAAGATGATGAGGGGACAGGAGCATCTCTCCTATGGGGAAAGGCTGAGGGAGCTGGGCTTGTTTAGCCTGGAGAAGAGGGGATCTCATCAACACTTACAAATATCTGAAGGGTGGGTGTCACAAGGACAGAGCCAGACTCTTCTCAGTGCTGCCCAGCACCAGGACAAGGGGCAATGGGCACAAACGGAAGCAGAAGAGGTTCCAGTTGAACATGAGGAGGAACTTCCTGACTTCGAGGGTGACCGAGCCCTGGCCCAGGCTGCCCAGGGGGGCTGTGGAATCTCCTTCTCTGGAGATATTCAACCCTCAGCTGGATGCTGTCCTGTGCAGCCTGCTCTGGGTGAGCCTGCTCGAGCAGGGGTGTTGGACTGGGTGAGCTCCGGAGGGCCCTTCCAACCCCTGCAAGTCTGGGATTCTGGGATTTACAAAGTCATCATCTGAGAGGCTGTCTGATTTCCTCCCTGGAAGAAAAGCAGCTTCCTGGCTCAGTCCTTCCTATCACAGTTACCGCACATTTCATCTCTTGGCTGAAACTGGGCTTTTCACACCCTCATCTCCACCTCCAATTACCAGCTGCCAAAACAGTCTCCCAGTAGGAGGCATTGCCACGCTCACCATTACTTGCCTACAGACCTGCGTCTGCAGCTCCACCGCCTGAGCTCAAAGGTGAGCCTACAGCTCAAATGCTGTCCCCCTGCACCTTGGACCCCGCACCTAACACCACGTGTGCCTGGCAAACACCCATCTACCCATGCATCAACCATTGGCGGTGGCCCTGCCTCCCCCATCACAAGTCTCTGGGGACAGTGTGATGGCCCAGCTGCTGGTCCCAAGCCAGTGCTGCTTCTTGGCTTTCTGAGCATCCAGGGGCAACATTTTGTGGTGGGGAAGCCCAGGGTGGAAGCTGGGAAGACCCTGAGAGCAGCATCCACTTTGGGAATCTGCTTTGGCTGTGTAGGTAATGTCCTTTCGTGCATCTTCCTTTACAAGTCAACAGAAACTACTCCTGGGCTCGAGTATGACAGCAATGCCTTGTTGCAAGAGGAAGCAAGTGCAGGCCACCGGGCTGAACACTGTGGGAATTCCCCTCACGCAGCACTTCAGGTTGGACCTGGTTGGAGAAAGTCTGGTGAGTTTTTAGTTTCGATCAGATATTGCAAATAAGCAGCAAGAGAAGCCTTCTGCAGGATTAGTTTGATCTCACCCAACTTGCAACAGACCCCAGGTTGCTCTCCACTGGCCAAGATACTCAATTATTCTGCTTCTTGCTGTGCTTGTATTTGGAGCTGGCCCAGTTCTGCACAACCTGGGGTGCAGGGTGGTTTTCTCTCACCCATGGCCATCCTCCCCAGAATAAGGCTCTGCTGCTGAAGATTAGGGCATAGTTTTATTTGAGGCTTCCTTCGGAAAAGACAGAAATGCCCATCACTGCTGAGCATGGGTCCCTCCTACACCCTGGCAAACGCAGCCCTGAAGTCTTCCTGCCACACAGGACCAGAGCTCAGAGAAAGCCAAACTGGTTGGAAGTCCAACGCCAAGGTTGGCAGAGGTCTCTCGCCTCTGCAGGATGCAACCCTTAAAGCCGGTCTATTTTCATTGCTGAGCTAAAATTAGCTGGTTTTGTCAAAAGTGGCAGGCTTAAACATTAATAATAAAGAAATAAAGAGTAACACATACTTCCAATGGAGGCTGCTGGTCTCATGCTCCCCTCCCCCAGCACCCTTGGGGAATGGGTGCCACTGGTTGCACGCACCAACCTCACAGACCTGGCAGGATGAGCAACGCACAGGAGCCCTGGGCATCCCAGAAGCGGCGAGCTGCTTGTTCCACCCACAGCAGCCCTCAAAGCAAGGAAATTCTTCATCAAACCCCAGCGGTGCCACGCACCATCAGTTGCCAGAGGAGACGTGACCTTGGGAACCCTCCTGACGCTGTCCTCGCACCAATAAACCAAGCAGGCAGTGAGGGGAGCGGGGCTCGGCAGGAGCTGCTCTGCCCTGGAGCTGGCTGCAGCTGCCGAATCAGCACCGCAGCGGCATGGCATCCGCCAGGAAAATGCTGGACCGGTTCCTCACCAGGTGGAAAATGGGAGGGTCACAACAGCAATGCAAAGAATCTCGTACCAAATTCAACCAAGCCAGTCTTGAAGTGAAGTGACCTCTCACCGCTACCAAAGCTGGGGAGACTCACCTTAAAAGAATCAAGTCTGGTTTAAAAGCAGAGGGATGCAAGCGTAGGACCCAGGCATGCTTCTTCCCAAATCCTCTACATTGCACAATGACCCAAACCGGCACAAAATGAGCGCTCAGGCTGCTCTTGCAACATCCCTGCTACAAAGCTGGCAGGGGTGAGCATGGAGAACTGGGCCCCGCGTTTGCAAAGCACCTTGTCATGTTCAGATGAAAGGGGGCCAGAGAACCCCAAACTCCTTTCATCCCAACCTCTCCAGATGCCAGATGTGGTTACTATGAGAGAGCAGCTGCTTAGCTAGGCTTGTTTGGACGCTTGTAAGGTCTTCAAGCCTTCCTAGAGTGCTCAGATTCAGTTGTGTTAAAGGGTCTAAAAGCCCATCTGTGCTCCTGGCCCTTTAAGCCAAGTCTCAAGCCCAGACAGAAGTTTTAAACCCCTATAAATAGAGGGTAGGCAGAGCTGCTGGTGGCACACCCTGCTCTGCAGCGGCATAACCGCATCTCAGACTATTCAGCATCCATATGGAAAGCCTCTTCCAAAGCCAGTTTTAGCTGCAAGAAATTGGAGAGAAGCTGTAATGATTCCCAGATAGCTCGATAACAGGGGGTCTCACCGGTAGAGGACCCTGCCCTGCTGTATCTGATGCTTTCCAGGCACGGGAATTGACTCTTGTCATTCAAACCACCCAAGCAGCTACAGATCATGGCAACCCCACTGCCACGTGCAGTTAGTGGATGCTTACGTCCCCACTCTGCACATTTTCTAGTTCTCTTTAGGTGGACTGCTGTCCCTCCAAAGTAGATAAAATAAATAAATAAACAACTGGTGAAGGCTCATCCCTTACCTCCCACCTTCATAGAGGTGCGCATTTGGCTGAAACCCTCTACTAAATGCCCCCAGTGTTGGGACAGTTTTGGACCACTGTGAGAACGTGCTTCCAAAGTCAACCATGTTACTGCCTGCACAGGTTCAAGAGCTGAGTCGAGTCTGTGGAACGCGAATTGCTTTGGAAGATAACGTGGCCATTCCCCCTGCACAAAGCATGTCCCTGGTCTCCTCCAGAGAAGAGCAGAAGCCACAGGGACCTTCCCGGGCACAGCCAGATAGGTGTAAAAGGCACTAATCAGATTCCTTTCTTTAATTTTACAATTCTGTGCCTAAAGAGGCAGGAGGAAAAGCTTCAAAGCTCTCTGAGGCTCTAAAGGCAGGAGGAAAAGCAAGCCTGAGGCTTTCACGAGAAGGAGGAACAGAGCATCTCTTCAGATTCGGAGAACAGAGGTTTTCTGGATAGGCAGCAAGCCAAGCAGCGACGCTCAAAACTCTGACACTGAGAAAACACACCTGAGGTTTGCTTCCTAACCAGAGAGAAAGTAGCTTGGTCTGTTTAACGAAAAGATTTGGCAAAGTCCCTTCCAGCTCAACGGTCATGGTAGCAGAGCGATCGCTCCGAGAGATACCTGCACCGACTCCCTTTTATAGGGGATGGGGTGGCTCAGAGGACACCATTTGCATGGCCAAAACGAGCCCTTCCTCACAAAGCCAGGCTTACAGAAAACCTCCAGCTCAAGTGTTGCAAGCGGTGTCTCTCCAAAGCGCTGGGGGAATGCGAGTCCGGGCAGGTCGAAAGAAGCTTTAGGGGAGGGGGGGGAAAAAAAAAAAAAAAAGTCACAGCTGAGCTTAATCACTAATCCAGCAGGTTTCTGGAAAAGCAAACTGCACCACGCGCTGCCACCCAGCGCACACACCTATGCGCAGAAATATGCGCCCAGTGAGGCTGGATCCAGCCCCAGTTTGCTGGGCGCGGGCTGGCAGCGCCCGAGTGGCTCTGTGATAAAGCAGAGCATGCTGGAGCCCACACGCGTGAGCCTTCACGAAGACGTACGAGGCACGCTCATTCCTCGAATATCTGATAACTCCTGGGATCCTTCTAACTCTGTTTATTGCCTCCGGCAGCCTTTGTTTCTGATGTGAGAAGATAAACAATGGGAATTGTCTTAATCCTAAAGGCAAAGAATAAAAAGCGCCGAGTGGGGGACGATCCTTTTATCACAATACATTTGCAACATCAAAAAAAGTTGACCCCCTTCCTTTCAAACGCACTGAAATGTATCTGCTTTTCCTCCCCTGTTGGCAGGAATGAGCCCTCCGCTCTCTGGCGGCCAAGCCCCCCGCGCCCACCCCTCGCTTAGCCAGCACGGACGGCTGCACACAGCCCTCTCCGTCTATCGCAGCGAACCACCACCCCTCCGCATCGGCTTCCCAATACGATCCCAGCTGCCTGCAGGGTCCCACCTCTGCGCATCCACGCTGGGTGGCTTGTTGACCTCGCACGTGAAATCCCCCTTTGCCAGGTGCTTCCCTGTGCCCGTCCTGGGGCAGCCAGGGCTGCTCCTCTCCAGGGACCTGCCATCATCCTGCAGGGCTCCCTCAGCAGCAGGACTTTCTCCCTGCAGGAAAAACACTCCCACAGTTCCCAATATACCTTCACCAGAAGCGTGACAGCTTAAAAGACCACCTTGATAGCTGCTATGATCCACCCACCACTTGCCGGAGACGCGTGGCGTGCAAGTCGCTCCATCTGGCAAAGGAGGAGGGGAGGAGGACTAAGTGCTAACGCATCCCCAGCAGCTACCGATGGGCGAGCACCTTTTCCCATGGGCAGGACACTTCGCTGACCTCGCGCTTTCCCCGGGCGTAGGGAGCATCCTCCAAAACCCACCCACGTCCCACAGCCTCCAGCAAGCCCAAGCTAAAGGCAGGAGAGACGGGAGCCGTATCCGGATGCAGAGAGAGGACCCCTTGGGCATGGGATGTGCTTGTGGGACCATGCCCACCTGGACGCAGGTGTCAGGAGAGGCAGAAGCCACTTGGCAGCTTTCGAGCTGACAGCCCCAGGGTCTCCCCACCCTGCCCTTGCCGACGGAGAGTTGGGGAGGGAGGTGGAGGTGGCTCACGGTCCCAGCCTGAGAGTGGGTCCGCTGGGTGCATGCACCGGGAACTAATTAGCTGACGGCAGCCAGCGACACTGGGAGCAGGGGAAGTACCATCTCCCACCAGACAAGATTAATTAGGAGCAACCGGTGCCTTCGTTCAAAGTTAGGTGGGAAGGCGGTGTCGTGCTCCATCCCCCCTGCCCCGGGGGGGTCTCCCCAGAAGACAGTCCCACCGCCTTGGCAAAGACACAGGAATTTTCCAGAACGATTTCCACCCCTGTTTACCTTACACATTATTTCAGTGTTTGTTCAGCGGGTTCCCAATGTCACCAGGCTCCTCTGCAATGTGCAACAGCCCCCTGCCACCCGTCCTCCTGCCGGGAATGGGGGTCCACCGTGCGGGCAGGGCTGCCTGCTGCAAATGTCCGGGGCCGGCATGCTTGGCCGCCCAAGCCCTGCCAGATCCTTCCCTGGACCGCTGGCCCTCGGGCAGCACCTCACCAACCCCCGGGCCCTGCTTGGACCTGATGCCCCGACCTCTGTCCTACCCTGGCATGGTTTGAATTCGTAACTTAAAGACAAAAAGGGGATGGGGGCTCGATACCCAGCCCCTGTCCAGCCAGCCTCAGTAAGACATGCAAGCGGCTAGGGAGGGTGGGCATCCCCTGCAGCCCACCTGCCCAGGGATGCAGGCTGTGACCCCCGCCGCTGCCGCCACCACTGGTTTTGGGGGGGCAGCGGGGCCAGCGGGGAACCCGCGCGC
>NW_009260614.1:124861-144977 GCF_000687185.1 Egretta garzetta
AGGGCAATTTCCTGATTTTTCCATGGAAAAGCGGAGCCCCGGGGCTGGGGCCTGGCGCTGCCTCGAGTCTCCGCGTTGCTGGGAGCAGCCCAGGCAGCGCCAAGACCCCGTTCACCACTGCCCAGCCCGCTCCAGCGGGAGGGATTCCCCAAATCCCAGGTTCTGAGGATTCACCGTAAATGCCAAAATCGGGAACTTGAAAATTCACAAACAAGGAGAGGGGTCTGGGGGATTTTGGCCGGAGCCGGCAGCAGGGACGAGGTCGCAAACCCTCTTGGTGTCTCTGCAGGGCAGTCCCGGCGGAGAGCAGCCAGCAGCGGTGCTCTGGTGTTGGGCTCCAGGCTGAGCATGCAGAGGGCGATGCTTGACCAAGTAGCGAGGCTCAAATCCACCTCTGAAGTTGTCTAGAAAGGTCAACTCCTGCGAATCGCAGAGTGACCACCCTGGAGGCCAAGAGATGCAGTGGGGATCCCTGTCCACCATGCCTCCATCTATCCCCAGCGGTCCACGTGGGCACAAACAACTCAATTTAAGGCCTTGAGATGGCTGCTTGGCGTGAAATCCAAGATCCCAGGCAGCCAACAACTGTGCACCAAATCTCCTCCTGACAATGTTGTTCGTTAGGTCCATTACTAAAACTGCTTGCTACCATCTCTAAAATCTTGCCAAGCTGGTTTGGAGCTATTCAAAATTCCCTTTGTCTTTTCAGCTCCATTTTCCTGCTCTCAGGGTAGCTGGGACACACTTATTCAAAGCTCACAACTTGCGCTGGGCTGCACACATGCCTGTCTAAGTGTATTACACCTACTTTAAAATCTCTGCATTAGTTCCCTGTCAAAGCGAGGATTTAATTTCAAAGTGCTTTGACTTATATTCCAGCTCCTGACAGGCGGCAGCCCACCCTCACCTAGTCATTCATCTGGCTTTCACATCCTTGCTGATTATCCCGGTTGAAAGCGGGATGCTGGCTGCTTTGCCGGTGAATCGGAGGTTGTTGCTGTGAGCCCTGACCGGGTAATTCAGTGCAACTGGAGCTGATTAATCTGGCTCATCGTTCAAGACAAAGCCGTGGCCTTCCTCTGGCTTCTAATCGCTCTGGGTGTTGAGTGAAGTCGTCAGGAAGGCAAGAGCTAATTGAAAGGCTAAGGGGAATGAGAGGTTAGAGGGTGGCTGGCCAGAGCCATGTGGGTCCATGGGAATATCATGGTTTTGGGCCTCAGATGTGTTCTTCCCGCCCTCAAGGAGAAACACCAGAAAGTTCAACTGAAGTCAGAGGGGTGGGCATGGTCCCAGGTTTCTGCATGGCCACCCTGGCTGGTGTGGAGACCTGCGGCCTGAGGAGCATCCCTGGCCGAGATGCTTCTGCTGCCGGGGCTGGCGGTGCTGCTGGCAGGCTCGGGGCACCCTGTAGCTCTCGTCGGGGCAGCTGTGACGGCCGGATGGCGCAGCGAGTGCCTGACATGAGCCAGCATGCGGTGGAGGTTGCCAGCCACTTGCCCGCAGCACCCCTGGAGGTGCTCCCCCCCTCCCCAGGTCTGCTCCCTCCTCCCTTCCACTTCTCACCTTCTGCCCGCAGCGTGCCTGCCTTGCCGCCTCTCCTGGCCTGGGCGAGGAGCTGCAGAGCGTGCCCACCTCCTCCTGCAGTGGGTTCAAGCCACTGTCTCCAGCCTCGCAGGCAGAGCAGAGGAGAACATCCCAACTTACCCAGCGCGAAGGGAGGCGTAGGCAGAGGGCACACGATTGCCAGGCCGTTTGCAGCCATCACAGCGTGGGATCACGCCCATGGGATGCACTGGGACTAGGGTGTCCCCAGGGTGATGGGTGGGAGCCCCAGGCCAGATGGAAGGCAGATGCAGACACATCTGGAGTGAGTCACCCTGAAGGGAAGTGCAGTGTGAGCTGTCTGTGGAGATGATAACAGTGTGGCAGGGCAGGAGGGGTGTTTATTTTACAGCCTCTGCGGTGGAGGAGATGATGAGTGTGAATGGACAGAATGTGGAAATGGGCACTCACCGGGAGGGGCAGTCCCGGGGCCTTTTTGGAGATGCCCATGAAACACCGCACAGGCATTACCTGCAGACTAGGCGCTTGCTGCAATTGGGCTCTTACTCAGAAGATGCCAGGTTGCTGTGAAGCCTTTGGAGCACAGCTGATTTGGGAGAGGAAGGCCCAGATCTGGGAGAGCACCGAGGGAGGTACCAGGTCTCCTGGCCTTGTACATTGGTGCAGAGCATCCTGCATAGCAGAGCCCCTCCTCTGCCACCCCCTCAGGACAGCAGACAGGGGCCAAGAGCCCTTGTCACCCCCAGCATGGCTTGGAGCTCCGTGCTCGCTGACAATCTCAGCAATGCCCTTGCGGTGTTGCTTTAACAAACATCAAAACCCCATTAGATAAGAAGGCTGCCTTTGATGTCTAAATATTTCAGTGGATGGGAAGGGGAATAAAACACGCCTGAGGAGTGTTTCATAGGCTTGCCCAGGTGCTTCTCTGTTCAAAGGCTGCAGAGGAACGGCCAACGCTGTATCACAGGCGAGGGAAAGGTCCTGGCGGTGGTTGCAGGAAGGAGGGTTCCAACCCCAACAGCCAACGTGAAAACATGGAGTTTGCAAAGGTCTGTGCAAAGGTGTAGCCAGACTCTGGATTTCAGCGATGTAAATACAACTACACTGAAGAAGAAGTGCGGGCAGGTAGCACTCCTGCTCAGTTCCTGGGTCTGACCAGTGCTGTTAGTCACAGAATTTGTGGGAGATATTTTACAGGTTCTTTGCGACTCTCTGATACCCCTGGGGCTTAGGAAATAGGGTTGAACGTGGGGTAGTCAGCAATCTGGATGGTGTTCTCAGCCACGCGATGGGGAGAGAAGCCGTGAGAAAGAGGGAGGCAAAGCTCATGGGTGAATCTGAGGCTGTGGGGGTTGACGCTGAATAGAAATAAATCCTGTTTTGAACTTAATGGAACATAAATATCGGACACTTAGCAACAGTACATGTATTAATCCTGTCCTGGAGAAAGGAGAAGCTGTTCGGAGAGCCTCCATACCAGAAAACACAGGACAATTGTACTCCTTTATAGAAACCTGTGGTTTTTCTGATGAAATTTATTTCAAACTATCCAAACATTTCAGAGCGGCGCTGATGACTGCTCAGAGAAGGTGCTGTATGGGAGTGCAGCTCACAAACAGAAGCACCTTTGCAGAGATGAAAATTGCTCTGACAAAAGAACTGTGTCCAGTGCATTATAAACAGAAAGCGAGTGGTCGCTGTAACCCATGCTCACCTGGTCGACTAAACACAACCCGATGGTCGCTAGGAAATCAAGACAGTCCTTTTTCAGCTGTGACAGGAAGGCTTTAGCTCCGCATGGCGTGCAGAGCACTTCAGCAAGCAGGCTTGGGGATGTGCATTTATTCGTGCCAGTCTTCAGAAACCGCAGGCATTTGGTCCCAACAAATCTGCCATGCCACCACCTGAAATCCGGTGCCAAGGCTGGAAAAATTCGCTCTTCTGAGCTTATTGTCAGATGTGGCGTTGAAAAAGAAGAGCGGAGTGGCTTGGGATTCAAGGTCTTTGCTTTTGGATGTTGTCCCTGAACACACCATGAAAGTTTCTCTGGGAACAGCGAGTGTCTATGGTGAATTTGTGGGTGCTGTCCATGCGGGAACTTAACAGCATCTCTGAATGTGGCGAATGCTTTCAAACCATACCGGTGCAGAAAGAACCAGGTTTTCCACCAGCCAAATATATCCTTTTTCACAGGGCTGTGAATGAATTGTCCCCTGGCTTGTGCTATCTTCAAAAGAGACTGTCTCATGATTCCAGGCTCCGGGGTCTAAAATATCACAACTGACTTCACTGCTCAGCCGGGTGCCATCCAAACCAAACAGATCATAGCGGCACTGCTGAAACGAATCTTGATCCAGGTGCTGGACAAGCAGTCGTAAACGGCGGTGCACGTGCAGGGAGCCAGCAGTGCAGTGACAGCCAGCTACGGCAACCTTTGCCCTACTCACCCTGCCCGGGGAGAGAACGAGATTGCAGGCTGGTCGGATACACAACACCCTGACCGACTCCTCTTCAGTGCTTATTATACCCCCAGACATTCAGGAGCACCAAGACTTCATCCCCCATCGCGGGAGCTGGTGGGGAGCCATGCTCAGCTGAGCAGGGTGGGAGGAGGGATGGTGGCCAGCAGGATTGCAAAGGGTCTTCCCAGCTGGTGATGGCCAGGAAAGGACTGGGCAGGGGTGAACACCTCTGACCAGTCGCGACTTGGGGTGGAGTTGTCTTCACATTCAGCCCGTTGCAGGTGGTGGTGGTGTCAATACCAAGGTACTCACCTTAAGCGATGCCCACATGTCTCTTCTTGTCTGTGGCTGTTTTCAAAGGAGGTTGTGGGGATGTGTCTTGCTCCAGCTCTCTCCTGGCACCACCCAACCTGTTCCTGCTCTTGCTGGTGTGGTTTCGGCCCAGCCAGCTTGCACCCCGACAGGCAGTGGATAGGCAACGTTCAAGGGAGGTCTTGTCCCAGGGAATGGGATAGATGAGGTGGCTTTGTCTTAGGCTTAGCTATATGGTCCCTAGCAGGTCCATACCACGTAACCCTCTGTGCTGCTGTTCCCTGGCTTAGTCATGCAGCCATAGCCTTCTGGGGATACAGACCCAGAGGTGGGAAGGAAGAGAACATCATCATCAAGGGAAGGAGAGGTGCTGATTGGGATATTGGGTCTACTCATGGTGAATAAAATGCTGCTGAAGAAAAATCATCTAAATCTCAGGCAGCAAGGAAAACTGCAGACTAGAGCCTGGAAAGAGCCTCCAAGCTTCATCCTGGGACAAGGGCAGACAGACAATGAGTTTGTCTGTGCTGGAGGAGCAGTGTAGGACCGAAGTCCTCTGCTGCATCTCACCCAAGGTGTCTGCCTTCTCCATGCATAAATTCCCTCTCTTTTCTTTGGCAAAGAGCTGTGGAGCTGCCTTGGCAAGGCCCTTTGAAGGCCATATGGAGTGTCAGTAAGGAACAAGAGTTTTTCTATCTTTGGCTATCAGACAAATGACAAGACACTGGCCTTACAGCTGAGCATGGCTGTTTGGAGGACATCAACCTGTCTTCCCCTTCCCTGAGTGGGGAATGTTTTAAATGGGGACAGCATTTCCCCTCCACACCCATCACCAGGACATCCCAATGTTTGTGCTGAACCATCTCATCTTTTGGCTTAATGTACAACCTGCATCCACAAAGTGGAGGAAACAGGAACCTGAGATACGAGCAGCGTCTTCTGGAGAGACAGTCCTTTGCTTAATGAGGCCTCTCAGGTGCACATAGAGCAAAGCGTTGGCCGTGGACTTACAACTTCTCCATGCTGGTGGTTGATGAAGGCGCATGGGTAGGGCATTTCCTCCTGGCTGGGAGGAAGATACAGGGCTGGGCTTTGGGAGATAACCAAGGGACAGATTCCTGCACTGAGACCAACTTGGAGCCCGCTGTTTTGACAAAATGCAATCAATAATTGAATCTGATTCCCCATCCAAATCCTTGTTTCTTCTGAAACTCATCAGGAGTGAAGCTTGCACAGCAGGGCATGTCTGGGGCTCTTCAATTTAATTTTCTCTTGTAGTGGGGGAAACTTCTTATATTAAGGAATGTTCTTTTCAGAAATGACTAATTAAACAGCAGAACAGGAAATGTAAGAGACAGCAAAATCCCCTCAGCTGTCCAGCGCATTTATACGTAAATATGGTGGTCAAATGATGAAAACAAAACCTTTCCGAGACAAAGGCGAGTGAGAGACCTGGTGATGCAGCAGTGGAAAATCTATACTTTGTTATAATAAAGTGAAACCACTGTGTTTACCCTGTGTTTTGGAGGATTTGGTGCAATTATTCTTAGGAAGGGAGGGAAGCCACGTAGAAATCAAAATAGTCCAGATTTTTGCTAAAATATTTGTACAAATCAGGTTATTCAACTACAGCAAAGGGCTTCTTTGGGGCTTTGCTTCTGAAATTATCCTGCAAAACTGGAAGAACCGTAAATGCTTGGCTTTAATAGCTGGCTACATACAATGCAAACCTAATCAGTGAAGCTTGAAACGTCTGTGGCAGGGAAGAAAGGCAGAGTTTTATGGCTCTACGGATGTGTACAGAAGACCGGACAAAAAAAGCCACCTAATGCAGATGGAGGAAGGCAACTGCTGATCTCCCATCTGCTAGAAGTCACTTTGTGGTCAGAGACAATGGCGCAAATTTTCCATGCTGACGTGAGCTGCCTGTTGCTGAGGTTGGTTGTGAAGGAGCGGTGGCACGGGACCCGCCTTGCACCCAACCTACCCCGGGGGGTTCGGGCAACCTCCTTACCCCCAGCTCCCACCCAGGCTGTGCAGCTGCAGGGCAGGGACCCAGCAGAAACTATCCCAGCAATCTGGGGAAGAATTAGGGTCGAACTGTCTAACTTTCAGTTTTGCCTCCAGCAAAGGCTAAAAATGCTCCGTGTCACTTAGAGGTGTCAGGTTTTTTAGCTGTAGGCTGGGAATGGCCCTCAGAACGTCTCGGTTACACGTTACTCTGAATATCTCAGCAAATTACTTGCAGCTAATTGAAATAAAGGAAACGCAGTGGCTTGGTTTACCCGATGGACTGTATATAGCAATGCAACCACTGCATTTTGCATTGATCATAAATCAGGATTTATTATCCCACCTGGCAAATATTGACTTCTTTTTTTTTTTTTTTTTTCTCGGTTGGTACTTCCTTCTCACGTCAATATAGCACTGTTCATCTCAACTAGAGTCAATAGTTTCTTATTAACATTTCAGCTCTAGAAGTACAGAGCCTCTGAATCGTCTTAGATGTTCCCCAGAATCCCCAAACCTCTGGCCAGCGGTTTTCAACCTGCTTCGGTTTGCTGAGTCCACAAAATTTTCATGTGGCAATGCAGCCCCTTCTAAAGCAACTTGACTGTACTGATAACAGACTCCAGGTTGACGAGTGACTTTCTGTGGACCCCGCATAAGTAGGGATTTGTGGATCAGAGGTTCAAAAGTGCAGATCCAAGAGATATGTCGGAGACAGTCGATCAGGTAGATGTGAATCGTTTTGCATATTGAGTTCAGAGGGGCTCCTGAGTCTCGGGGCAGATGTGCTCCAGAAAATCCCTTAGCAGAAATCAAGAATGGGACTGTTGAGGCAAGCAATGGCTGCGGGTGCCTGCATATGTTTGACTTATGAATATGGTGGTTTTGTTTTTTTTTTTTTTGATCTTGAATTCAGCTTGGAGCCAGGAAAACGTTGCATGGGTTGAGGGATGGGACATCAGTCCCGCACTGGCAGTACTGCATCCATTGCCTGTCCCTTGTTGATGGGAAAGCTCCTGGGGACAATGCGGTGGCTGCAGCCTAGGGAGCCCAGCCAGTCGGGTCTGCAGCGCTGGGATTTCTCCAGAGCAGAACAAAGAGATAGCTTGTAAATATTGCAAAGCCAGGGAAACGGGGGAAATGCAGAGGGGCTCAGACACAGGAAATTTGGGGAGGAGACGGGATCAGAAAGGCACATGTTCCCGGTCTCATTCAGGTTAGTGGGAAAGAATGAAATGGCTGGAGGAAAGAGGGGAAACTCCACGTGTTTGGGGGACAAGCCGTGGGCAGGTAGAAGGAGCCAGGACTCCCTGGGGAAGGTTAAATAGCGAGTGGAGAGGAGATTAAAATCGATAAATCGTGTTTTCCACATACCTGTGTTTTTGTACTCAGTAACCAGGTGGCGATGGATAGCGGAGCAACATCTTGTTGCCCTGATGAGGGGAGCAGCACCTCCAGAGGAACTCCTGGGAGGGTTCTGGGCAAAGGCCAATGAAGGGATGGCTGGCAGGGGATGAGGGGGAGCTGAGCCCTGTTTCTAGGGCTGCTAGACCCAATGTCCCCTCCCATCAAAGAGGTAGCACTTGGTCTTTGTGGCCTGGACATAGGAAGAGCACTGTGGGCTACCAGGATCACAAGAGTGTCCAGCCACAGGGTGGACCGGCCACTGAGACGTGGGAGCCCTAGCAGGATGGCGTTAGTGAGGCAGACACAGGAGAACGGTGCTCTGGGGCTGCCTACCAGCAACGCACTAATAGAGATGCTCTTGAGTCACAGCCGATGAGGAAGAGACGCCAGGAGCAGGAAGGCACAGCACAGAATCCCAGCAGTGGAGACGGAGGGTGCAGGGCCTCTCATCACCGCTGGGTGTCTGGTTAAGCAGTGCCTCAGGGAAGAGGGATGTTACAGGTACAGGAGCTTCCTAACACAGGTATTTTCTGAGGCAGATGATCAGCATCAAGGGAACGTCCTAGGTCAAGACCCTCTGGGCAGTAACCAACCTGGAGACTGAAGCTGAGAGGTTGGCCATGTTCCTCCTCCCAAGGGTTTCTCCAGTGTCCTCTGACTTGGACCCCAGTGGGTTCCTTCCCCCCAGGGGTGCCTATTCCTCCCCTGGGGAGGGAGAAATAGCAGAACCCATGGGGGGAAGGAAGGCCTTGGGGATGCTGAGATTTCAGGTGGGGATGCCATGCTGAGATGTGGTCTCTGAAACACTTGAGAGCCTGGAGGGCATGTTGGCCTGCTGGACCCCTTTGAGGTCCTTAGACTGGTCCTTTGCTGTGATTTGCAGGATGCAGCATCACACAAAGGCCAGATACCCAGCACACTGTGGGGAGATCACACATGGCAGTCCACCACAAAGGGTTCAACACATCTTCCTTAAGTGCAACAACCTGAAAAATGGGTGTCAACTGTGAAATAATCAGCCAGGGTCCCTTCTTAATCTAGAGAGAAATGCTGATTCTCCCCAGTTCTTGCAGAAGAACTGGTTCTCCCCAGTTCTTGCAGACGCTGTGGCAATGTTTGAAAAAGCTGTAGAGAAGCCCATGTAAGTTCTCGAGTCTGGACTTTTTCTTGGGTGAGTGGGTGAAATGAATTCAACCCTGGCAGCCCATGTGAGGAGGACTCAAAAATGAAATTTGTGACCTGCTTGCTGATTTGAGGCATTTTCCCTGGGTGCCTCTGAAGGGGAAATTACAGCAGCCAGTTGGGCTACCCAGGCCCACAGAGCTGCTGCCACAGATGCCAGAATTCATAAGGGCAGTCATGGGTGACTCAAAGGTCTCAAAGGACTCCCGGTTGTCAATGCTGACATTGATATATGGGTCATCTTCCATCCTAGAAGCACTGTACAAAGTGACAGAACTCATACAGCCCCAAAATGTTGCACGATTCAGGAAATATCTTGGTGCACATCTGGCATTGATGGAAAGGCAAAAGGAAGATATTTAACCATCTCTCTGGTTCTCTACCAAGCTGAGATGAGCTGTACAGAGTGGCCAGTGTGCAGATAATGAGAAAATAGTGAGAAAAATACTCAAAAGTTTTAATTTTATTTTTTTTCCTTCCCAAAGTGCATTTTTTTTTGGCCATTTCTTCATTTTTTCAGATTACAGATTTCTGTTGCTTGGGGAAATTCCTAGTTTTCAAGAAAATTGGGAAATATTTAGAGCACTGATTTCCAAGCAGTTCCTCTCCAGAGGTGCAGGAGACGGTGGCAAGAGCCTCACAGTGAACACTAGCAGAGCCTGTAACACTCACAGCATCCTTTTCAGTGGACACTCTGATGATAAGTGTACAAGGGAGCCTAGTTTGGAGACCCCAGTTTAGAAAGAAATTGAAGCACACTTTGGTGAGGCACACTTTTAAGGAGCTGGCCCAATCCCAACATGCTCAGCAGATTCCCATGGTGTCCATCATCTCTCAGAGCTCTTATGGTCACCTGCTTTAGCACCATTTCAAACTCAGGAATGGGTCTGTCCTCCCACCAAAGGAAACGCCATGCTGACTCAACATGGTTCTGCTCTCTTGAGCAAACCAGGACAGTTTACAGTGCTTACTCTACCAGGGTATATGGAAACATGAAGCTGTGAAATAATTACAGTTGCTTAAGAGAATGAGCCAGCAAAACAAACACTAAATGTTTAGGAAAGCGAGAACAGCTACATCCAATGGCGCACGCAGCTAACAGGGAGCCTGACCTGCTCTGTTTTCCAGGGCTAAACACAATCTTCAGCCATAAGTGCAGCAAGGAAACAAATTTAGATCCTGCCACGTGGTGATATTATGGATGGGGGGAACATGAAACCAGAACTGTTGAGGAAGCCCAAGTTAACAGTGATGGAGAGTGCTACATCCTAGTTGTGGCAAGGAGGCATCTTGCTAGCTTTGCAGCCTGGATAGCCATAGCTCATGTCTTCAGCTGCAGGCAGCAGCTGCCAGAAGTGAATTCCACTTAATCCTCCCAGCCCTCTCAAAAAAACCCCTCATATGGGGCAGGGGAGCCATTGCAAACTCTGTGACTGGCTGTAACATTGTCCTGCTTGGCCAAGCCATCCTCCAGCCCTTCCATGTCCAGCCACTGGAGACATCTGGGGGACTGGAAACGTCCTGCTCGCCTTGATGGACCAGCCTTTGCCTACAGGAAAACCTTGCCCTGCCATGGCTGATGGAGTCTGGCGCTCAATACAGGGCAACAGCAGCACTTTTTCTGGGAGGTCCTCATTGTGCATCAGAGGTCTGACCATGCTGCCACCCAGCACAGGACCACTGAGGAATCATGAAGGCGTGAATTCGTGATGACTATGCCAAGGGTGAGCGCGTCCAGCTCACTGCAGTGGCCAGGAGCGTGCTGGCTGGGACACGCCACTAGAGGGGGACACAGCCACGTGTAATGGGACGTGGCCACTGGCCACGAGCGTGGACCTGTGGGGCAGACTCAGTGGCCCAGTGACCAGGTGGCCAGTGTGAGCCATTGCCATCTCAGACATTTTGGGCCTCGATTGCCCACGGTGCTTACTGCCAGCTCATACCCAGCCACAGGAAGGCAGCATGCACGTAAAACACTCTGTCCTTTTGAGTAATGGTGAAGCCAAAGGCTGTGCTGTGGGATGGGGAAGACTTTGCTCTTCGCTCTTCCCACTCGTCATGGGTATGACTCCAGAGGTTGGCTGGCATTTTCTAGGTCTGCAGATCCTAGAAACCCTGCCTTGGGTCTGCTCAGTGCATGAGTGAGCATATGGCATGGTGGGTTGTGAGCTGTGGGGAAGACCCAAAAATGACTCAAATGAGAGGAAGAGTTTCAAGAGTTTTCCACTTTATCTTTCTCTTTACTATGGCATCTCTTTGAAAAGAGATCACTAATTTGGGATAACCAGGCTGTGTGCGTTCCTGGTGTTGTGACTTGCAGCCTCCTGCTTCTCTTTCCTCACAGACCTGATCGCACAACTAGTTTGATCGTGGATGTACACCTATGTAAAGCCCTGAAGGTAGGGCAGGGTTTCAGAGGAACCTAAAGGAGGATGGGATGAGTCCTACTAAATTGTTTTGGGATCAATGGTTAATTCTTCAGCCAACTTTGAAAGCTACAATTTTGTGGATCACATTCCCCCCAAAAGGATTATACCTGGGCATGAATGATGCCACTGATCTTCTGCTCGTCTGGAAGTGAGGTGTCTGTTTGCAAAGCTGCAGGGTCCATCTGCCGAGAGGAGCCAGAGGTGTGATGCCCAGCTATAGACATGTGGTGGAGAGAGGACCATGGCATTCTGAGAGGAAGGTAGGGTCCAACCATGGCATTTGATGCCCCCAGTGCATTTCACATGCTCGTTCAGCATTGGTGATGTCCAAGGATGGGACGAGGAGGAGTGCGACCTCCCGTTTTACGCCTGCAGTATGGACATGGCTGGTCTGGATGGATGCCGGACTTGCATGTGTGTGTTTGGAGGGAATCATAGAATCATTTAGGTTGGAAAAGACCTTTAAGATCGTCAAGTCCAACTATTAACCAAACACTGCCATTCCAACTGACTCCAACTGACTCCATGGCATGTGTCCAGCAGTGGCGTTTCATGGGGCATACCAAGTCCCGTGCACCATCCATCTCATCCTCAGCAGACCACACGAAAGGGTGACGGGGATGCCTTATACCAAATTGAAAAATTCCCTACAAGTGAGGGGTGATGGTAGAGGGTCCCGGTACCTGCAGGTGCATGAAGATATGCAGAAATTAAGCAGAGACATCTAGGAAAGGCCAAAGTCTTGCATCAAAATCTCTCCTGGTTATGTTTTCCTCTGGACAAAACTGAGGCTGTTAACAAGCAGCAGTGGTCAACATGGTTTGATTGACAGCTCAGATTTTGTCAAAACCCACGCTCACATTTTTCTCAAACGTTTTGCAGTCAGCCACAGAAGTTTTGCTTTTCATCTGAAGGCAAAAATGACTTAAAATTCAAACTAGAGCAAGGGAATTTAAATTGGTGGCTTGCAATTCCCAGCAGATAACAAGAAGTGAAATTACTTTGCACTGTGTTAGCTAATTTGCCGAATCTTACAGTCGTTTCTCCTACTCAAATGGTAGGCACTTTATTTACTAGATTTATTGCTAACTGAAACCCTCCATAGCAGTGAAATTACTTAGGATTTCTTTAGTATAAATTATTATGAATTTCTGCAATTGATTGCACAATGAATAGCTCTTTTTATCACTTCAGAGAAATGTAGGAATGGGATTTCATGCCATTAATTTTTATGGGAGTTCAATGTCAGGGCTCCTCGGGGAGCTTTGAAAATCACAGCCCTTAATTTTTAATTTTCAGTCCTTATAAACAATGCTATTTATTTGGGTGTGCCTGCGAGCTGAGGGCCAGTCAAACATCAGTTCTTCGTAGGCCCTGCCAAACTCTGGATCTCTCTGAGTTTATTATTTTAATTTGTAGATACAGCAGAAGAGCTGAGCCCTGATGTATAACCCGATCAGCGCTGTCCTCCCCTGGTCCCTCACTCTGCTTAGCTCCATTTGATGCATTTGACTGAGGACCCACGCCTGGATCTGTGTAAGGGCTCAGAGATGTGACACGTAAGAGCCAAAAGGGTAGTTTTGGGAGGGGGATTTGCTCCTTTTGAGCCAAACCTGGGCACCTGCAACCACATGGGCAGCTTGGAGGAGCCAAACTGGATTTTGGAGGCGTCTGTGGCAATGGTGGTCCCCGTGAGGGTCCAAGCTCACAAGCAGATGCCACACTGGGCTGATCCCCAGGACGTGGGAGTAGCTAAGAGAATCAGTGGGGAAACATCTCTCTGGCTGTCCCAGAGAGGGGGTAGGAGGCAGAAGAAGTTGGGGAAAGACTCCCTGCAGTGTTTGGTCCTGTGGAGATCGTGTGGGTTTACTCTTTGTCATCTGCAGCCAAGATCATGGCTTGCACCCCATGCCTGAAAAATACCTGCAGCTTTGGAAATGGGAACCCATAGCGTGATCTTCACCTTTCTCAAGAGAAATGGCATTAAATCCCATGTTTTGCCCCAGGGGACAGGCATCCGCCCAGAAGTGTCTTGAGCGGCTCCCGCTGCAATGACCTTATTGCCCTGACTCACATCTTCCTGGCCCGGCTTCTCCTCTCACTCCCTGCCTTCACTACCCGCCTGCTGGCAGGGTGCTGGGGGCCCTGCGGCTGCCGGCACCTCCCTCTGCAGCCCAGGGTGACAGGAGCTGTTAAACAGCCTGGCACCACCTTTGCCGCGCTGTTGTCCATCAGCCGAGGAGCAAATCCACCTCACGCTGTTGCTTGTAGCTGACCCAGCAGCTCTCTCCCTCTGCAAGAGCTCTGTGGCTCTGGGCAAACCCAGAGGCGTTTGTACCCAACTGAGTAGTGGCCATGAGTTAAATTTGATTCAAGAGATTGGGAAGGTCACAAAAAAAAAAAAGGCTGGGAAAAAATCCAGCATCGTTCCACGTTCAACAAAGGCAGAGCCCAGGGATACAGGCTGTCTCCTCTCCCTTGTCTGCAGCCTGTGGTTCACTGCTCCATCTGCTGTGCCAAGAGGACAATTTGCAGTACCCCTGGTTTGGGTGGGGAACAGATTAAGGGGGTGCCTCATCCCATTTGGCTCCAGCCCTGCATGATGGGGGGAATGAGGGACTTGTGAGGAGGGTCTGGAAACTTCCAACATCTGAGTCCAGTGGGATGCAGGGATATGGTCCTTGGCTGGTCCTTCTGTCCTCTGGCAAGGGGCATGTTGCTCTGGACCTTTGGATGGTACTGAGGGACTGGGATGTTGGAGGACTCTGTGACTTTTTTGCAACAGTGGGGAATGGGGAAAAGAGCTTGCAAGCAAGGTGGGGGCACCTGCCAAAACAAGGGATGCTTGCTTGGCTTGGAGGCAGCATCGTCGATCCTGGTGGCTCATCAGTTGACAGCAGTGGTCCATCAGCTCATACCTGGCCACAACATGCAACACTGAGGTCTGCTAGGCCGGGCCAATGAGATCCAGGACGCAAGGGAGGCTTTAAGGCAGCCCTGGGCATCTCCCACCAACATGTGCCCCTCCGTGTGCAGTGGTCTCAGGTGGGAGACTCTTTGGTGACCTCTTACTGCCAGGTGAGCCCTTGTTTGTGCAATTGCCCGGCGGATGAGATGTATTTATAGCTGTTCTTAAATCATAGCCATGCAGCTGAGGGACTGGGCTGCTTCCAAGGACTGCTCACGCCGATCTGGCGGGGGATGGAGGCAGGTTACATATTTACACATTAGTTTAAAATGTGGATTCTTTCCCCTGGAGGCCCAGAATGGCTCATAGGCAGCTGCTCCAGCCATCAGCTCAGCTCATATTTATTTGTGTTTTTCAAACATTTAGTCAGTATTTACACAATAGACGCAATATTAGTAATATCTGCAATAATTTATATGATACCAAATGGGATTTCTCACGGCCAATGGGCTGCCTGGGGACTTGGCCCCTGCTCCCTGTTAAAAGCTCAAAAAAGTACAAATTAACAAGCCATAAAATAATGTCTTCATAAAAGAACAGGGGAAAAAAGGCCAGATCCTGGGAGGTGCTGAGTGATCGTGACAGCCCTGAGGGCTTCCGGGGATGGAGGGTGCTCAACACCTGTACAAATCAGGGCTTGGCTGACCTGCAGGGAGGAGGAAAGTTTGGTTCCAGCATGGACATCAGCATTCCTCTGTGCCATGGTGGGAGCTGGAGTGAACCTACTGCTGGGTGCTGGTGGCAGCCGGGGAAAATCCCTTTGCCCTCCAGGCAGTGGCTGGGGACCACATGCCACCAGGGTGGAGAGCTCCTGGCTTCCCCGTCTCCCACTTCTGCAGGTGCTCACGGTGAGGGGAGACAGCTAAGCTTTGGGGCAGGGATGGACAGGGGGGCACGTGCCAGCAGCAGTGCCCAGGAGGGAAACCAGTGCACGTCCATCATCTCCATGGCTGGACCCTGCTTCCACCCTGGTCCTCCACGATGTTGCTGCAGTGGTTGACAAAGTGACCATAGTACCTCGAGGGCACATTTCCCTGAGAGAGAGACTAAGATGAGAATGTATGAGGAACACCTTAACATAGGCCAATGTTTTCCCATCTTCCTCCTGAAAAGCAAGAAATGGAAGCATTGCAGGGATGGGTCTGGAGTTTGGGCTTGCTTTGAGTTTATTCATGAACTTTTGGGTTGTCTGTGAGCAAAAGCTATTGTGCCTCAGCTTAACACCGGACCCCCTTTTATTTCCTGGGTATGTTCACCCTGGGAAAAGTGGTTTCTCAGCCTGGGTCTTCTCTGTCAGGGTGCATCCTTCCCTGCGCCCCCAGCAGCTGCATGGCACCATGATCCAAGGGGCTTTGTGCAAGCAGCTCTTGCAGGCTCCTATGTCTTCATGTAGGGTTGCAAAGCCCCAGTGGATCTCTCTTGCTTCACTGGAGCCCCTGCAAAGTCCCCGACCTGTGCTAGCTGCCGATCAGCGTGTGAATACAGGGGGAATGAGGACATCCCGTGCTCTCTGGGACTGTTGGTGCCACTGCCTCAGAGGTTCCCCCGGCACCTTGTGCCCCACAGCCAGTGATGTTAGACCAAAGGTTACTTTCCTCTGCTGAAATTCTCCTGGCATCAGCTCCACCCCCTCCTGAGCCAGTCTCAGCGCCCTGGGGACAGCTCATCTGTCCGTCCTTTCATGTCCTGCATGCTGCAGCCCCTGTAGTGATCACACACTGCTGCTCACAGGCTGACGGGGGGCTCTGGGGAGGGTTACAGAAACAAGCCTTTGGCATCCACCCTGCTTTCTTTTCCCTTTGCATCTCCCCTCCCACCCTCTCACAGTGCCAGCGAACGTCACCATTTCATCTGTGTCATTCACAGCCATCCTGGCCATCACAGCCCACCCTATGGACATCAGCCCGTGCTGGTCCAAGGGGTTGTCCTCCTCCTCCTCCTCCATCTCCTGCTCCTGCCTTTTGGCCAGGGGTACGAATTGCCTGGCAGCAGCAATGGCATGGGCCAGGGTGACAGGGGCCTGAGACCACGGCATGTGGAGGTGGTGGCAAATGTTTGGGGATGCAGGGTGGGGTCTTGCAGCATAACGTAACTGCAGGGCGCATGGTCCAGGGCGGCCGGGAGCGTGAGGAGGTGTGTGTTGTATTTCAAGCAGCTCCACACTGTGTCTGCCTCTGCAGCCACTTGCCATATTCAAACCAGATGCAATATCCGCTTGTCAGCAGTGTAGCGTGCATGGGGGGATTTCATTCATATGTTTTGGACCTATCCCAAGCCAAACAAATGATGGAAAGGCGCAATTAACCCAATCTCAAATCTAATCCACTCTGAGTGCCTCTCTGTCCTGGGCTCTGCCTGCTCCACATGGTGGTGACTTGCCTCCAGATATGTGTGAGGAGACGTCGGACACTTGGCCAATAAAGCGAATGACAGGAGTTGGAAATGGGGGACTGGTGATGATGGTGCTGCTGGGGCAGGCTGAGCCCCAAGTGAAGGTTGCACACTTTTGTGGCAGAAGCCTTGCACTAGTGCGCGGGTAGGGAAGGTATGACGCCAGGCTGAGATCATGAGTGGGAAAGGATCAGATCACACATGCCACCACCTCCAAGACCACAGTGATGGCTGTGGGACACAAGAGTAGGGACAGCAAAGTGATCTACAGAGAGCAGGAGGTCCGAGGTCTTTGGTGAGCTACGGCAGGTCCAAGATGATCACAAGAGGCTCTAGTTGGTCTTGTGTGGACTCCCCAGCCCTGCTCACCAGTTATGTTGCCATGGCCAAAGCAGAGAAGAAATGTGGCTGTTGCCACCAACCACTGCTTTGTTCAGGGCTGGCTCCACAGAGCCATCAGGTGTCCCCAGGACTGAGCTGTCCCTCTGAACAGTTTCTGGTCTGGTCACATCAGTTGCCCTTTTCATGTCCCTCTTGATGTGAGCCACTTGGGTCTTCTGCCTCTGCCAGCTCCCCACAGGAGCACCCTTCCAAAAAGGCCTGTTGGCATATCTGTAGGCTTTGCTTTCTCTTCAGCATGGTGTCCCTCCTGCAGCAGGGAGGACAGGCTTTTGCATACCTCTTCCATGGCCCTCCTGAAAAGGGATGTCTTCTGAATGCAAACTCCCTTCCCAGTTTTCCAGCTTTCTATCTTTTGTTTAGGATTGTCTGAGACATCATCTACTGTAGAGGGCCTTGATCTCTGAGTCCGAGTCCATCTGACTCTCATGAGTTATCCTGGGGGATGCTCAGGGCCCTCTAGGACAGCATGGCTGTGGAGAGAAGTTACACGACAAAGCGGGCAGTGGCTGCACAGGGAGCCCAGTGGAAACATCCCCGGGGCACCACTGGCTTCCCCCCAACCTCAGAGGTTCTTTCCCCATCTTGGGTGGGCTCCAGGCCTTGGGGCTGTCTCTGCTCAGGTCCCAGGGAAGGTGTCTGGATTTGGGATTTGCAGGTGGGAAGGGAGGTTTGGCGTTCTGCTGGGTAGGGCTTGCCAGCTCAGAAATAGATCAAATGTTACAGCACAGGGTTTCCAAGCTGCTGTCAGAGCTCAGGGAACCTCCTGACCTGGTGCCTGGCTGCCCTGCTTGACAGAGGCCCTTCATCGATGCTCTGGGGCATAGGAGGGGCCCTTCTCATGCAGGGGGGGATGATAGGAAAGCACATAACTAGGAAATGGACGCAGGAAACTCACAGATCCATCACCCATCCTGACTCCATGTTCACCTGCCTCTTGCCTCCTGCAGGGCTAGGCATGCACCTGTCCCATCCCCTCTGCTCACACCTGCGATGACAAATCTCCATCTTTTCCTGCAGGCCACCTTCAGCCAGCTCCATCCCATGTGTCCCTGCTCTCCTGCCTCCCTTGCCCAGCACAGGTTGCTCTTGCTCCAGTACCCCACCTCTCCCACTGCCATTGTCCTCTCTCCCATCTGCAAAGGGTGGTCCTGCTCTGCAGCCCTGAGCTCTGCTCTCCTTTCCCAGCTTCTTGCAATGCCAACAGCTCAAAGGAAGACCAGG
This sequence comes from Egretta garzetta, assembly GCF_000687185.1. Lineage (NCBI taxonomy): Eukaryota > Metazoa > Chordata > Aves > Pelecaniformes > Ardeidae > Egretta > Egretta garzetta. The sequence goes on from NW_009260614.1 coordinate 143,209, forward strand.
ACAGTCCCTTCAGCTCATGTCAGCCTTGCTTTCTGCCAAGGTCTGTCTGTCAGCTTAGCAAACCGTTTGGGCTGGGTTTCTCTCTCTGGGTCCCTTTATAGCTCATTTCAATATATCTGTCTGGATGCCTGGTGACTGAACAGGCATTGTGGCCCAGTGATGGCAGCCAGCAAGGCCACGTGGCCCTCTGCATGTCCTATGGCTATTTTCCTGGGTTAATGATTCTTCTCCAGCACAGATGCTCTTTGCCTGAGCTGTCCCATGCAGGGATGGCTTGGGCTGGTGCTAGGGACACATCCAGCCCTTGTCACAAGCCCCCGTGATGTTAAAGATATTACTTTACTCCCTGGGAGCTGGCCAACCCAATGCAGATCAGGAATGTGGGGAACTAGCTCCAAGTCACTCCAAACCCTCCTCTTAGAGCTGCTCCCTGGGTAGAGGCTGGGCTTTAGCAGGCAACAACCTTCATGGGACCTCCAGCAAGGACTGAGTGATGAGCTGTACCCATCTAGCATCTCTCTTCTCACCTGGGCCCCTAATACTTAGAGCTTCTCTCCAGGACCCTCCCATGGGTCCTGAACTCCCTGAGGTGAAGCCTCAACATGTGGGAACCAACCTTGAGACATGCATTGCCCAAGCCTTCTCCTGGATCTGATGTCTACAGCAAGGACCAGTGCCAGGCCACCTTCCTGGACTGGCTGTGGGCTGTTATGGCAGAGTCGCAGAGGGCAGGGGGTTTATCCAGACCAGGCTCACTGGTGTGAGTCGTAACTGGTATTTCATTCAAACTGGATGAGTTTGATTCTCCCTTTGCTGATGCTCTGGGCAATGGGAGCAGGAGGGGAGATGTACTCCGAAGTGGGATGTGCAGAGAGCAGGCAGACAGACAGACAAACACTTCAGAGGAGAGGGAGGATGTAAAACAACCCCCACCCCCCTACCCGTATGTGGAAGGAGAAGTTGGATGCTTTCAGAGTGTTTGCTCTGATGTGAAAAGGCTCCTCGCCATGGTCGTGGGATCTCTCCTGATGTGGCTCCTCCTAGCATCTTTGTAACATATGGATAGATACCTGTTTCTGAAGATGTGAAGGGACTGCTGCACCGTAACAAAAACCAGACCATTGTGGCATTTGAGACCATGCACATTTCAGATAATGCTCGCCCCCATCCGTGTTGCCATACTCAAAGATGCACGCACACTTCTGCCTGGTCACACCTGGGGACAAACTCACACTCAAGCAAAGAGTGCTGAAGCACTTAAATGCCAAAGGTGAGGAAATCACCAGCTCCCAGTAGCCAGGCAAGCCCAGAGCAGGCTATCAACATCCACATGCCAGCAGACAAGCCTGTGGATGCAGTATCCACAACTAGCGCTGTGTTCCTTGTCCCCTGGTCTGTCTTCCTGCTCATCTTCTCCCCTCACCTCTGCTAGGCTGTTCCTGTAGCCTGGTTTCACAAGCTTGCATGAAGAGCTGCATCCCAAGTAAGATATAAAGGATCCCTTGTGAGCCTGCCTCCCTGCCACTTGCAATTCGTTACAGCAGTTCCCAGCCCTGTGCCCTGTGGAGCGACTCTTCTTTGCCCAGGTGGCCAAGAGGGCTGACAGCATCCTGGCTTGTATCAGGAACGGTGTGGCCAGCAGGAGCAGGGCAGTGACCGTGCCCCTGTCCTGGGCACTGGTGAGGCCGCCCCTCAAATGCTGGGGTCAGGGTTGGGCCCCTCACTCCCAGAAGGACCTGGAGGGGCTGGAGTGTGTCCAGAGAAGGGCA